>NC_064630.1:806456955-806759985 GCF_023864275.1 Schistocerca cancellata
TCGGCTGGCTGGCTGGCTGGTTGGCTGGCCCGCTGCTGCTGGCCGGGACCGCTGCGACCGCTGCTGCTGCTGCTGCTGCTGCTGCTGCTCGGCTGGACCGCTGCTGCTCGGCTGGCTGGCTGGCTGGCTGGCTGGCTGGCTGGCCCGCTGCTGCTGGCCGGGACCGCTGCTGCTGGCCGGGACCGCTGCGACCGCTGCTGCTGCTGCTGCTGCTGCTCGGCTGGACCGCTGCTGCTCGGCTGGCTGGCTGGCTGGCTGGCTGGCTGGCTGGCCCGCTGCTGCTGGCCGGGACCGCTGCTGCTGGCCGGAAGCGCTGCGACCGCTGCTGCTGCTGCTGCTGCTCGGGTGGACCGCTGCTGCTCGGCTGGCTGGCTGGCTGGTATGCTGGCCCGCTGCTGCTGGCCGGGACCGCTGCTGCTGGCCGGGACCGCTGTTGCTGGCCAGGAGCGCTGCGACCGCTGCTGCTGCTGCTGCTGCTGCTGCTGCTGCTGCTGCTGCTCGGCTGGACCGCTGCTGCTCGACTGGCTGGCTGGCTGGCTGGCTGGCCCACTGCTGCTGGCCGGGACCGCTGCTGCTGGCCGGGACCGCTGCGACCGCTGCTGCTGCTGCTGCTGCTGCTGCTGCTGCTCGGCTGGACCGCTGCTGCTCGGCTGGCTGGCTGGCTGGCTGGCTGGCTGGCTGGCTGGCCCGCTGCTGCTGGCCGAGACCGCTGCGACCGCTGCTGCTGCTGCTGCTGCGGCTGCTGCTCGGCTGGACCGCTGCTGCTCGGCTGGCTGGCTGGCTGGCTGGCTCGCTGGCTGGACCGCAGCTGCTGGCCGGGACCGCTGCTGCTGGCCCGGGACCGCTGCGACCGCTGCTGCAGCTGCTGCTGCTGCTGCTGCTCGGCTGGACTGCTGCTGCTCGTCTGGCTAGCTGGCTGGCTGGCCCGCTGCTGCTGGCCGGGACCGCTGCGACCGCTGCTGCTGCTGCGGCTGCTGCTGCTGCTCGGCTGGACCGCTGCTGCTCGGCTGGCTGGCTGGCTGGCTGGCTGGCCCGCTGCTGCTGGCCGGGAGCGCTGCGACCGCTGCTGCTGCTGCTGCTGCTGCTGCTGCTGCTGCTGCTCGGCTGGACCGCTGCTGCTCGGCTGGCTGGCTGGCTGGCTGGCTGGCCCGCTGCTGCTGGCCGGGACCGCTGCGATCGCTGCTGCTGCTGCTGCTCGGCTGGACTGCTGCTGCTCGGCTAGCTGGCTGGCTGGCTGGCTGGCTGGCTGGCCCGCTGCTGCTGGCCGGGACCGCAGCTGCTGGCAGGGAACGCTGCGACCGCTGCTGCTGCTGCTGCTGCTGCTGCTGCTCGGCTGGACCGCTGCTGCTCGGCTGGCTGGCTGGCTGGCTGGCTGGCTGGCTGGCCTGCTGCTGCTGCCCGGGACCGCTGCGACCGCTGCTGCTGCTGCTGCTGCTGCTGCTGCTCGGCTGGACCGCTGCTGCTCGGCTGGCTGGCTGGCTGGCTGGCTGGCTGGCTGGCTGGCCCGCTGCTGCTGGCCGGGACCGCTGCTGCTGGCCGGGACCGCTGCGACCGCTGCTGCAGCTGCTGCTCCTGCTGCTCGGCTGGACCGCTGCTGCTCGGCTGTCTGGCTGGCTGGCTGGCTGGCTGGCTGGCTGTCCCGCTGCTGCTGGCCGGGACCGCTGCTGCTGGCCGGGACCGCTGCGACCGCTGCTGCTGCTACTGCTGCTGCTGCTGCTCCGCTGGACCGCTGCTGCTCGGCTGGCTGGCTGGCTGGCTGGCTGGCTGGCTGGCCCGCTGCTGCTGGCCGGGACCGCTGCGACCGCTGCTGCTGCTGCTGCTGCTGCTGCTGCTCGGCTGGACCGCTGCTGCTCGGCTGGCTGGCTGGCTGGCTGGCTGGCCCGCTGCTGCTGGCCGGGACCACTGCGACCGCTGCTGCTGCTGCTGCTGCTGCTGCTCGGCTGGACCGCTGCTGCTCAGCTTGCTGGCTGGCTGGCTGGCTGGCTGGCTGGCTGGCCCGCTGCTGCTGGCCGGGACCGCTGCTGCTGGCCGGGACCGCTGCGACCGCTGCCGCTGCTGCTGCTGCTTCTGCTGCTGCTTGGCTGGACCGCTGCTGCTCGGCTGGCTGGCTGGCTGGCGGGCTGGCTGGCCCGCTGCTGCTGGGCGGGACCACTGCTGCTGGCTGGGACCGCTGCGACCGCTGCTGCTGCTGCTGCTGCTGCTGCTGCTCGGCTGGACCGCTGCTGCTCGGCTGGCTGGCTGGCTGGCTGGCTGGCTGGCTGGCCCGCTGCTGCTGGGCGGGACCGCTTTTGCTGGCCGGGACCGCTGCGACCGCCGCTCCAGCTGGTGCTGCTGCTGCTGCTCGGCTGGACCGCTGCTGCTCGGCTGGCTGGCTGGCTGGCTGGCTGGCTGGCTGGCCCGCTGCTGCTGGCCGGGACCGCTGCTGCTGGCCGGGACCGCTGCGACCGCTGCTGCTGCTGCTGCTGCTGCTCGGCTGGACCGCTGCTGCTCGGCTGGCTGGCTGGCTGGCTGGCTGGCTGGCTGGCCCGCTGCTGCTGGCCGGGACCGCTGCTGCTGGCCGGGACCGCTGCGACCGCTGCTGCTACTGCTGCTGCTCGGCTGGACCGCTGCTGCTCGGCTGGCTGGCTGGCTGGTTGGCTGGCCCGCTGCTGCTGGCCGGGACCGCTGCGACCGCTGCTGCTGCTGCTGCTGCTGCTGCTGCTCGGCTGGACCGCTGCTGCTCGGCTGGCTGGCTGGCTGGCTGGCTGGCTGGCTGGCCCGCTGCTGATGGCCGGGACCGCTGCTGCTGGCCGGGACCGCTGTTGCTGGCCAGGAGCGCTGCGACCGCTGCTGCTGCTGCTGCTGCTGCAGCTGCTCGGCTGGACCGCTGCTGCTCGACTGGCTGGCTGGCTGGCTGGCTGGCCCGCTGCTGCTGGCCGGGACCGCTGCTGCTGGCCGGGACCGCTGCGACCGCTGCTGCTGCTGCTGCTACTGCTGCTGCTGCTCGGCTGGACCGCTGCTGCTCGGCTGGCTGGCTGGCTGGCTGGCTGGCCCGCTGCTGCTGGCCGAGACCGCTGCGACCGCTGCTGCTGCTGCTGCTGCGGCTGCTGCTCGGCTGGACCGCTGCTGCTCGGCTGGCTGGCTGGCTGGCTGGCTCGCTGGCTGGCCCGCTGCTGCTGGCCGG
The DNA here is from genome assembly GCF_023864275.1 of Schistocerca cancellata. Taxonomy (NCBI): domain Eukaryota; kingdom Metazoa; phylum Arthropoda; class Insecta; order Orthoptera; family Acrididae; genus Schistocerca; species Schistocerca cancellata. The sequence continues at coordinate 806,460,119 of NC_064630.1, forward strand.
GACCGCTGCTGCTGGCCTGGGACCGCTGCGACCGCTGCTGCAGCAGCTGCTGCTGCTGCTGCTCGGCTGGACCGCTGCTGCTCGGCTGGCTGGCTGGCCCGCTGCTGCTGGCCGGGACCGCTGCGACCGCTGCTGCTGCTGCGGCTGCTGCTGCTGCTCGGCTGGACCGCTGCTGCTCGGCTGGCTGGCTGGCTGGCTGGCTGGCCCGCTGCTGCTGGCCGGGAGCGCTGCGAACGCTGCTGCTGCTGCTGCTGCTGCTGCTGCTCGGCTGGACCGCTGCTGCTCGGCTGGCTGGCTGGCTGGCTGGCTGGCCCGCTGCTGCTGGCCGGGACCGCTGCTGCTGGCCAGGACCGCTGCGACCGCTGCTGCTGCTGCTGCTGCTGCTGCTGCTCGGCTGGACCGCTGCTGCTCGGCTGGCTGGCTGGCTGGCTGGCTGGCTGGCTGGCCCGCTGCTGCTGGCCGGGACCGCTGCTGCTGGCCGGGACCGCTGCGACCGCTGCTGCTGCTGCTGCTGCTGCTGCTGCTCGGCTGGACCACTGCTGCTCGGCTGGCTGGCTGGCTGGCTGGCTGGCTGGCTGGCCCGCCGCTGCTGGCCGGGACCGCTGCGACCGCTGCTGCTGCTGCTGCTGCTGCTGCTGCTCGGCTGGACTGCTGCTGCTCGGCTAGCTGGCTGGCTGGCTGGCTGGCTGGCTGGCCCGCTGCTGCTGGCCGGAACCGCAGCTGCTGGCAGGGACCGCTGCGACCGCTGCTGCTGCTGCTGCTGCTGCTGCTGCTCGGCTGGACCGCTGCTGCTCGGCTGGCTGGCTGGCTGGCTGGCTGGCTGGCTGGCCTGCTGCTGCTGGCCGGGACCGCTGCGACCTCTGCTGCTGCTGCTGCTGCTGCTGCTGCTCGGCTGGACCGCTGCTGCTCAGCTGGCTGGCTGGCTGCCTGGCTGGCTGGCTGGCCCGCTGCTGCTGGCCGGGACCGCTGCTGCTGGCCGGGACCGCTGCGACCGCTGCCGCTGCTGCTGCTGCTGCTGCTGCTGCTCGGCTGGACCGCTGCTGCTCGACTCGCTGGCTGGCTGGCTGGCTGGCTGGCTGGCTGGCCCGCTGCTGCTGACCGGGACCGCTGCTGCTGGCCGGGACCGCTGCGACCGCTGCTGCTGCAGCTGCTGCTCCTGCTGCTCGGCTGGACCGCTGCTGCTCGGCTGGCTGCCTGGCTGGCTGGCTGGCTGGCTGGCTGTCCCACTGCTGCTGGCCGGGACCGCTGCTGCTGGCCGGGACCGCTGCGACCGCTGCTGCTGCTGCTGCTGCTGCTGCTGCTCGGCTGGACCGCTGCTGCTCGGCTGGCTGGCTGGCTGGCTGGCTGTCTGGCTGGCCCGCTGCTGCTGGCCGGGACCTCTGCGACCGCTGCTGCTGCTGCTGCTGCTGCTGCTGCTCGGCTGGACCGCTGCTGCTCGGCTGGCTGGCTGGCTGGCTGGCTGGCTGGCTGGCCCACTGCTGCTGGCCGGGACCTCTGCTGCTGGCCGGGACCGCTGCGACCGCTGCTGCTGCTGCTGCTGCTCGGCTGGTTCGCTGCTGCTCGGCTGGCTGGCTGGCTGGCTGGCTGGCTGGCTGGCCCGCTGCTGCTGGCCGGGACCGCTGCTGCTGGCCGGGACCGCTGCGACCGCTGCTGCTGCTGCTGCTGCTGCTGCTGCTCGGCTGGACCGCTGCTGCTCGGCTGGCTGGCTGGCTGGCTGGCTGGCTGGCTGGCCCGCTGCTGCTGGCCGGGACCGCTGCTGCTGGCCGGGACCGCTGCGACCGCTGCTGCTGCTGCTGCTGCTGCTGCTGCTCGGCTGGACCGCTGCTGCTCGGCTGGCTGGCTGGCTGGCTGGCTGGCTGGCTGGCCCGCTGCTGCTGGCCGAGGCCGCTGCGACCGCTGCTGCTGCTGCTGCTGCTGCTGCTGCTCGGCTGGACCGCTGCTGCTCGGCTGGCTGGCTGGCTGGCTGGCTGGCCCGCTGCTGCTGGCCGGGACCGCTGCTGCTGGCCGGGACCGCTGCGACTGCTGCTGCTGCTGCTGCTGCTCGGCTGGACTGCTGCTGCTCGGCTGGCTGGCTGGCTGGCCCGCTGCTGCTGGCCGGGACCGCTGCGACCGCTGCTGCTGCTGCTGCTGCTGCTGCTGCTGCTCGGCTGGACCGCTGCTGCTCGGCTGGCTGGCTGGCTGGCTGGCTGGCTGGCTGGCCCGCTGCTGCTGGCCGAGGCCGCTGCGACCGCTGCTGCTGCTGCTGCTGCTGCTGCTGCTCGGCTGGACCGCTGCTGCTCGGCTGGCTGGCTGGCTGGCTGGCTGGCCCGCTGCTGCTGGCCGGGACCGCTGCTGCTGGCCGGGACCGCTTCGACTGCTGCTGCTGCTGCTGCTCGGCTGGACTGCTGCTGCTCGGCTGGCTGGCTGGCTGGCCCGCTGCTGCTGGCCGGGACCGCTGCGACCGCTGCTGCTGCTGCTGCTGCTGCTGCTGCTGCTCGGCTGGACCGCTGCTGCTCGGCTGGCTGGCTGGCTGGCTGGCTGGCTGGCTGGCTGGCTGGCTGGCTGGCTGGCTGGCTGGCCCGCTGCTGCTGGCCGGGTCCGCTGCTGCTGGCTGGGACCGCTGTGACCGCTGCTGCTGCTGCTGCTGCTGCTGCTCGGCTGGACCGCTGCTGCTCGGCTGGCTGGCTGGCTGGCTGGCTGGCTGGCTGGCCCGCTGCTGCTGGCCGGGAGCGCTGCGACCGCTGCTGCTGCTGCTGCTGCTGCTGCTGCTGCTGCTGCTCGGCTGGACCGCTGCTGCTCGGCTGGACCGCTGCTGCTCGGCTGGCTGGCTGGCTGGCTGGCTGGCTCCTGAAACCCTAACGCTTCGATTAGTGCTGGAATGGCACATTCGAAGGGCGGTATCCTTTCGAATTACCGCCGGAGATCTCAGCCGTGGCTGAGCGCAACTGTAAAATAAACGCAAGATCTTGTTTGAACAAACGAGAATACATGCTCATGTTTCGAAGTTTTGGGATTCTGTGATCAGGGAAGCAGTTGAAAGTAGACTCTGTGAAAACACCTAAAATAGAGTCACCAGTTATGCGTTTGGGAACGCATGAAACCACACACATAAAGCAAGAGCACCGAGGAAAAATTCTCGCAGTTTGTCACCAGATGCGACGGATGGCGCTGCAAGCAATTTTGGATATTGGACCCAAATATAATATTTGGCAATACAGGGTACCGCCTCACTACACATTTCCAAGTTGTCCTCGTGATGTTATCCACTCAACCAAATGCCAACCTCTAGGTATAAACATGGGATCCACAACAGTTCACAACAGTCAATCTTAGCGCTTGACGCTGATGGTGGAGGCAGTTTTTTTTATATTTTTATTTTAGGGAAGGTCTGAGTGACAAAAGATTTCTTTGGCATGTTCATAGCCAACACTTACCCGACTGCGACATAACACAATACAATTAGCTTCATGATTGTACTTGTTGATATTCTGAAGATAGCGGGAAGAAAATACAAGGAGTGAAATATTATCTACAACTTTTATGGATATAGTACCGCTATTGCAAGAGTCGAAGGACACGAAACAAAATCAACAGTTGAGAAGGGAGAGAGACAAGGTTGTATCCTATCCCCAGCGTTAATCACTTTGTTCAGTGAGCTACCAGTAAAGGAGACCAAAGAGAAATACGGAAAGTGAATTAAAATTCTGTAATCGAAATTAAAACTTCGAGGTCTGTCGACGACACTGTATATGTTAGAGGTAGCAAGTATTTAGAAGATTAGCTGAATGGAATGGATGGCGTCCTGTAGGAGAAATATGTTACAAGATGAACATGAGCAGCAGTAACACAAGGCTAACGTAATGTGTCGAATAGGTGGTGGTGGAGTTAAGTATCTATGGGACTAAACTGCTGAGGTAATCGGTCCCTAGCCTAACACAATACTTAACCTAACTTACGCTAAGGACAACACACACACATCCATGCCCGAGGAAGGACTCGGACCTCTGACGGGGGAAGGCGGGCGAGCCGTGGCAAGTCGCCTAAGACAACGCTGCTACCCATTGCGGCTGAGTCGAATCAAATTAAGTAAAGTATAAGGAATTACTTTACGGAAGAAGATACCAAGAGTACCAGTCTACATAGATTTGGCCTTAAGGCAGCAAAATAACTGATAGTGGTCGAAGTAGAAAGCATATCAAATGAAGACTGCCAATAGTGGGAAATGCATTTCAGTAAAAGAGAAATTTGTTCAGATCGAATATAAATTTAACTGTTATAAAATCTTTTCTGCGAGGGTTTCACTGGAGAAATGATACGATGGCCAAGAACAGAAGTTTAGGAAATGTGATGCTACACAAAGATGTTGATGATTAGATGGGTAGATAGAATATCTCATGAGAATGAAGTGAATCAGTCTGTAGAAAAAAGAAATTATAGCACAACTTGACTTAACGAAGAGATTGTGTTATATGATACACCCTACGGTATCAGGTAATTCTCACTTTGGCAATGGAGGAAAGTGTGTGGGTGACCACTTTAGCTTGAGTGCAGTAAGCGGTTCAGATGGATGTAGGTTGCAGTAATTGTTCGGAGTTGAAACGACACACCTTCACGGGGCATTTTGCGTCTATCTTCAACAATCTTCTAGCTCAGTTCTTTCAGCATTTTCGAGCCACTTTCCAGTGAGTCAAACAAACCTGTGACCATTAGTGCTGCCCTTCTTTGTATACGTACAATATCCCTGGTTAGCGCTATCTCGTACGGATCTTTTTTTAAGAATTATATTGCGCAAAACAACACATGCCTTGACAATGTCAAGAGCAAAATCGGGTTTTAAATTTATAGCTGTGTGGAAAATCCTCCATTTATTAGTTAGTATCCCAAATGAACATTCTACGTACCTCCGAGCTCTTCACAGGCGATAATTGAACACTCTTTTAGCAACTGTTAATTGGTGTCCAGAGCATGGTCGTAGAAGGTGTTGATACAGCCCAAACGCTTCTCCACCAATTAAAAAATAAGGTACCTTTGGGCTTACTGTACTACGAAGGCACATATCTTCAGGAATTACCAGTTTTTTTCCCATCAGTGATTTCCGCAGAGTACATTCTTTAAATATAGTAGAACCACTGTCTTTGCCATAACCTCAAGCCTCAAGTTTCCCTCTCTACCAGGAACAACAAGCGACAAATGTTCCAGTACACAGCCAACCGCCCAATACCGACACACAGTATTGCGAACAAGCAGTGGAACAATTTTCAGGAACATTCCGGTTCCCCCGCTTCATAAGTCTCTGAAAATTCAGTATTGGGTCGCTTAATGTTAATTTTTCAAGGTGGCAACAAAAACGTACATCCTTTAGGATAACAAATTCTTTTTTAAAATTTTAACTATTGTTTTATTTCCCACTCACTTAATTGTAATTGCCAAGATTTGTATAGGCTGGATACATCCTTGGAAGGATGTATTACGGCGTTGAATGGAACTCTTCATTCGTGCATGTAGATCGTCAAAAGTTCGTAAACTCGTCCGAAAATAATTAAAAACATATCTTCATCTCTCCTTAATTCCTGAAGAAGAAGAAAAAATGCACCCACTTAGTCTCTTCTCATATTGAGTGGATGGACACAATGCACGGTTCTTCTTCTTCCGTTTTCCAAACGTCTGTACAGAAGATACCACGCTAGTAGCACGTCGGCTGTGCGGTGGGTCCCGTGACGGCCCGGCAAAACTGCCGGCTTGTCGGCTGCCGGTTTCATGTGAAATAAGCCTCACACCCGTGATATTTCGTTGCCGTTAGTACATTTTCGTTAGCTTGAACATTATTCATTTATTTAGTAAGATAACTGATTTCTGGTGTTGTAATTTCGATGTAAGCAAGTACTTGTGACCTTTAGGCTCCTCCTAACATTTGTGTTGGAAAAAGCGACTTTTACACTATGCGATCAAAAGTATCTTGACACCTGGCTGAATATGGCTTACAAGTTCGTGGCGCCGTCCATCAGTAATGCTGGAATTCAGTATGATGTTGGCCTACCCTTAGCCTTGATGACAGCTTCCACTCTCTCAGGTATACGTTCAGTCAGGTGATGGAAGGTTTCTTGGGGAATGGCAGCACATTCCTCACCGAGTGCTGCACTGAGGAGAGGTATCGATGTCGGTCGGTGAGGTCTGGCACGAGGTCGGCGTTCCAAAACATCCCAAAGGTGTTCAATAAGACTGAGGTCAGGACTCTATGCAGGACAGTCCATTACAGTGATATTAGTGTCGTGGAACTACTCCGCCGCAGCTCGTGCATTATGAACAGGTGCTCGATCGAACTGAAAGATGCAATCGCCATCCCCGAATTGCACTTCAACAGTGGAAAGCAAGATATTGCTAAAAACATCAATGTAGGTCTGTGCTGTGATAGTACCACACAAAACAATAGGGGTGCAAGCCTCCTCCATGATAAACACGACCAGACCATAACACCACCGCCTCCAAATTTTACTTTTGGCACTAGACACACTGGCAGGTGACCTTCGCCAGGTATTTGCCATACGCACAACCTGCCATCGGATCGCCACAATGTGTACCGTGATTAGTCACTCCAAACAACGTTTTTGCACTGTTCAATCGTCCAATACTTACGCTCCTTACACCAAGCGAGGCGTCGTTTGGCATTTACCGGCGTGATGTGTGGCTTATGAGCAGTAGCTAGACCATGAAATCCAAGTTTTCTCACTTCCCGCATAACTGTTACCTTTCTTGCAAGTGGATCATGTTGCAATTTGGAATTCCTGTGTGATGGTCTAGATAGATGTCTGCCTATTACACATTACGACCCTCTTCAACTGTCGGTGGTCTGTCAGTCAACAGATGAGATCGGCCTGTAAGCTTTTGTGCTGTACGTGCCCCTTCCCGTTTCCACTTCACTATTACATCGCAAACAGTGGACCTAGGGATATTTAATAGTGTGGAAATCTAGAGTGCAGACATATTACACCCAATCACCTGACCACGTTCGAAGTCCGTCAGTTCCCCGGAGCGCCCCATTTTGCTCTCTCACGATGTCTAATGACTACTGAGGTCGCTGATATGGAGTACCTGGCAGTAGGTAGCAGCACAAAGCATCTAATATTAAAAAGTTTGTTTTTGGGGGTGTCCGGATACTTTTGATCACATATATATGCAGTTATTTATGAAGCTAGATTACTTGGTTCAGGCCAGAATAAATGTGCTTTCCTCAGGTATCTAACTTCTGACGTTAACAGTCGTCCTCTTGTCTAGCCACAGCGCCTCACACCACTGTCTACTGGAAACGCCATATGGTCCACCGGCTTCTTCAGCCAGCGTGGGAACTCAAATCTTACTCTCGACTGTGGGCCTTCAGCAGTACAGCTTTACTCACTGAATGCTCCATGATATTTGCAGACGCGATACAGAACTGTAACTCTGTAAAATAAGAAAATAATACGCGGCATGAACTTAATGGGTACCTTACATTTTCTATTCTTTAAAAATCAGGACAACTGAGATTATGGTTAGAATCTCTATCTCTTGCAGGCGTTTAATTTAGTTCTTCATTCTTAGTGACTGATACCTGATAACTTCATTAGACCAAATATTATTATAAAGCAGTTTGTTTTTATTCGGGGTTCCAATACACCATAATATTCTCCACTCTTTTGGCTATAAAACCCTACGTCCGTGCAATGCTATGGCCGCGCCCCACCTTAGTGGGAAAGCCTGCATTCCCAAATGAACCTATCTACTAGCCGACGTTAGGGTCAACGTTTTCGTGAATCAGTAACCTCACCACCATCGATGTAGTGCTTCCATTATTAGGCCAAACAGATGAAAGTAGTGGGTGGGTGACCCAGGCTGGAGGGTGAAAGAGGAAGACCTGTCCAGTGAAGTTTTGCATGCTCGATTCGGGTGTGCAGACTTCTGTGAGGCCTTGTGTTGCCTCAGAGAAGGTGAAGTTCGTTTGTATTTTTGTGGCGACGAATAGTCTGAAGTCGTTTCTTCAGTTTCTTGAGTGTAGTACGAGGCGCATTCGGAAAGTAAGATCCGATTAAGCGCAAAATGGAAACAACTGTGAAAATCCGATGGAACTTGGTACAGATGTGTTGGGGAGTATCTTCAGTGTGCTTGTCCATCGCTTCATGTCGCTCTTTTCAGTTCAGAGAGCAAAGTGATGACGTAGAAATGCTTCAAATAACAGTGTCTCCCGCCAAGTATGAGGATCTCGTGAGAGATTTCGCCTGAACCTATGAAGTATACATAACATAAATGTCATGCGTTTCTTTCTTCAAGACAATTTTCAGCCGCATTCTGCAGGGGCAATGAAGACGCTCCTGCAGCGTTTTCGGTGAGAAGTGTTTGATCATCCCTGGTGTTCATCTCTGCTCACATGAACCGCTGGCTACGGAGACAACATTTTGGCACAAACAAAGAAAGGCAGACCAGCGTAGAGAATTGGCAGTAAGTACAGGCGGCTGCATTCTGTGACGTGGGTACTGAAAAGTTTGTACAACGCCACGACATATGTCTAAGACGGAGCGGCGACTATTTAGAGAGGTATCTGGAAGATATGGCTAACTGTTGCGAAAAAAAAAATTTGATTTTGATTGTGGTTTTCATTTCGCAGCCGATCGAACCCTACTTTCAGAAAAGCTCTTGTACAATACACTTCCGATTTGATAGTTGTACCGTGATGGAGGACGTGCAACAGAATAACAACTTCAGAGTGCCAGAAGACCGTCGCCATGTCTTCGACCGACTGAGGGTTCGGCTTTAAATTTTTTCTTCAGTGGAGACGTGGTGTGCCGCCATCCTGAGCGCTGTTGTGTTTCCAGCTCACGGTGATGAATCCATGTTTCCTTATCTGTTGTTAGACAAAAAATTATAATGTGCAGTCAGTTCTGCACAGATGGTCTTTCGTTGCTCTTTATGGTCCTCTGATATGCGACGAGGAACCAATCGGGCACGAACCTTTGATTACTCCGACTGGGGGTCCAGTGTGTCAACACTACCTACAGATAGGTCCAGCTGAGCAGAGAGGTGATTGTGAACCGTCACTCCAGCTTAGCAGAGAGGTGATTGTGATCCGTCAGTCACCTCGAATGAAAGAGTTCATACGTTCCAACATTGAGTCACATACAGTACAGGGTTATTACAAATGATTGAAGCGATTTCACAGCTCTACAATAACTTTATTCAAAATGGTTCAAATGGCTCTGAGCACTATGGGACTCAACTGCTGTGGTCATAAGTCCCCTAGAACTTAGAACTACTTAAACCTAACTAACCTAAGGACATCACACACATCCATGCCCGAGGCAGGATTCGAACCTGCGACCGTAGCGGTCGTGCGGTTCCAGACTGTAGCGCCTTTAACCGCTCGGCCACTCCGGCCGGCAATAACTTTATTATTTGAGATATTTTCACAACGCTTTGCACACACATACAAAAACTCAAAAAGTTTTTTTAGGCATTCACAAATGTTCGATATGTGCCCCTTTAGTGATTCGGCAGACATCAAGCCGATAATCAAGTTCCTCCCACACTAGGCGCAGCATGTCCCCATCAATGAGTTCCAAAGCATCGTTGATGCGAGCTCGCAGTTCTGGCACGTTTCTTGGTAGAGGAGGTTTAAACACTGAATCTTTCACATAACCCCACAGAAAGGAATCGCATGGGGTTAAGTCGGGAGAGCGTGGAGGCCATGACATGAATTTCTGATCGTGATCTCCACCACGACCGATCCATCGGTTTTCCAATCTCCTGTTTAAGAAATGCCGAACATCATGATGGAAGCGCGTTGGAGCAGCATCCTGTTGAAAGATGCAGTCGGCGCTGTGGGTCTCCAGTTGTGGCGTCAGCCAATTTTCCGCGGGCTACGCGTGAAACTTGCCCGCACGCGTTCAACCGTTTCTTCGCTCACTGCAGGCCGACCCGTTGATTTCCCCTTACAGAGGCATCCAGAAGCTTTAAACTGCGCATACCATCGCCGAATGGAGTTAGCAGTTGGTGGATCTTTGTTGAACTTCGTCCTGAAGTGTCGTTGCACTGTTATGACTGACTGATGTGAGTGCATTTCAAGCACGACATACGCTTTCTCGGCTCCTGTCGCCATTTTGTCTCACTGCGCTCTAGAGCGCTCTGGCGGCAGAAACCTGAAGTGCGGCTTCAGCCGAACAAAACTTTATGAGTTTTTCTACGTATCTGTAGTGTGTCGTGACCATATGTCAATGAATGGAGCTACAGTGAATTTATGAAATAGCTTCAATCATTTGTAATAGCCCTGTAAGTGGCCGGCTGGCACGCAGCATATCAGACAGGTTTCCGCGACTTTGTTGCGGTGATGAAAGCCGCGCCCATCGACTCACCGTGCTTGGGTTCACTGGCTGGTCTCCGTAGACATTCTGCAAGCGCCTATGAATGTCTGCGTTGCTCTAGTTTTCCGCCAAAAGGAAATCGATGACACTGGCTGCGTGGGACACACATCCGTTACAGACGCCATTCTGAAGGCTACATATAGCGTTGGCTCCTATCGGAGCTTCATGATACTGCGGGGACTGAAGCAGGAATGCTCCACCATGTCACTTCCGCATTCTTTCAACCGAAAGTGGCCGACAAGAAATGAGTTTCATTAACTACGGAACGGGCCTCGCAGTATACACACACACATTCAAGTTCCGGCAGCTCCCAACAACTCCAGACAAAGAAATTTACCGTACTGTATGTATGGGTGCAGCAGAGAGAATACAAGACCCCATGTTTTCATAATTTAATTGCAAGTTCTAACTAACAGTATTAAAGACCGTGATTTCAAATATAACTCATAATACAAATATTTCTAAATAATTTAAGTGTACGAGAAATACATTTTTCGAAAAATGACAAAGTTATATTATTCATATTCAGTTTCTGTTCAAATTCGTATTCTTTACAAAAAACGTGTAAACGTTCTACTTACTTCGTTTAGACTGCAAACCTCTCATATCAAAATAAAGTTGGAAATTAATTCTTATTGGATTACGTTCAAATTTATAGGATGTATCGTGTTGTTTATTAATTGGTGACAGTATACCACTGACCAGTACCATTACATATGCGTCACCGGATTCTTATTGGAAGCAGGTCACGTCTTTTATTAATTGGTTTTATTTATTTTTTATTGTGATCGTCTGTACTTATCAGTAAATGAAATAATGTCATCTGGGTTCTTTGATACTCTTTCCCGCCATGAACCGTGGACCCTGCCGTTGGTGAGGAGGCTTGCGTGCCTCAGCGATACAGATGGCCGTACCGTAGGTGCGACCACAGCCGACGGGTGTCTGTTGAAAGGCCACACAAACGTGTGGTTCCTGAAGACGGGCAGCAGCCTTTTCAGTAGTTGCAGGGGCAACAGTCTGGATGTTTGACTGATCTGGCCGCGTAACACTAACCAAAACGGATTTGGTGTGCTGGTACTGCGAACGGCTGAAAGCAAGGGGAAACTACAGCCGTATTTTTCCCGAGGCATACAGCTTTACTGTATGGTTAAATGATGATGGCGTGCTCTTGGGTAAAATATTCCGGAGGTAAAATAGTCCCCCATTCGGATCTTCGGGAGCGGACTACTCGGGAGGACGTTGTTATCAGGAGAAAGAAAACTGGCGCTCTACGGATCGGAGCGTGGAATGCCCTTAATCGGGCAGTTAGGTTAGAAAATTAAAAAAAGAGAAATGGATAGGTAAAAGTTGTAGTGGGAATTAGTGAAGTTTGGTGGCAGGAGGAACAAGACTTCTAGTCAGGTGAATACAGGATTATAAATACAAAATGAAATAGGGGTAATATAGGTTTAATAATGAATAAAAAAGTGGGATTGCGGGTAAGCTACTATAAACAGCACAACAAACACGTTATTCTGGCCAAGATAGACACGAAGCTCAAGCCTACAACAGTAGTACGAGTCTATATGCCAACTACCTCCGCAGATGACGAAGAGATTGATGAAATGTAGGATGAGATAAAAGAAATTATCCAGATAGTGAAGGAAGATGAAAATTTAATAGTCATGCGAGACTAAATTTCGATACCAGGAAAAGAAAGAGAAGGAAACGTAGTACATGAATATGGAATGGGGGTAAGAAATGAAAGAGGAAGCCGCCTGGTAAAATTTTGCACAGAGCATAACTTAATCATAGCTAACACTTGGTTCAAGAATCATGAAAGAAGGTTGTATACATGGAAGAACCCTGGAGATACTGACAGATTTTAGATAGATTATATAATGGTAAGACAGAGATTTACGAACCAGGTTTTAAATTGTAAGGCATTTCCAGGGGCAATCTATTAGTTATGAACTGTAGATTAAAACTGAAGAAATCGTGAAAAGGTGGGAATGGAAGGAGATGGGAACTGGATAACTGACTAAACCAGGGGTTATACAGATTTTCAGGGAGAGCATTACAGAACGACTGACAGGAATGGGGGAAAGAAATACAGTGGAAGAAGAATGGGTAGCTTTGAGGGATGAAACTGTAAAGGCATCAGAGGATCAAGTAGGTAAAAATACGAGGACTAGTAGAAATCCCTGGGTAACAGAAAATATTCTGAATTCAATTGATGAAAGGAGAAAATATAAAAATGCAGTAAATTAAGTAGGCAAAAAGGAATAAAAAAAGTCTCAAAAATGAAATCGACAGGAAGAGCAAAATGGCTAACCAGGGATGACTAGAGGACAAATGTAACGATGTAGAGGCATATCTCACTAGGGGTAAGATAGATACTGCCTACAGGAAAATTAGAGAGACCTTTGGAGAAAAGAGAACCACTTGTATGAATGTCAAGAGCTCAGATGCGAACTCAGTTATAAGCAAAGAAGGGAAAGCCGAAAGGTGGAGGGAGTATATAGAGGGTCTATACAAGGGCGATATTCTCGAACCAAGGCCCCGGGAATAGACAACATTCCATTAGAACTACGAACAGCCTTGGGAGAGCCAGCCCTGACGAAACTCTACCATCTGGTGAGCAAGATCTATGAGGCAGGCGAAATGTCCTCAGACTTCAAGAAGAATATAATAATTCCAATCCCAAAAGAAGCAGGTGTTGACAGATGTGAAAATTACTGAACTATCAGTTTAATAAGTTACGGCGGCAAATTACTAACGCGAATGTAAAAACTGGTAGAAGCCGACCTTGGGGAAGATCAGTTTGGATTCAGTAGAAATGTTGGAACACGTGAGGAAGTACTGACCCTACGACTTACATTCGAAGATAGATTAAGGAAAGGCAAACCTACGTTTCTAGCTTTTGTAGACTTAGGGAAGGCTTTTGACAATGTTGACTGGAATACTCTATTTCGTGGGAGGGGTAAAATACTGGGAGTGAAAGGCTATTTAGAATTTGTACAGAAACCAGATGGTAGTTATAAGAGGCATGAAAGGGAAGCAGTGTTGAGAAGGGAGTGAGACAGGGTTGTATCCTATCCCTGATGTTATTCAATCTGAATATTGAGAAAGCAGTAAAGAAAACAGAAGAAAAATTCGGAGTAGGAATTAAAATCCACGGAGAAGAAATAAAAACTTTGAGGTTCGCTGATGACATTGTAATTCTGTCAGAGACAGCAAAGGACCTGGAAGAGCGGTTGAGCGGAATGGACAGTGTCTTGAAAGGAGGATATAAAATGAACATCATCAAAAGAATACGAGGATAATGGAATGTAGTCGCATTAAATCAGGTGATGCTGAGAGAGATACTTAAAGTAGTAGATGAGTTTTGCTATTTGGGGAGCAATGATTGTCGAAGTAGAGAGGATATAAAATGTAGACTGGCAATGACACGAAAGCGTTTCTGAAGAAGAGGAATTTGTTAACATCGAGTAGAGAGTTAAGTGTCAGAAAGTCGTTGCTGAAAGTATTTGTATGGAGTGTCTCCATGTATGGAAGTGAAACGTGGACGATTAATAGTTTGGACAAGAAGAGAATAGAAGCTTTCGAAATGTGGTGCTACAGAAGAATGCTGAAGATTAGATGGGTAGATCACATAACTAATGAGGAGGTATTGAATGGAATTGGGGAGACGAGAAATTTGTGGCATAACTTGACTAGATGAAGGGATCGGTTGGTAGGATGTGTTCTGGGGCATCAAGGGACCACCAATTTAGTATTTGAGGACAGTCCGGAGGGTAAAAATCGTAGAGGGAGACCAAGAGATGAATACACTAAGCAGATTCAGAAGGATGTACGTTGCAGTAGCTACTGGGAGATGAAGAAGGTTGCACAGGATAGAGTAGCATGGAGAGCTGCATCAAACCAGTCTCTGGACTGAAGACCACAACAAGAACATATTTATGATTCAGCGTGAAGCGTCTAAATACATGCCACGTAACTACGTACGTAAGAATATTACAAATAGAGTTTTTATCTAAGAAATTTATCACAGACGAAAAGCATGAGAAATTGATTATCATGGAGTCTCGTTATGAATATTGTATGCAACTGTTAATAATTTCTGTGCTTAGTATTCTTTCCCTTTAATTCTTCAGAAGCTATAAATAAAACATCGGCCGGGAAGCGGCTTAAAGAAATCACTGAACCGTAGTCCTAGTTGAATTTCTTAATATTTTTAAAACATTTGTTATTGCTATACTTGAAATTTATTTGCAGAGTACGTATATGTAGTACTTGCAGCCGTATCTCGTACAGGAAGCTGTAAAGGAATTTTTTTTAACAACTGCGCTAAATGGCTGCTAATAATGCTGCCGATCTCGCAGTGCTTGAGTCGGCTCAGCTTCCTGAAAACTTATTAAAACACACACATCAAAAAAGTTTTGCATCAGATTGGTTCCAAGAGTTTCGGAGTCGGTACAGAAAACTGGAATAGACACCGACATTAACTTCCGCCCATTTCATTGCTCATGAAAACCACTCATTGCATGTTGTACCATCATACAGCGAGACATTCAGAGGTGGTGTTCCAGATTGCTATACACACCACCTCTACCTCTAATATCCAGTAGCACGTCCTCTTGCACTGATAAATGCCTGTATTCGTCGTGGCAAACTATCAACAAGTTTATCAAGGCACTGTTGGTCGAGACTGTCCCATTCCTCATCGGTGCTTCGGCATAGATTCCTCAGAGTGTTTGGAGGGTCACGTCGTCCATGAACAGCCCTTTTCAATCTATCCCAAGCATGTTCGATATGATTCATGTTTGGAGAACATGCTGGCCACTCTAGTCGAGCGATGTCGTTATCCTGAAGGAAGTCATTCACAAGATGTGCACTATGGGGGCGCGATTTGTCGTCAATGAAGACGAATGCCTCGCCAATATGCTGCCAATATAGTTGCACTATCAGTCGGAGAATGGAATACACGTATCGTACAGCCGTTACAGTACCTTTTTCGCGACCACCAGCAGCGTACGTCAGACCCACATAATGACACCCCAAAACAGCAGTGAACCTCCACTTTACTGCACTCTCGCTGGACAGTGTGTCTAAGGCGTTCAGCCTGAGCAGGTTACCTCCGTACACGTCTTTGACGATTGTCTGGTTGAAGGCATATGAGCCACTCATCGGTCAGTCCTGAGCGGTCCATTGGGCATGTTGTTGGGCCCATCTGAACCGCGCTGCAGGGTGTCGTGGTTGCAAAGATGGACCTCGCCATGGACGTCGGGAATGAAGTTGCGCATCATGCAGCCTATTGCGCACAGTTTGAGTCGTAACAGGACGTCCTGTGGCTGCACGAAAAGCATTATACAACCCGGTGGCGTTGCTCCGAGCCATAATCCGTGGGTAGCGGTCATCCACTGCAGTAGTAGCCCTTTGGACAGCCTGAGTGAAGTATGTCATCGACAGTTTCTCTCTCTATATATCCCCTCCATGTCTGAACAACATCGCTTTGGTTCACTCCAAGACGCCTGGACACTTCCCTTGTTGAGAGCCCTTCCTGACACAAAGGAACGCGGCGGAAGGGTTCGAACCGCGGTATCGACCATCTACGCGTGGGTTGAACTAAAGACAACACGAGCCCTGTACCTTTTTCCTGGTGAAATGACTGGAAGTGATCGACTGTCGGACTCCCTCCGTCTAATAGGCGGTGCTCATGCATGGTTGTCTACATCTTCGGGCGGGTTTAGTGACATCTCTCAACAGTCAAAACGACCGTGTTGTGATACAGTATCAACAGTCAACGTCTATCTTCAGGAGTTCTGGGAACCAGGGTGATGCAAAACGTTTTTTGATGTGTATATTGTGCTTTGGGAGGAGGGGCAGACCAGATACTTAAGTAAAAACAGTTTTAGACTAGACAACATGTAATTAGCGTAATGTTATTACAATTGTTTACACTTACGTAGGCAATGGCCGACCGTGCGTGCTATTGAGACCAGAGTATAAGAGAGAGAGAGTCACAGTTATTATCTGTGAATTACATTGTGCTGTGAAGCGTTAAAATGTCATTTGATTCAAATAACATACATTTTTTATACAGATTCGTTGCCGCATTTTCTCCGCAACGTAACTGCAGATCGTATTTTTACATTTCTAGTATTATTCGCAGTTATTAGTCTTTATTTAAACCAAGAGTCTTTCATTATATGACATTCCCAGGAGCACACGCTACAACCTCAGAGTGAGAGTTGTGATACCAAATTACGTCGACCTGGTGGCAGAGGTGACATCAGGCGCTGCTCGTCGGTACGTTTAGAAGTAAAGAGTAATAAACACTGCAGGCGGCAGACAAAAACCGTGAAGCTCACCGAACTGTGATGACTGAGGTATTTCTAAGTGTCCTTCCGCGTGGAAGTCTGAAGATGAATGTTCCATTTAGAAAAACCCGTTGCCAAAGCACACAGTTATAATTTTGCTTTTGTAGTAGTAACATGTTACCCCACTTCAGATACATTTTTCTGGGACACCTAGTCAATGACAGTTAAGTGGAACGAAATCTTACTTCGGTCTTGGTACCGAGCGAGGGCTGCATGGTGTAAAAACACTGGCTTCGTATGTGGGAGAACTGTCGTTCGAATTCTAGGGTTGCCAACCCGAGTTGTCCTCCTTTAAGGACCTCGAAATCGACTGCACGTCAACGTTTTTACTAAATGTTGGTAAATGAAGTTATCGTGCCTTCCTTAACGTCCGGTTTAGCATATATCAGAAGAAAACAAAGTGGATATCATGGTATTGTGTGGCACACCACGAGTAGCGTAAGGAGCAATCTTTGATATTCAGTGCACCAACAGACACAAATTTGTTAACTACGTTTGTAGCAAGATCAGATTAGCTAGATAGATTCTTTCGCGGCAGTGGATTATAACAGCAGTATTTGTATCAAGATAACTTTAATATCTCTGTATAGTCACTGTTTTTGTCGCCGGTTGTAAGGTTTGGTTTGGTTTGGTTGTTTGGGGAAGGAGACCAGACAGCGTGGTCATCGGTCTCATAAAATTAGGAAAGAATGGGAATGGAAGTCGGCCGTGCCCTTTCAGAGGAACCATCCCGGGATTTGCCTGGAGTGATTTAGGGAACTCACGGAAAACCTAAACGAGCATGGCCGAACGCGAGGTTGAACCGTCATCCTCCCGAATGCGAGTTCAGTGTGCTGACCACTGCGCCACCTCGCTCGGTGGTTGTAAGGCGTTGACTAATTCAACCATAGCCTTTTGATGAATACGAACTGTTACAACCTCCTTGCCTAATCGTTTAAATCAGTGAATCCATTATAGCAAAAACGAGGAAAAGCCTGCTGATTTTCTCTTAGATAAACTTCGATATGCTGATGTACCCCTCCTTGAACCGCGGACCTTGCCGTTGGTGGGGACGCTTGCGTGCCTCAGCGATACAGATAGCCGTATCGTAGGTGCAACCACAACGGAGGGGTATCTGTTGAGAAGCCAGACAAGCGTGTGGCTCCTAAAGAGGGCAGCAGCCTTTTCAGTAGTTGCAGGGGCAACAGTCTCGATGTTTGACTGATCTGGCCGTCTAACACTAACCAAAATGCCCTTGCTGTGCTGGTACTGCGAACGGCTGAAAGCAAGGGGAAACTACAGCCGTAATTTTTCCCGAGGCATACAGCTTTACTGTATGGTTAAATGATGATGGTGTCCTCTTGGGTAAAATATTCCGGCGGTAAAATACTCCCCCATTCGGATCTTGGGGTGGGGAATACTCAGGAGGACGTTGTTATCAGCAGAAAGAAAACTGGCGTTCTACGGATCGGAGCGTGGAATGCCCTTAATCGGGCAGTTAAGTTAGAAAATTAAAAAAAAGGGAAATGGATAGGTAAAAGTTATAGTGGGAATTAGTGAAGTTTGGTGGCAGGAAGAACAAGACTTCTGGTCAGGTGAATACAGGCTTATAAACACAAAATCAAATAGGGGTAATGCAGGAGTACGTTTAATAATAAATAGGAAGATAGGAATGTGCGTAAGCTACTACAAACAGCACAAAGAACGCATTATTGTAGCCAAGATAGATACGAAGCCCACGCCTACCACAGTAGTACAAGTTTATATGCCAACTAGTTCTGCAGATGACGAAGAGATTGATGAAATGTATGATGAGATAAAAGAAATTATTCAGATGGTGAAGGGAGACGAACATATAATAGTCGTCGGAGACTGGAATTCGATAGTAGAAAATGGGACAGGTGGAATTAGGGAACGATTGACAAGAATGGGGGAAAGAAATACAGCAGAAGAAGAATGGGTAGCTTTGAGAGATGAAATAGTGAAGGTACCAGATGATCAAGTAGGTAAAAAGATGAGGGCTAATAGAAATTCTTGAGTAAAATATGAGATATTGAATTTAATTGATGAAAGGAGAAAATACAAAAATGCAGTAAATGAAGCAGGCAAATAGGAATACAAATGTCTCAAAAATGACATCAACAGGAAGTGCAAAATGACTAAGCAGTGATGGCTAGAGGACAAATGTACGGATGTAGAGGCACACATCACCAGGGGTAAGATAGATACTGCCTACAGGGAAATTAAAGAGACCTTTGGAGAAAAGAGAACCACTTGTATGAATATCAAGAGCTCAGATGGAAACCCAGTTCTAAGCAAAGAAGGGAAAGCACAAAGGTGGAAGGAGTATATAGAGGGTCTGTACAAGGGTGATGTTCTTGAGGACAATATTATAGAAATGGAAGAGGATGTAGATGAAGATGAGATGGGAGATATGATACTGCGTGAAGAAATGACAGAGCACTGAAAGACATAAGTCGAAACAAGGCCCCGGGAGGATACAACATTTCATTAGAACTACTGACAGCCTCCGGAGAGCCATGCGTAAGAAACTCTATCATATAGTGACCAAGATATATGAGATAGGCGAAATACCCTCCGACTTCAAGAAGAATATAATTATTCCAATTCCAAAGAGAGCAGGTGTTGACAGATGTGAAAATTACTGAACTGTCAATTTAATAAGTTACAGCGGCAAATTACTAACGCGAATGAAAAACCGGTAGAAGTCGACCTAGGGGAAGATCAGTTTGGATTCAATAGAAATGTTGGAACATATGAGGCAATATTCACCCTACGACTTATCTTAGAAGATAGATTAAGTAAAGGCAAACCTACGTTTCTACCTTTTGTAGACTTAGAGAAAGCTTTTGACAATGTTGAATGGAATACTCTAGTTTGTGGCAGGGGTAAAATACAGGGACCGAAAGGCAATTTACAAATTGTACAGAAACCAGAATAAAAGTAAGAGTCGAGCGGCATGAAAGGGAAGCCGTGGTTGGGAAATGAGTGAGACAGGGTTGTAGCCTATCCCCGATGTTATTCAATCTGTATATTGAGCAAGCAGTAAAGGAAACAAAAGAAAAATTTGGAGTAGGAAATAAAATCCACGGAGAAGAAATAAAAACTTTGAGGTTCGCTGATGACATTGTAATTCTGTCAGAGACAGCATAGGACCTGGAAGAAAAGTTGAACGGAATGGACAGTGAGACCTTAACTTCTCCCGGTGAATCGAATGTTCAAATAACTTACGGGTTTCCTGCCGGGTGACGTCGTCGAACACCGCCGATATTTCGACAGGAGCACATTGTGCCTTGAGAATGGCAGGGTGTGCCCCTGTCGAAATACCGGCGGTGTTCGACGACGTCACCGGGCAGGATTGGACAGTGTCTTGAAAGGAGGATATAAGATGAATATCAACAAAAGAATACGAGTATAATGGAATATAGTCGCATTAAATCAGGTGATGCTGAGGGAGTTAGATTAGGAAATGAGACACTTAAAGTAGTAGATGAGTTTTGCTATTTGGGGAGCAAAATAACTGATGATGGTAGAAGTAGAGAGGATATAAAACATAGACTGGCAATGGCAAGGAAAGCGTTTCTGAAGAAGAGAAATTTGTTAACATCGAGTATAGATTTAAGTGTCAGGAAGTAGTTTCTGAATGGATTTGTATGGAGTGTAGCCATGTATGGAAGTGAAACGTGGACGATAAATACTTTAGACAAGAAGAGAATAGAAGCTTTCGAAATGTGGTGCTACAGAAGAATGCTGAACATTAGATGGGTAGATCACATAACTAATGAGGAGGAATTGAATAGAATTGGAGAAAAGAGAAATTTGTGGCATAACTTGACTAGAAGAAGGGGTCGGTTGGTAGGGCATATTCTGAGGCATCAAGGGATCACCAATTTAGTATTGGGTGGTAGCGTGGAGGGTAAAAATCATAGAGAGAGACCAAGAGATGAATACACTAAACAGATTCTGAAGGAAGTAGGTTGCAGTAGGTACTGGGAGATGAAGAAGCTTGTACAGGATAAAGTGGCATGGGAAGCTGCATCAAACCAGTCACAAGACTGAAAACAACAACAACAACATGCTGATATATGGTTGCACGGATCTACTAAGTTAGGAAAGTCTCGAACCCTCTCTCTCGTAGCTATAAATGAGCTTTCGTTCTTGACGAAATGTGATTTTCTCTGTTTACAATATACGTGGTGTAGCAAATACTGCATATTTCTGTGACTGGCTGTGTGGGTAATACACATCAAAATACAGTGAATGAAAAGAAGGACGACATCCGAATAACTGAGAGCAATTCGTTTACGTGAAGTAACATTTCAGGGTGGAATTAAATGCGTTCTGGAGCATCTGGTCCGTGCCACAAACCTGTCAGATAGCTCGCTTCATCCCCGCAGTTGGCCAACGGCCGTGAACTTCTTGCTGGATTCCTACAAGTCACAGAGTTACGTAACGACCAAAGTGTTCCAGTTCTTCTCCATAAACATCATTTCATCCACTTCGTCACACAGCAGGGTCATATCCGCCTTCCTTACGTTACAGCACCTCATCTATATTTTAAATTTCGAACAGAATTCCGTATCCTTTAGAGTACGAGAAACAATGAGACTTGCGCTGCTCCGCTGCTGCCGTTTTGCGTCCCCCAGCTCCCGAATCTACATATACATGGATGCTCTGCAAATCACATTTAAGTGCCTGATTCCCACTTTCGATAAGTTCGCTGAACAATAACGTCCGTGTTGGTTCGACTGACTTTCGGAAGACTACGCTTGGCCGCCCCATTCCACCGCAGCACAGCCAGGTTCGTGAGGCCTGCAACTGGTCTGAGCACTTACTGTCAGCGATGGAAGCTAATACAATGAAAAATGTAAAAATAAAGAAACGGTTGCTGGTAGGCGGTTACAGATAATGTTTCCATACGTGTCTCGTCGATTGCGTTGACAGATACAAGTGTACGTGTCTTTTGTGAAATGCAATTTTCTAAATTGTACTATCGGTTCCCAATTACACCGAAATCATGAAAAGGTCGGCTCTGGTATATTATACCAGCAGAGAGTCGGTAATATTGTGAAGAGAAAGGCTGAAGAAATATTGTGTGAGCGCACTTCGCAACACACGCGCCTCGAGTTAGCTAACAGTGATACTGACGCTCTCACAACCCAGAATTTGGTTTGAAAAAGGTAAAATATTGATGACACTCGGTTACGTAAACTTCCAAAGCTGCCCAATAACTTACCAAAATTACATGAAGCACTGACGAGATACGTTTTCCACACACACAGGGGAGAAATTTTGTATTTGTCAACGATTCTGGAAAGAGTACTGTGAGTTGCTCATGCCAAAGGAATTTCAATTTTCTGAAAGAGTCGGGAAATTTATTTATATATGGGTCCTTCAATAGTGGCCCAAAATGTTCCCCAAACATTTATACACTACTGGCCATTAAAATTTCTACACCAAGAAGAAATGCAGATGATAAACGGGTATTCAATGGACAAATATATTATACTAGAACTGACATGTGATTACATTTTCACGCAGTTTGGGTGCATGGATCCTGAGAAATCAGTACCCAGAACAACCACCTCTGGCCGTAATAACGGTCTTGATACGCCTGGGCATTGCGTGAAACAGAGCTTGGATGGCGTGTACAGGTACAGCTGCTCATGCCGCCTCAACACGATACAACAGTCCGTCAAGAGTAGCCAGTTGCTCGGCCACGATTGGCCAGACGTTTTCAAATGGTTAGAGATCTGGAGAATGTGCTGGCCAGGGCAGCAGCAGAACATTTTCTGTACCCAGAGAGGACGAGCAACATTCGATCGTGCATTATCCTGCTGAAATGTATTGTTTCGCAGGGATCGAATAAAGGGTAGAGCCACGGGTCGTAACACATGTGTAATGTAACGTCCACTGTTCGAAGTGCCGTCAATGCGAACAAGATGTGACAGAGACGTGCAACCATCATGATGCTGTAAACAGAATCTGGATGCATCCGAAAAAATGACGTTTTGCCATTTGTGCACCCAGGTTCGTCGTTGAGTACACCATCACAGGCGCTCCTTTTTGTGATGCAGTGTCAAGGGTAACCGCAGCCATGGTCTCCGAGCTGATATTCCATGCTGCTGCAAACGTCGTCGAACTGTTCGTGCAGATGGTTGTTGACTCAGGGATCGAGACGTGGCTGCACGATCCGTTACAGCCATGCGGATAAGGTGCCTGTCACCTCGACTGCTAGTGATACGAGGGCTTTGGGATCCAGCACGGCGTTCCGTATTACCCTCCTGAACCCAGCGATTCCATATTCTGGTAGCAGTCATTGGATCTCGACCAACGCGAGCAGCAATGTCGCGATACGATAAACCGCAATCGCAATAGGCTACAATCCGACCATTATCAAAGTCGGAAACGTGATGGTACGCATTTCTCCTCCTTACACGAGGCATCACAACAACGTTTCACCAGGCAACGCCGGTCAACTGCTGTTTGTGTATGAGAAATCTGTTGGAAACTTTCCTCCTGTCAGCACGTTGTAGGTGTCGCCACCGGCGCCAACCTTGTGTGAATGCTCTGAAAAGGTAATCATTTGCATATCACAGCATCTTCTTCCTGTCGGTTAAATTTCGCGGCTGTAGAACGTCATCGTCGTGGTGTAGCAATTTTAATAGGCAGTAGTGTGATTCATGGGGTAAACAAAAATACTATTTCCCGTAGGTAACTGTTTTGCTACCAAACAAAAGTTAAGAAAAAAAAACATATCAGGAAGCTTCGTCTATAACTGCAAATAACACCAGTCCAGACATCATATACGTTGATTCTGAGGCGGCAGTTCTCCCTCAGGCAGACATGGTGGAGGAAGACTCAGTTATGGGATTATCAAATTATTTTAATTCAAAGGAATCTTAAATCGCCGGCGGTAGTGACCGAGCGGTTCTAGGCGCTACATTCTGGAACCGCGCGATTGCTACGGTCGCCGGTTCGAATCCTGCCTCGGGCATGGGTGCGTGTAATGTCCTTAGGTTAGTTAGGTTTAAGTAGTTCTAAGTTCTAGGGGACTGATGACCTCAGAAGTTTAGTCCCATAGTGCTCAGAGCCATTTGAACCATTTGAATCTGAAATCGGGAGGCTTCTGAAAGTTTGTTTCGATTCCCTCTCCTGCGCCCTCATCACATTACAGATTTCTTCGTCGAAGACCTAATGTGCCGCAAACCTAATAATGACCATCTGAATGACGTCTTCGATTATTTACCTCATACCTATATTTTTGTAGATAGAGACATTCCTCCACTACGTAGGCCGACTTTAGTAGTACATTCCATTCTAAACTGAATGCACAGTTTTACTCTTCCCATCCCAACATATATTCCTTCTGTTCAGGATACTAAAGAGTGTTGAAACTGAAACTTAGTTTAAAACGGGAAGTGAGAAGAAACTACTCCCAAAGCCAAAAAAAAAGAAAGAAAAACAAGATGCGGAACAGACAAAAATTCATAACAAATGGAAAATCTGTCTAATTCAACCATTCAACTACTAACAGGTAAATGTCTTCGAAACATCGGTTACAAGTTTCTCCCATCTACTTAATTTTATTACTGATGCTTGACAATTCCAACTTTGCTCGTACTGCACTTATATTACGAGAGTATCAATAAACCATACATCTTTAACCATACTTACCGCATTTAGGAAGTCCTACGTCAGTATAAAATGGGAAGAGAAGTGTCACGGTGCTGTCGATAGCTTATAAGAATCAACACGCATGCTATGGAAAGTAAGACAGCAACTAATTAGAGTCAAAAAGGTTCAAATGGCTCTGAGCACTGTAGGACTTAACGTTTGAGGTCATCAGTCACCTAGAACTTAGAACTACTTAAACCTAACTAACCTAAGGACATCACACACATCCATGCCCGATGCAGGATTCGAACCTGTGACCGTAGCGGTCGCGCGGTTCCAGACTGTAGCGCCTAGAAGCGCTCGGCCACACCGGCCGGCAATTAGAGTCAATACGTCTGCTGCTGGATAAATACTGTGGCAGCTAATGGGAATGAAGACGTGCGTTTCGTATTCAATTCGGGGTCAGCCTACTGCTCCACCATCTGTTTTCTAAGGCAGACTTTGCCAGACGGTGAATCCTTGTTAGAGCAAGAGGAGAAATTGGGTTTAACGTCCCACCGATGATGAGGCCATTAGAAACAGCACATCAGATACGCTTACGGTGGGGCAGCAGTTCCGATGTGCCTTTTTCAAGGGAATTATCTCAGGCTTCCTCGTAACTGAATCAGGGAATCCACTGTAAACCTGATCTGGATGCCCGTGGGAGGATTTGAGTTCGCTGTGCCGTGTGGCCCGGTACCAGCTGAATGGGTCTTCGTTAAAGTAGGTAATGGGTTCCAGTTCACTTTGTTTTCGGAGTTAACTGATTTCTTATACTTCATTTCCATAATTTTTTAACATCACTGTAAAATCGATAAAACCCCTGCGTCGTAGGATAGGTTATCATGTACGTGCTAGTTACTCACAGTACTTTCTTCCGGTACTCGTTCGGTTGTTCAACGACTGCATTCATAGACTTCAGTGTTTTCAGGCAGATTTTAACGTGACCTTACACGCGATCAGTGTGATGATGATGTTTGGTTTGTGGGGCGCTCAACTGCGTGGTTATCAGCGCCCGTACAATTTCCCAACCTTTGCTCAGTCCTATTTCGCCACTTTCCTGGATGATGATGAAATAATGAGGACAACACAAACACCCAGTCATCTCGAGGCAGGTGAAAATCCCTGACCCCGCCGGGAATCGAAACCGGGACCCCGTGCTCGGCAAGCGAGAACGCTACCGCGAGACCACGAGCGGCGGACACGCGATCAGTGTGAGTGTGACGCTTATCTCAGAAATTATCTTCGGCTCCCTAGTTTTCATTTGCACCATGTAGCAGAGTCTGTTTATGAGCAAGCTAAAAATTCCGTACCATTTAGTGTAACGCCTAAAAAGAATTGTTTTTGGTATTGTCTCCCCAATATCTATTATTTTCCAGAATTTGATTGGTACTTTTGAGACCTTCGTAGTTAATCTGCACACAGATTTCTTTAGTGTAATAGTATTGAATAACGATGTTGATTATAAAGTGATTACTCAAAACACGAAATTAACAGTTATTAGGTATAAAATGTTCGGAAATAGTATACAGAAGACCATAGAGAGTAAAACAGACATATTAGTAGATGAGATGTTTTCGAATCCAAACAAAATTAACTCGGTAATAGAAACCAGATGGCAGTTATAAGAGTCGAGGGGCATGAAAGGGAAGCAGTGGTTGGGAAAGGAGTAAGACAGGGTTGTAGCCTCTCCCCGATGTTATTCAATCTGTATATTGAGCAAGCAGTAAAGGAAACAAAAGAAAAATTCGGAGTAGGTATTAAAATTCATGGAGAAGAAGTAAAAACTTTGAGGTTCGCCGATGACATTGTAATTCTGTCAGAGACAGCAAAGGACTTGGAAGAGCAGTTGAACGGAATGGACAGTGTCTTGAAAGGAGGATATAAGATGAACATCAACAAACGCAAAACGAGGATAATGGAATGTAGTCAAATTAAGTCGGGTGATGCTGAGGGAATTAGATTAGGAAATGAGACACTTAAAGTAGTAAAGGAGTTTTGCTATTTAGGGAGTAAAATAACCGATGATGGTCGAAGTAGAGAGGATATAAAATGTAGACTGGCAATGGCAAGGAAAGCGTTTCTCAAGAAGAGGAATTTGTTAACATCGAGTATAGATTTAAGTGTCAGGAAGTCGTTTCTGAAAGTATTTGTATGGAGTGTAGCCATGTATGGAAGTGAAACATGGACGATAACTAGTTTGGACAAGAAGAGAATAGAAGCTTTCGAAATGTGGTGCTACAGAAGAATGCTGAAGATAAGGTGGGTATATCACGTAACTAATGAGGAGGTATTGAATAGGATTGGGGAGAAGAGAAGTTTGTGGCACAACTTGACTAGAAGAAGGGATCGGTTGGTAGGACATGTTGTGAGGCATCAAGGGATCACAAATTTAGCATTGGAGGGCAGTGTGGAGGGTAAAAATCGTAGAGGGAGACCAAGAGATGAATACACTAAGCAGATTCAGAAGGATGTAGGTTGCAGTAGATACTGGGAGATGAAGAAGCTTGCACAGGATAGAGTAGCATGGAGAGCTGCATCAAACCAGTCTCGGGACTGAAGACCACAACAACAACAATAGAAAAATGGTTCAAATGGCTCTGAGCACTATGGGACTTAACATCTTAGGTCATAAGTCCACTAGAACTTAGAACTAATTAAACCTAACTAACCTAAGGACATCACACACATCCATGCCCGAGACAGGATTCGAACCTGCGAACGTAGCAGTCCCGCGGTTCCGGACTGCGCGCCTAGAACCACTAGACCACCGCGGCCGGCTCGGTAGTAGAAATACCATGTGTGTAGAAGTATTATAATTTGAAAAAACCAAATCATAATAATTTTTTGTGAACTGGAGAATGTAGACATCAAGCGGTATGCATATAACATGAAGGCCCGTATCGAACAAATCAGAAGACTGATGAATTATTATTAAATTTATTGTCAAAGCTAATATTTACTAGTTTTACTTAACGTATTAGCCTCCATTTGCTGAAGCTTTTCTTAGAATGATAATAACAGCTCTCTAAATTGTACGTGGGTTTTACTTCTCACTCCATATGTAGTTTAAGAGAAATTCTTTTGGATGTGACAGCCACATAGTTTACTACCGCTTTACTATTTACCACACTTGTCATTTGTACATCAATATCTTTGTAAGATAGCCGATAAAAGTTGCATATTCTCAAAACTAACAGAACCAAATTGTAAATACGTAATGCGATACTCCGAGTTACAAATCAGAATTCTTACTGCCCTCTGAGGAGAGTTTGGTTGTACATGACTTCAGTTAGAGGTACAAAACAACCAGACTTCACAATTATTTATCCTGGAAGAACTTCTGAGCGCCTTTGTATCATTAAATGTCAAATTTGGATGGACTTTTATTTACTTTGTGGCAACAACAACAACAATAATACTAAAATTCAATGATAATCGAACCTGCCAGGATCGTTATGTGGAACAATGAAGCCATCCCGCACAGAAAACTGAGAAGTGGAATGTCTGGAGCCCTGAGCCTCTCTCGTGTTTAAAATGAAAGAGTGTGAACGTATTTTGTGTTTGTGGATAAGTAATATGAATAAAGTGGTAATTGTTTACCAATAGTGTGTTCAATCGTCATCAGTTCTAGTCAGCTAATACCAGATATCAATTATTTAATTATGTTTTGAAGTAACGTCATGTTGTTCGTAATATGAATGTAATTATTTCCTTAAACTACAATGATGTGATGTAACTGCTGAACGTGTTTTCCATATATTTTACTCGGGTCTTAGCTGATGACATCTTGATTTTAGTTACTGTGCGTAATAATTACGTGTTACATTACTCTACACAATTATGAAAGACACTGTTGTAAAAATGCAGAAGTACGTCTACAAGTCCTATAACAATCACGAATTGCACGCTCCTTTAATCACTTTCGTACCAGCGAATATATTAAGTATTGCCGTTTATTAGAAAGCTTCTTCTACGAGTCCGACCTAACAATTCAAAATTACGTAACATGCCCATTTAAATGTTAGTGGCTGTGGTGTCACCGCCAGACACCACACTTGCTAGGTGGTAGCTTTAAATCGGCCGCGGTCCATTAGTACATGTCGGACCCGCGTGTCGCCACTGTCAGTCCACTCCAGTGGCAGTAATCTCATAACCGAATAGAGTAAAGAGGAAAATTCGAAATGACCTTCGATCAAAACATCCAGCAAAACATCCTCAATGAATGAATTACTTTTTCGGTACACAGAAACTACGTTTCTTGTATTGCATACCCGGCCTTTGTGGCCGAGCGTTTCTAGTCGCTTCAGTCTGGAATCTCCCGACAGCTACGGTCGTAGGTTCGAATCCTGCGTCGGGCATGGATGTGTGTGATGTCCTTAGGTTGGTTTAAGTACTTCTAAGTTCTAGGGGACTGATGACTTCAGATGTTAGGTCCCATAGTGCTCAGAGCCATTTTAACCATTTGTATTGCATCTACAAAAGTAACAAAATTACGATAGCAACAATAATATCACATTACATCTAACTAGCACCTGAGAATGAAAACATACAAAAGCTCCTCCAAGAAGCGGCGATTATTTTCGGGGATACTTTTTGTGAACTAACTTCCGGCCGTCCGCCGCTCGTGGTCTCGCGGTAGCGTTCTCGCTTCCCGAGCACGGGGTCCCGGGTTCGATACCCGGCGGGGTCAGGGATTTTCACCTGCCTCGAGATGACTGGGTGTTTGTGTTGTCCTCATCATTTCATCTTCATCCAGGAAAGTGGCGAAATTGGACTGAGCAAAGATTGGGTAATTGTACGGGCGCTGATAACCACGCAGTTGAGCGCCCCACAAACCAACCATCATCATCATCATCTAACTTCCTGCCATTATTTCCATAAAACAGGTTACTTAATTACTGTTTTCATGTTAAAATACAAATATCGATCAGAAAGTTTTTGTGTGAGTGCTGATTGGAAACGAGTTGAATATTTATCTAGTCAATGAAGTGATCAAATGTTCAAATGGGTGTGAATTCCTAAGGGACCAAACTGCTTAGGTCATCGGTTCCTAGACTTACACACTACTTAAACTAACTTATGCTGATTACAACACACACAGCCATGCCTGAGGGAGGACTCGAACCTCCGGCGGGAGGGTCCGCGCAATCCTTGACATGACGCCTCAAACCACGCGGCCTCTCCGTGCGCCACGAACTGATCGTCGTGGTTCTCCAATAACCTGTACTGTAAGTTAATGTCTTGATCTTTCCATACTTTCTACAATCATATTTTTATAATCTCTTTGGCATGAACTAGCCGTTTATTTTTGCTTACAGTTTTCCATTTAAAGACTCTCTTGCAAGCGAGTACAAAATTACCTAGTTCTGAAAGTTTTAACGAACAAGAGATTCCCATATATTTATTTCCCACACAATTCTATAAATGCCTCTTACTCTGTCAGTCGTAATTTTATTACTTTCTGTGGCATCACATCTGAAAACCGTACCGATTGTTATTTCCTGGTTTGGCCATTGCCAACTGTCAGTGATATGCACCTTTAACCCCTTTCTTAGAGTTATTTTGCTCTGCGTCTCATATTATCATTTCATCTCTTCCTTAAGATTTTACAATCTCGAATCTTCACCTTTCGCGAGCAAGTGCTCTAGTAACTTAGCTACCCCACTACGACTAACGTCTTCTGCTCAGATTTTAACCTTCCGACAGTACCTCGTGTGCTACCTTTCAAACTTCACAGTTCTCTTTCGTAACTGCCAGGAGTAGCACTTCTGGAAAAAAAAAAGAAATTGTGGGGACATGGATTAGCCAGAGCGTGGACAGTTGTTTCCAGGATGAATTTTCACTCTGCAGTTCCTGACAGATTAAAACTATGAGTCAGAATGGGTTTCAAATCTTGGATCTTTGTCTTTCGCCGGCCGCTGTACTACCGAAGCACGACTTCAGGCTAGGGTAGTCAGATTAATTTTGACAAAAGTAGAGGACACTGCCTGGCGGAAGGATTAGGTGGTCTGAAGAGTGAGGTAGAACACAATAAAACAGTTAGTCAACATTCAAAATTATATTTGTTATTGTTAGTTAGTCCAGTCGATAAATTTTTGTCATCTTAAATTTTTTTGTAAACGTCGTTGCATGTTACAAATTTCAAATTACTATGAACGCGTAACTCTTCTATATCGAATGTTAATTTCTTTCTAGCGTCAGATCACAAATGGTTCATGTCAGTGAAGACTCATTTCATAAGGCAATGTTGCATGGAATCGCCACAACCCTTCTGATAATTTTTCTAATGTTAGGTGTGTCCGTTGAAAAACTTTTTCCACGAAAACGAGTTTGAGGACGTAGAAGCTTAACTCCGTAATTGTTCAAAAAGCAGCACGTGCCGGCTGGTAACAGCGAGCAAAATGATTATTGACTCGATTTTGCATATAAATAAATAAACTAGTGTTATGAATGGTATTCTAAAAGTATCGAACCATTCATACTTTGGTATGGGATGCGGAGCAGGAGGCTGAAATACCGAACAGTTTTCTTAAAAGAAAAAAAAAAAAAAGCCCAAGACTTGGTAACGCAGGTGAAGACTCTTCTACACTACTGGCCATTAAAATTGCTACACCACGAAGATGACGTGCTACAGACGCGAAATTTAACCGACAGGAAGAAGATGCTGTGATATGCAAATAATTAGCTTTTCAGATCATTCACACAAGATTGGCGCCGGTGGCGATACCTACAACGTGCTGACATGAGGAAAGTTTCCAACCGATTTCTCATACACAAACAGCAGTTGACCGGCGTTGCTTGGTGAAACGTTGTTGTGATGCCTCATGTAAGGAGGAGAAATGCATACCGCTACGTTTCCGACTTTGATATAGGTAGGATTATAGCCTATCGCGATTGCGGTTTATCGTATCGCGGCTCTGCTGCTCGCGTTGGTCGAGATCCAGTGACTGGTAGCAGACTATGGACTCGGTGGGTTCAGAAGGGTAATACGGAACGCCGTGCAGGATCCCAACGGCCTCGTATCACTAGTAATCGAGATGACAGGCATCTTATCCGCATGGCCGTAACGCAGAGGTTGCCAAATTGGTGGGCGCGCCCCCCTGGGGGTTTGGGGGGGGGGGGGTGATGATGTTGCAAGGGGGGTGCGGTTGGAGTTACCGGTATAAACCTAATATTTCTTTTTAATATCGATATTTTAATAAAAATGAATGTGCAGGTATTAATGATAGCTTATGGTGCTAAATGCAATCGTTTGGCGTCCCACTTCCTGCAATCCTATCTCAATAACCTATCCTAGAACATACAGCTTTTGAAGATCACGTTTAGAATGTCACGTTTAGAATGTCACACACACAAATTCTCAAAATTACGAAGGAAATATGCCTTAATTCTAGAATATCAGATTTATAAACAACTTACTTCTGACAATTGGAAAACAGAAAAGTCAGGTATTAACTATTCCGTACATTTGTACACATGAACTGAACGTAATCAATGTGGTGTCACCGCCAGACACCACACTTGCTAGGTGGTAGCCTTTAAATCGGCCGCGGGTCGTTAGTATACGTCGGACCCGCGTGTCGCCACTATCAGTGATTGCAGACCAAGCGCCGCTACACGGCAGGTCTAGAGAGACTTCCTAGCACTCGCCCCAGTTGTACAGCCGACTTTGCTAGCGATGGTTCACTGCCTACGTACGTTCTCATTTGCCGAGACGATAGTTTAGCATAGCCTTCAGCTACGTCATTTGCTACGACCTAGCAAGGCACCATTATCAGTTACTATTGATATGGTGAATCATGTACCGTCAAGACCGACGTTCATCATTAATGGATTAAAGTTAAGTATTCCACCAGCTATGTCCGTTTTTCTGAATTCTAATTTCCTTGTCATGTTCCAGACCTCACGCCAGCCTGCGTGAGCTAAAACGCGTGAATTTCGGCCTCCTTTAGTAAAACGGTGTTGGCTCTCCTGCCAACCACAACATTGGCGACGAGGCAAAACCGCGTTCTTATCGATATTGCCCTGATTTACTTGTGTAATGGCTTCGCCACAGTCTCCAGATGTGCTGTCCGAAATTTATCGCTAACAGAATCAGCAGACACAGGCATTACTGGATGCCCTTGGACAGCTCGTCCAGGGTCAACGTGTGATGCAAAACAATGCGGTAGCAGCCGCTCCACCGCTAACGCAGCCACAACACGCAGTTGCACCAACTTTTCGACCTTTTGATGCTGCTCTGGAAAGCTGGACGGAGTGGTCACGCCGATTTGGATTCCATCTCGCCGCCTACAGAATTCAAGGTAACGAACGGCAGCCTTATCTCTTATCATCACTCGGCATACAAACGTACTGTGTGATAGTCAAATTATTTCCCAGACGCAACATAGCAACTCTGTCCTACGAAGAAATTTTGTCTACATTAGATGCATATTTCAAAGTATCAGTCAATGTAGTTGTGAAAAGGTATACCTTCTTTCGTACAAAACGTACGGCAGGTCAGACTAATCGGGAGTGGGTTGTAACCTTGCAAGGCCTTAATAGGGATTGTGCTTTTGAGTGTCAATGTGGACTCCCTTATTCAGATACTATGGTACGTGTTGCAATTGCACAGACCATTTCTGATGTTCGTATAAGGGAACAGATTTTCAAACTAGTCAATCCCTTCTTTCAACAAGTGATGGACATATTGGATCGGCAGGACACACTTGACTTTGCTCAGAAATCATTTGAAACTTCGCCACCCATGTGTAAGGTTAACCGGCCCACCGGGCGAGCTGCACAAAACAGTAAACAGTCCTCGTGCCCGGCCGCGCCACTGCCGCCAGCCTCTCAGCCACATGTGCCGCGGCGGCAAGCAAATGCAGTGCTAAAATCATGCCCACTGTGCGCTACTAGACATTTGCGTGAGACTATCCCGTCATGCCAAGCTATTTGCTTTTATTGTAATAAAAAAGGACATGTTCAGAGTGTTTGCCAGAAAAAGCTCAAAACCATTCTAGGCCCTTTGCTTCGCACTGGAAACGGAGTCGAACCAAGGTTACTCAGGCTTGCGAAACTTCACCCATGGAAATTCTTGTAGTTCATTCCACTCCATCCAGTGCCACTCTCTCTAACAGTGACTGTGTTCATCCCACAAATGGTGTGTGTCGACATCACCAGAAATCCCGTCAAGTCGCAACTGATTATGTACCAGTGTCAATTCACGTTGTACGAGACAGTCGCTCTTGTCGTCGGCAGTACAATAAATTTTTAGGGACTTGGACATTAACAGCAAAGTTTACCATTCCAGCTCGATACTGGGGCTGCAGTTTCACTGATCAACAAACTGCTGGGCACACCTCTGTTGCGTGCCACAAATGTTAAGTTAACTAGCTATTCAGGTCAAGAGATCCCTGTGTTAGGATAGTGAAGCCTTCTTGCAACATACAAAGGACAAACAAAACTTGTGTCATTTTACATCCTTCGTTCTTCTTCTGCAGTGAACTTGTTTGGTTTCGATTTATTTCATTTTTTTAACTTGTCTATAGTCAATCAGGTCCTATCAGTGAACCAGACTGTGCCTTCAGACAGTGTTTCTCGTTTATGTGAAGAATTTGCAGACATTTTGCACCATGCCTCGGTTGCACTAAGGACTATAAAGCACATTTGGAACTGAAAGTAAACGTGCAACCGAAATTTTTCAGAGTGCGCAATGTTCACCACGCATTGCGTGATGAGGTCGCAAAAACATTACACGATTTGGAATCACAAAGTGTCATTGAACGTGTGCAGGCTTCTCTCTGGGCATCACCCTTAGTACTTTTGCCAAAACCTTCCGGAAAATTGAGACTTTGTCTGGACTTCAAGGCAACAGTGAATCCACAACTAGTGACTGCAACTTTTCCTTTACCCCGCCCGGAAGACCTTTTTGACAAACTGTGCCCGGGTAATTATTTTTCGAAGTTGGACCTAGCAGATGCATACTTGCAAATACCGGTGGACGAAGAATCCCAGCGCGTTTTGGTGGTTAACACGCATCTTGGTTCGTATCGATTCAAACGACTGCCATTCGGGTATGCATCCGCCCCTGCATTGATTCAGCAATATCTACAAACTGTTTGTGCGTCGGTCCCTACTGCAGCAAACTATCTGGACGATATTGTGATCTCCAGAAAGACGGAAGAAGAACATTTAGCCAATCTCAGAACATTATTTCAGGTCTTGCGACAAAATGGTCTTCGCTTGCGGAAGGACAAATGTGTGTTTTTTGCTCGTGATTTGCCATACCTGGGACATGTACTCAATGCCCAAGGCATACATCCCAGTCCCGCACACCTTCGTGCCATACAAGACTTGCCTTCGCCGCAGAATTTGAAGCAGCTACAGAGTGTGCTGGGAAAAATAAATTACTAAAACAGATATGTTCCACATGCCTCTTCTATTTCAGCTCCGCTTCATCGCTTACGCCGTAAAGGTGTTGAATTCGTCTGGACGACGGAATGCGAACGCGCCTTTCGCCAGTTGAGATCGGCGTTGCTTTCCAATACTTGCCTTACGCCATTCGATCCCCAAAAGCCCCTTTTGTTGATGGTGGATGCATCGGATTTCGGGATCGGTGCTGTGCTTGCGCACAAAGATGCATCGCACGATCGCCCTATTGCCTTTGCGTCCAAATTGCTCTCGTCTGCGCAAAGAAAGTATTCACAGATCGAGAATGAAGCATTGGCTCTCGTGTTTGGAGTTACAAAGTTTCATGATTTCTTTTATGGTCATCACTTTACCATCATCACAGACCACAAACCTTTGACATCGCTTTTTCATCCGACCAAGCTTGTACTTCCACGTACAGCGCAGAAATTCATTTGCTGGTCTATTTTCCTCTTGCAGTACTGCTACGATATCTTGTATCGGTCCACTGCTAAGCACGGAAACGCCGATTCGTTGTCCCGCTTGCCTGTTGCTGAGGATAGGGCATTCAATTCCTCCGAACTTGCTTGCATGTTCATTGATTCGGAAACAGATGACGTGGTCGAATCCTTTCTGATTGATTTTTGTCGTGTAGCTACAGCCACAGCTGGGGACCCTGTCCTTGCTACCGTTCTGCGTTTTGTTGCTGCGCAATGGCCCTTGTCATAGTCACGGATCGGGGACCCGTTGGTTCGCCGATTTTTTGCTCACAAGGAGAGACTTTTTGTTCGACGTGGTGTTTTGCTGTTGGGTTCTGATAATGATCAGTCCAGAGTCGTTGTCCCAAGTTCGTTACAGTCCTCTGTCTTACAGCTTCTCCACCAAGGACATTTGGGTATAGTCAGCACTGTACTTGGTTCGGAATCGATGCCGCGATTACGAATATGTGCTCTTTTTGCATGGTGTGTGCTGAACGACAATCAGCACCACCGCGGAAATTCTTTGCATGGCCAAAAGCCACTTCCCCTTGGCAACGCTTACACATCGATTTTGCAGGTCCATTCTGGAATGCTCGATGGTTGGTTGTGGTAGATTCATTCAGTAATTTTCCTTTTGTTGTCCGGATGTCTTCCACGACGTCATCCGCCAACATCCAAGCGTTATCTGCTATGTTTTGCATTGAAGGTCTTCCACAGACTATAGTTTCCGACAATGGCCCACAATTTATGTCCGCAGAATTTCAGTCATTCTGCAAGGTCAATGGTATTCAACATCTGACGTCCGCGCTGTTTTCGCCACAGTCCAACGGTGCCGCTGAACGATTGGTCAGGACTTTCAAGTCACAGATGTTGAAGGTAAAAGAGTCGCATTCTCGGGAGGACGCGTTATTGCTCTTTTTGTCCTCGTATCGCTCTTAGCCCCGAGATGGTCGCTCGCCGGCTGAGTTGCTCCACGGTCGCCCTCATCGAACCTTGATGTCTTTGCTACATCTGACGCATCAGGTTCCTGTGCAGCGGCAGACACCTGCTTTTCCCAAGGCGACGTTGTCTACTACCACCACTACCGAGGTTCACGGCGTTGGCTGGAAGGGCGCATTCTTCTCTGCCTCGGCCGCGCTATGTATCTGGTTTTGGGGGCCTCTGGTGAGGTGCGCTGGCATCTTCATCAGCTGCGCCTCTGTCGTCGCACGGGATCTGCCGCTCCCCGTCTGCTTTCAGCGACGGTGCCGTCCGGTTAGCGCCCTGGAGACCCATCTACTGGCTCGCCTCAGCCCCCGGTGTTACCGACGCTGCCGTCCATGTTGCCCCATGGCGACGCGTCGCCTCCGCCACCGCCGCCGCCGCCTGTTCTCCCGCCGGCGACGCCCGCAGTGGACGCGTCGCAGCAGCCGCCGGGCGCCTCCCTGGGTCACGCGCCGCCGATCGCTTCCCGTGACCAGTTGTCCTCCGACATGGAACTCTTGCCCGCCCGGACCGTATGTCGTCTTCGCCCGTCGGGTGCCCCGGCCCGATGGAGGTCGACCCTTCGGCCCCTCCTGTCTCTCTACGGGCGCATACACCGCATGTTGGCGTGCACCCTGGAGCAGGTTTTCAGGCGTTTCCTAGCTCCTCGCGGTCCGAATGGCAGGGTGCGGGTGGCACAGCCTCGCCTGTTGTTAGGCTCCCCACCTCGTCGCATACGTCAACATAGGGTCCTCCCCATGGCGGGCGGAAGCCTTATAACACAACCGTACGCCGATTTGCGAGGGAGGAATGTGGTTTCACCGCCAGACACCACACTTGCTAGGTGGTAGCCTTTAAATCGGCCGCGGTCCGGTAGTATACGTCGGACCCACGTGTCGCCACTATCAGTGATTGCAGACCGAGCGCCGCGACACGGCAGGTCTAGAGAGACTTCCTAGCACTCGCCCCAGTTGTAAAGCCAACTTTGCTAGCGATGGTTCACTGCCTACTTACGTTCTCATTTGCCGAGACGATAGTTTAGCATAGCCTTCAGCTACATCATTTGCTACGACCTAGCAATGCGCCATTATTAGTTACTATTGATATTGTGAATCATGTACCGTGAAGACCGACGTTCATCATTAATGGATTAAAGTTAAGTATTCCACCAGCTACGTCCGTTTTTCTAAATTCTAATTTCCTTGTCCTGTTCCAGACCTCACGCCAGCCTGCGTGAGCTAAAACGAGTGCATTTCGGCCTCCTTTAGTAAACCGGTGTTGGCTCTCTTGCCAACCACAACAATCATGTTATAACTTTTAGCCATAGTAGGCTATGTTCATCAGAGTAATAATCACTTATACTGCGTAACTGCAAAAATGCCGTTTTATTACCCTGTCAACCCGCGGATCCCCATGCGATGCGATTACAGTGACTTTAACAGACTGTATACGCTTCAAATGAACTGGCGGGTTCGTAATTTGGACGCCGGGGTTATGCCCTTTGTCACCAGAAAAATGTGCACGACGTGAATGCGACACTAGTACAAGTGTTCGTTCTGAGCAGAGTACTTGAGGCCGTTCTGGAAACATTGTCGTAAGTGCTAGGTAAACAATGAAGTCCATTCATTAGTGAGGCTATTTTTTTTGGAACGGTCAGTACTACAGCTCTTTTATTCGGATTACTTATCTAACAAAACAGTTATTTCTGGCTTTTTGAAATACGGCATAATTTCGTTTGAAATTAGTGTACGTTCTTTGCTGCGACAATGGCTTCTTTTGGTACGAGTACAGAGATAAGTGCTTGGCACTGTGCACAGTTTGCAGCGATGTGTGAGGTGTATCCATGACCTTGCTTAATTACTGTGAAATTTGACAACCAAGTCATCGATGTTATCTCAAAACTTATAACGTTTCTAACAATTTGTCCATTATATTTGGCCTGTTGAGCTCCGTGGCTGTGGATAATGATATTTCGTTGTAAAAATACAGCAACCAGCCACTTTTTAATGCGTTTTATTTATGCCAATATGCATTTCGGGTTTGCACCCATCTTCAGCTGGCAAATTACATGGATCTTCAGTTACTACAGTAGTAAAATCTCGACAGCAGTTTGGATGCTGCAGCAGGCCTGTGCAAAAGCAACGATTCCAATCATTTACTTCAATTTCGCGAGTTTAAAGTTACGCATTATCAGTTGTTCATTTTACTTACATTCTCCTCTCCTTGTTTTTTCTTGGCTTTTCTTCTTTCTTGCAACAACACAAACACTTTTTATCACGTATTTTAAACAGGCGCACTGCGTTATCCGCCTTGTTGTCGACTGACAGTTTTTGTTTACATACAAACGGTTTATCTATGGACAGAGTTATATTTTTCGAAAGTTTTGAGGTTATAAGATAAGCTACTGTTTTCTAAACATTGACTTGGGTGACAGAAGTATTCTAAGTACAATGTATACAATTTTTTTTTGTAGTATTGAAGATAATAAACTAACATAACACATTTATACAACGCAGTAATTCATACATTTACAATATAACAAAGATAGAATTAAGATTTTTATGTTTTATACTATTACATGCATTTGTTAGGTTTATATTAGATTATGTTATTTCTTGATTGTGCTTAGTGAGTGGTTTGATAAGTAGAGTGTGGAAGTTTTTCAGAAATATTAGGTTTGGTAGCTCTGTTTGGTCGTTAAGTATGTCAGAAGGGGATGCATGTTTATGTGAATAAATTTCGATTTCTTCTAGGAGGTTCATTCTTTTTCCTTTGTTGGCTAGGTGGAGAACTTACCAAGGACTTTCTTTACTTTAGGAGTGGCTTATAATCACTAGACTAGACTGATGACGTAATAACTGCGACTCGATACATTAACAGCCCATCATGCTACATGACGTCACCACCACAAATTTTTCAATAGTTTCTGGATAATTAATAAAAATCTCTATATTTTTAGGGGGGGGAGGGCACGGAAGTTTTCTTTTCGGCAGAAGGGGGGCGTGACAAACAAAAGTTTGGGAACCTCTGCTGTAACGGATCGTGCAGCCACGTCTCGATCCCTGAGTCAACAGATGGGGAAGTTTGCAAGACAACAACAGTCTGCACGAACAATTGGACGACGTTCGCAGCAGCATGGACTATCAGCTCGGAGATCATGGCTGCGGTTACCCTTTACGCTGCATCACAGACAGGATGGCCTGCGATGGTGTACTCAACGACGAACCTGGGTACACGAATGGCAAAACGTCTTTTTTTGGGATGAATCCAGTTTCTGTTTACAACATCACGATGGTCGCATCCGTGTTTGGCGACGTCGTGGTGAACGTCATTGGAAGCGTGTATTCGTCATCGCCATACTGGCGTATCACCCGGCGTGATGGTATGGGGTGGCATTGGTTACACGTCTCGGTCACCTCTTGTTCGCATTGACGGCACTGTGAATAGTGAACGCTACATTTCCGATGTATTACGAGCTGTGGGTCTACCCTCATTTGATCCCAGCGAAACCCTACATTTAAGCAGGATAATGCACGACCGCATGTTGCAGGTCCTGTAGGGGCCTTTGTGGATACAGAAAATATTCGACTGCTGCCCTAGCCAGCACATTCTCCAGATCTCTCACCAATTGAAAACGTCTGGTCAGTGGTGGCCGAGCAAGTGGCTCGTCACAATACGCCAGTCACTACACTTGATGAACTGTGGTATAGTGTTGAAGCTGCTTGGGTATCTGTACCTGTACACGGCACCCAAGCTCTGTTTGAATCAATGCCCAGGCGTATGAAGGCCGTTATTACGGGCAGGGGTGGTTGTTCTGGGCACTGATTTCTCAGGTTCTATGCACCCAAATTGCGTGAAAATGTAATCACATATCAGTTGTAGTATAATATATTTGTCCAATGAATACCCGTTTATCATCTGCATTTCTTCTTGGTGTAGCAATTTTAATGGCCAGTAGTGTATATTCTGTTGCTTATAACAAGTGAGTTTTAAATTGTTGTTAAGGAAGCGTCCCAGTTGTGTTTATTCCGCTAAATATGCATGAGGAAATGAAAATCTCAATGTGAATACTTAAAACAGTGTGTATGTAACGTGCTTGCACACAGATGGACTGACAATACCTGCGTACATTGCAGATTATCGGGTAAATACATAACGTAACAAATTAGTGTGTTTGACTTTTCTTTGCGCTTGTGACTCAGAACCTGCAGAGAGGCTAAAATCCAATATGATATGTAAAATTTTGCAAAGAATATCATGCATCCCAGTTTTCAAGTATCAGGAAGTAAACGTAGTATCCCCTACAAAAAACATTTTATCTTCTTACGTAGATGAGATCAAATTAAAGTGAAAACTTTTTCTTATATGGAATTCACATAAGTATTTTGTTGTAGGTTGGCAGGAGAGCCCACATCGGGTTACTAGAGGAAGCCGAAAGGCACGCGTTTTAGCTCACGCAGGCTGGCGTGAGGTCTGGAACAGGACAAGGAAATTAGGCTTTAGAAAAAACGGACGTAGCTGGTGGAATACTTAACTTTAATCCGTTAATGGTGAACGTCGCTCTGGACGGTACATGCTTCACAGTATCAATAGTAACTGGCGCCTTGCTAGGTCGTAGCAAATGACGTAGCTGAAGGCTATGCTAACTATCGTCTCGGCAAATAAGAGCGGATTTTGTCAGTGAACCATCGCTAGCAAAGTCGGTTGTACAACCGGGGCGAGTGCTAGGAAGCCTCTCTAGACCTGCCGTGTGGCGGCGCTCGGTCTGCAATCACTGATAGTGGCGACACGCGGGTCCGACGTATACTACCGGACCGCGACCGATTTAAAGGCTACCACCTAGCAAGTGTGGTGTCTGGCGGTGACACCACATATTTTATTACGTTCTTGCGGTTAATATACTGCCAGAGAAAATAGTACACGTGGAAAGACGAAGTATAGTGTGATCCGATGACAGTACTTGCCACCTTGGAGATAGTAGATGTACTGATAATGTTTTCGACGTATTCCGTCAATAGCTACCAGAGGGCCAATTGCGCGTACCCTTTATTAGGGAATGCTCGCAGCCAGAAGACTCAGTGTGCTGCAAACGTGTGAAACAAGAGGGAACCATACTATGGAGAAGCACTCACGCATCCTAAGGCCAGCTAAGTGAGTTTGATGGTTCAAATGGGTCTGAGCACTATGGAACTTAACATCGATGGTCATCAGTCCCCTAGAGCTTGGAACTATTTGAACCTCACTAACCTAAGGACATCACACACATCCATGCCCGAGGCACGATTCGAACCTGTGACCGTAGCAGTCGCGAGGTTCCTGACTGAAGCGCCTAGAACCGCTCGGCCACCGCAGTCGGTTGAGTGAGTTTGAAAGGGCCTTCCGAGTGGTGTGATGGGCTTTCGGAGAACTACAAGTTGAACGTGCTGTGTCAATTGTGCAACGCCGCACTTAACAGTGGTGGTGTGAAAATTCTCACACCCATATACAAGGTTCTGGACGTCGAAACAGCTGTGACGGCCGCCCGGATCGTCGTGTTGTAAGACCAACATTAGAGGATCGTACAGGTACCAAAGCACAGGTAAGATGGCTTATGAGCCCAGACGTGTCAACACGAACTGTTGTGAACCAGTTATTACGAGAGCAGTTCAATAAGTAATGCAACACATTTTTTTCTGAAACAGGGGTTGTTTTATTCATCATCGAAACACACCAGGTTATTCCCCAATCTTTCAGCTACACAACACTATTTTTCAACGTAATCTCCATTCAATGCTACGGCCTTACGCCACCTTGAAATGAGGGCCTGTATGCCTGCACGGTACCATTCCACTGGTCGATGTCGGAGCCAACGTCGTACTGCATCAATAACTTCTTCATCATCCGCGTAGTGCCTCCCACGGATTGCGTCCTTCATTGGGCCAAACATATGGAAATCCGACGGTGCGAGATCGGGGCTGTAGGGTGCATGAGGAAAAACAGTCCACTGAAGTGTTGTGAGCTCCTCTCGGGTGCGAAGACTTGTGTGAGATCTTGCGTTGTCATGAAGAAGGAGAAGTTCGTTCAGATTTTTGTGAACAATTGTGACAGAACTACCAACAGAGATGTCAAGTTGAGCACTGAGTTGTTTGATGGTGATCCGTCGATCATCTCGAACGAGTGTGTTCGCACGCTCCGCCATTGCAGGAGTCACAGCTGTGCACGGCCGGCCCACACGCGGGAGAACAGACAGTCTTGCTTGACCTTGTGGCGATGATGACACACGCTTTGCCCAACGACTCACCGTGCTTTTGTCCACTGCCAGATGACCGTAGACATTCTGCAAGCGCCTATGAATATCTGAGATGCCCTGGTTTTCCGCCAAAAGAAACTCGATCACTGCCCGTTGTTTGCAACGCACATCCGTTAAAGACGCCATTTTAACAGCTCCGTACAGCGCTGCC
Source organism: Schistocerca cancellata (assembly GCF_023864275.1). NCBI lineage: Eukaryota > Metazoa > Arthropoda > Insecta > Orthoptera > Acrididae > Schistocerca > Schistocerca cancellata. Next base: position 806,502,775 of record NC_064630.1, read on the forward strand.
ACCTGTCGGAAGTCAATGAAACTATACGAGACGAAGCGGGAATGTTTGAAAATATTCCACAAGAAATTTCCGGTTTTTTCAACCAAAATTGGCCGAGAAAAAAAATGTGTTGCATTACTTATTGAACTGCCCTCGTAGCAGCTGGACTACAGGCAAGCACGCCACAGCATTGACGAGCTTGGTTCGACTGATGCTGTCGGAGAATCACTTCGAATGGCGAGTCAGCGATGAAAGCAGATTCTGCCTGCTCGCAAGTGATGGTTGTTTGCACGTACGTCGCAGACCCGGTAAGCTCTGTTGCGTGGAGCGCATTCGTCCAAGACAGACTGGCCCCTCTTTCTGGAGGGGATGCTCACCAGAACTCAGTACGTTCAGAATGTTGTTGGACCTGTTCTTTTGCTCTTTTTGGAACAAGAAGGTGATGTGTTGTTCCAAGAGGATAGTGCTCGCCCAAAAACTGCCTGCGAAAATCAACGAGCTGTGCAGTAAGTGTGGCAATTTCCCTGGCCAGCACAATCTCCAGACTTGTCCCCAATCCAGCACGCCTGGGATATGATGGGACTCATACGACTCGTCAGCCAATACCTCTTACAGAACTACATGAACAGGTGTAACTGGCGTGGAATAACGTAGTCTCAGGATAGTATACCCCTCCTGCACGATCGACTGGATGCAAGAATCAGGACTGCATTGCCGCCCATGGAGGCTACACCACTTAGCAAAATGGGTGTCTCAGTACGTGTCGGTGCCCCTTGTGTTAACGATGTGTAAATGTAATCACTTCATGTGCCTCACATGCACTGTTGCACCAATATATCTTGAGTTAATTAGGAACCTCTAAAAGTGTGTACTAATGTTTTTTGGTTCAAATGGCTCTGAGCACTATGGGACTTAACATCTGTGGTCAGCAGTCCCCTAGAACTTAGAACTACTTAAACCTAACTAACCTAATGACATCACACACATCCATGCCCGAGGCAGGATTCGAACCTGCGACCGCAACAGTCGCGCGGTTCCGGACTGAGCGCCTAGAACCGCTAGAACACCGCGGCCGGCTAATGCTTTTTCTTGCGATGTATATAGAGCCTCGTACACATTAAGATCATCCGAGAGAGAAGTAATAACGCACATGAATAGTGATGGTGATTCTCAATATGGCAACATCACTATATATTTAATCTAAAGTAAGTTTGGAAAACTATCTATAAAATGAATCATTGTTGCATCTGATACATGAACAGTTGCGTTACTCTCTACTAAATGCTAAATACTCTCGACTAAATACCTAGGAATTACTATTACGAGGAACTTGAATTGGAAAGACCACGTAGATAATATTGTTGGGAAGGTGAAACAAAGACTGCCCTTTGTTGCCGGAACACTTGGAAGATGCGACAAACCCACTAAAGAGACAGCCTGCATTACGCTTGTCCGTCTTCTGCGGGAATATTGCTGCTTGGTGTGGGATCCTTACCAGGTAGGATTGACGGAGGACATCGAAAAAGTGCAAAGAAGGGCAGCTCGTTTCGTGTTATCGCGCAATAGGGATGAGAGTGTCACTGATATGATAACGCGAGCTGGGGTGGCAGTCGCTGAAACAAAGCGGTTTTCTTTGCGGCGAGATCTATTCACGAAATTTCAATCACCAACTTTCTATTCCGAATGCGAAAATATTTTGTTGACACCTACCTATGAAGGGAGATATGATCATCATAATAAAGTAAGAGAAATCAGAGCTCGAACGGAAAGATTTAGATGTTCGTATTTCCCACGCGCCATTCGAGAATGGAACGGTAGAGAACTAGTATGAAAATGGTTCGATGAACCCTCTGCCAGGCACTTAAGTGTGATTGTAAAACAATAAACTGCTAGCCAAGATAGCAGGAATTCTTTTTATTCCACGATTACCGGTTTCGGTGAAACTAAAGCCGCCATCATCGAATCTTAGGACACATACAGGTTGCAACATCAAGGCAAACAATGATGATATTAATAGTTGCCTATAACATGCACGCCTTACAAAATTGTCGTAAGCACATAGGCGTCCAAGAGAGATGACATTATAAATATTGTCTACATCAAATACAAGCGCAAGCTAATTACTACCGCAACTGCGGCTCTGTTCTTACGCTACAGGCCGCGTCGCGAGATGGCGCTAGCAGAAGAGGCGCCAGTGAATGTCACAGCTCGCGTCATAACAGGCTCTGCGTATGTGGTAACACTATGTCATTAGGGATTGTACATAATTCTAGAGATTACTGTATCACGTAAACATCTACTAAACTTATGAAAGCTGCAGATCTACACAACTGCACATCTGCCTGGCCACATATACGACATATCGAAAAGCAAATGCAAATTTCATGACTACTGCGGAGTTACAAAAATGTACATCTGTCTGGTCTATACGTAATAATATACGATCGTACATAGATATTTTATGGGATCTGTAGGGTTATACACAGCACATCAGTCTGGTGATGTATAAAATCTACCGAGAGTATACACAAATTTTAAGAACATTACAGGGTTACACAGTGCATACCCGTATGGTCATACATTTAAAAAAAACTACCAATAAAACACACCTTGCGTATGAGCGCACATTTTTCCGGTCACATGAAATGCGCATCTGCCTGGTTACATATAAAACATACCGAAAGGAAATAAAAATTTTCTGGAACTGGCGAGTTACACAAGTGCACCTCTGTCTGGTAATATATAAAACCAACAAAAAGTCATATACAAATTTAAGAACACTGCAGGGTTACACAAATGCTTAGCCGTCTGGTCTTATATTAAAAAAACATACCGATAAAATACGCATTACGTATGAGTCTATGGGTTTTGGTCTTAACAGACCCACTTAATATAAGGAGTACAACTATGTGGCAGCCTCATGTAAATGAACCACAGTCATCTAACAAAACCAATATCGAAACGTTATGCCACCTATGTCGACTACATGCTTATGTAGTCGTAAAAGACCCTGTTCCGTGGTATTTGCGGCGATCACCTGACCAAAACCAAGAAAACGTAAAACTCGGGGTGGGGGTGGGGGGGCTGCCTATCGCCCTAATGTAGGACATTCTCCCCACATCCATAAAAGGGCTCTATAGGACCTCGTCAAAAATACTCAAGAGATTATGGTCTGCAGATCCGAGTTGATCAAGTTAGGGTATCTTTTTGTTTCTATAAATTTGAATGTTTTCTAGAATGTCAGGCTTTTTTCCTTTGGGGGCCCTATGGTTCAAATGGGTCAAATGGTTCTGAGCACTATGGGACTTAACATATGTGGTCATCAGTCCCCTAGAACTTAGAACTACTTAAACCTAACTAACCTAAGGACATCACACACATCCATGCCCGAGGCAGGATTCGAACCTGCGACCGTAGCAGTCGCGCGGTTCCGGACTCAGCGCCCGAACCGCTAGACCACCGCGGCCGGCGGGGCCCTATGCAAAATCTCCATGTCTCGGCGTGTATCTAACACTTTACGCTTAGACTTAAGTGTAAATTGCAGATTAACCATGTAGATGTAGATGTATAAGAGTTTACTAAATATCGGCAAACTGCACCACACACAAGCACACACAAATCTGAAGAAAACTCACAAATTATGTCACACATACAAAGGTATTTTCCTCAGTTCGATACACAGTAATACGACTACTGACAGTGACAACAATTCGTCACTGCTGAAAGCTTCTTCTGCTTGAATGATTTTGTGTTCAAGAGACTACACAAGTTTTTCTATGACCAACTTTGTGGAAACGTCGCAATGCTTTTACCTTGCACGTCTTTCAGTTACTTTCTCCTGGATTGACACAGGGCTTCTTCTGTTCCATTTCTGACTCCATTCATACGCCACAGCACAGTGGCGCAGAACACGGGTCCCTAAACAAAAGTCTCTCTTCATCGCGTATTTCTTTGCTCGCCTGTGGAACAAAGGAGAAAATAACAGGAAGAGGGCGGCGAGGCGGCACCGTGGCGTCGCGCAGACGTCAGCCGGCATGCGGCGCAACTTTATTACGGACAGCCAGCCCGGCGGTCCCCCCTTTGTCTGGAGGTCACGCAACAGCCGCGCCTGCAACCCGGCAACCAGGTCACCGTCGGCGCATTGTTACGCCACTACACACAGGCATGCCGTCTAGCTCCTTTTGTCCGTACTGCAGTCCGCCGGAATGTTATTCTCAAGAAAAACAGCTCAAAACGTAGAGAGTTATCTGCAAAGTGTGAGCATATAGTGTAGGCTAAGAAATTTTCTGATCAGTACTTGTGTTCACATAAAGAAATGAAGATTTCTAATCTTCGCATTACGTTCCGCAGGTATCTTATGTAACTAATGCGATAATCAGCATTGGGTTCTATTAAGATTGTAAGAATAAACGTCTCTTTTGAACTTTTTTCCATTTTCTATTTTTTTGGTATGGTAGTAGTGTCCCGCCCGTTCACCGCCTGTTAAACCTCACCTAAATCTGAATATTTTTTTTCAAAAAATGGTTTAAATGGCTCTGAGCACTATGGGACTTAACTTCTGACATCATCAGTCCCCTAGACCTTAGAACTACTTAAGCCTAACTAACCTAAGGACATCACACTCACACACATCCATGCCCAAGGCAGGATTCGAACCTGCGACCGTAGCGGTCGCGCGGTTCCAGATTGTCAGACTGTAGCTCGGCTACCCAGGCCGGCTTATATATATATATATATATATTCCCCTATGTAGGTATCACTTAGCAGCAACTGGTTAGTGCAAGATGTAAACTTCACAGCATATGCAGAGAAGCCTCACGTTCATAACACAGTACACCACTCGCCTTGCGTTGACAAAACCAGCGTCAGCCTCTTCTTGTACTGGAACTACTCTACACGGGGACGTCGTCGTTGGAGTTAGGCAAGTCCGTCACATCTGGCAGTTGTCGATATGAAATCCACCAGGCTGCTTCTTCCAGATGATGTCGCTTTCGCTGCAGAGGAAACGCTGGTCGTGGGCTCGTCGGATCAGGCCTTCAGCTGCAACGGTGAATTGTGAAGTGCACTCTCAACTACTGAGTTTGTCACTAAACCGCGTGCAAGGATTTAAAAAATTATTTCGTGTAACTATCCTGTTACCCTGTAGTGTTGTCACATACACTGCACTTTCACCTCATTCGTTGCCTATTAATTTCCAACCCTGCAGGTGTAGGGAGATACGATAGATGACACTCACGAAGCACATACGCGACCTCACACTAACACACCGTGAATATGCAAATATAAACACTAAGCTGCAACTTGCAATTGCAACTCCGTTTTCAGGCCACGAGTGGCCTACCGGGACCATCCGACCACCGTATCATCCTCAGCTGAGGATGTGGTTAGCAGGGGCTCCACCGGTCGTTATGATGGTATTCTTGACCGAAGCCGCTACTATTTGGTCGAGTAGCTCCTCAATTGGCATCACGAGGCTGAGTACACCCCGAAAAGTGGCAACAGCGCATGGCCTGGATGGTCACCCATCCAAGTGCCAACCACGCCCGACAGCGCTTAAGTGCGATAGTCTCACAGGAACCGGTGTATCCACTGCGGCAAGGCCGTATATAAACACTAACACCGAGTGTAATTAACGAGAGCCATTTCCAATCATCTTGAGGCCACCGATACCGACTGTAGTTTGAGCGCAAGAAAGTCAACAACTAATGTAATGAGTAGGAATTACAACCGGCACACATTTCCCCCTGACAGCCCCTCCTCCGCGACTGACTGCTGCATTGCTCAGCCAACAGCGTTCACTTAAGTTTCTGACAGCAAGCAACGTCATTCAAGTGTCACGCTGGAAATGCCACGACTTCCAGCGCCATCTTCCCTTTCCGCACAACATGAGGACGGCACCGTAATGCACGACACAGTGAAATACTGGATACCCATTATTTCACATAACAGTAACAGTTCTTGTCTGCCACTGCGCGAGGCTCTACAGCGGTTGAGACTACCAGAGCAGCAGGGTTCAAATCCACGTTTGGTCAGTTGATAGTAATTTTTGGGTTTTACTGTTTACCTCAACATGGTTTCTTTGGATTCTCTTATACAATCTTGCCCATTTCGATAATGAATTGCATCTAGAATTACTGAACTCTGTGGGGTCTGTATCCTTCCACCATCCTTCACACCTACAAATCCATGATCTGCCCCATCCTTTGTTATGCCAGCATCGCCTGGATTTCCGCCCCTCCCCGGTTCTATAAAGCCCTCCAAATCCTCGCACATCCGCCTTCCGTCCCCCACGCGCATCCTCTATGACCTCATCCCCTTCCCCCACCTTCTCCTTTTCCTTGAACACATCGGCACACTATCTATTGTCCGCCGCCTTGATCCCCCTCACCCCGTGGTGTCTCCCTTCCTCTCCACTCCCAACCAGTTGCCGCGCCTTTACCATTGTGTCCCTCCCTCTCTCCATCTCCACACCCTCCATCTCCTTTCCCAACACAACTTCCACCGTCTACCCCTCCCGGATGATGAGCTTCACCCTGACATCTACCCTTCCTACCAACTCTAATCCCCTCTTCCTGCCTTCTCCTCAGGTCTCCCTCTCCTCCCCCTCCCTCCTTCTGAGCGGCTTTCCCCTCCTACTCCCCCTCCATCTCTTGTGCCTTCTTTCAGTGTCTCTGCGCTCCCTCCTGCCCTGTCTTCCCTTTTCCTCTCCCGCCCCATGTGTCTCCTGCCTCTTCGTGAAACCACAGTTGCCCCTCCTCTCTTCATCCCGCCGCTTCCCCAGCTTCCCCATGCTCTCCCCTCTTTTTGCATCCTCTCTGACCTTTCCCTCGGCAGGTCCCACCTGGTAGTTTTATTCTTCGTCGTGTGTGCTCCAAGTGGGTTTTAAGTGTGTTGTTTCGGAGAGTTTTTAATACTGTGGCTAACTTTTAACCTGTGCATGCGCATCCAGTGTCTTCTCTGTGTTTTAAGAATCGCCAACTGTGTTTTTTAACTTTCTGGTGACTTTTTTAACTGTCCCCAATGAACGTCTACATGTCAGTGTATTTTTACCTCCATTTTCTCCCCTTACTCTGTTTTATGTTCCCCTTTTTATCTCCTTATGTATGTATTATTTTATTCTTGTTTTAGTTGTCGTGTCACTCGGCTGAAGAGCGGCGGATTGTGCTGCTGACAGCCCTCCCCTGCCCATATGGGGCAGGGGAATGAAATCACAATAAAGAAAAAAAAACCTTAACTCTGTTATTACTGCAGCCTGGGATCTTTTACAGATTTTGCGGTGAAAATGAACGGAGCTTGTCCCAGTTGTTTGTGGACGCGTTAACTGTTAATAGGCCGCCAAAATTTTAAATTCATTACGTATCCGGTATTCTACCGTGCAAGGTGACAGCATCATCTCTACTTGAGGTAGTTACTGATTTGTCCGGTAGTGCGAAAGGAGGGAGGATATCACAACTCTAATAAGAAACAAAAGGAATAACAAAAATTTTCATAAATTCTGAAACTAGAATTAAGCAGAATATAATGTTCATCCGAGTACAGTCTTCACTGGCGTTACGAAATGATAAACAGTATGGACCACCATAGTTAGGTACGCAGAACTATGATCAAGCTGGAGAGTACGGGGCCAGGAAGGCAGATCAAGATGAAATGGAAGAGATTCAGTGGAATCTTAGCACATGAGTGACGCCGTTGGTGTGCGTGCGTGAATTCCCAAGGGACAGAACTGCTTAGGTCATCGGTTCCTAGACTTACACACTACTTAAACTAGCTTATGCTTACAACAACACACACAGCCATGCCCGAGGGAGGACTCGAACCTCCGGCGGGAAGGGCCGCGCCGTTGGTTCGCTGTTGTAGCACACGATACTTAGAATTGCCAAGCGAAAGAAATGAAGTGCGTGCGGGAGGGACATGTAAGTTCAGTTCAAGGTAAATTGCGACTAACTGCAAAGCGTTAATGAGCCTACAGTTCGACGCGACCGCTGTGGTCACGAAGGAGTGGGAGCAGGTCCACCTCTAGCCCCAGCGGCTACATTGGTGCCACGCTCCTATAAGCTTCAAACTGTGTTTCTTAAATAAAAAGAAACCAGAGCCGATGTCCATTACGTGGGAAGGCAGGCGCCACAGCCTGTCTGTTGAGACATTGGGGACCACGACTTTTTGTTGACAGAGGTTTTCTATTCTTGCTCACTTCCGGTCGACAGAAAGGTGGCTCCCATTACATCCATATGGCTCCACGAGGAAGAAGAATGACCGTTACAAACTTGAGCAGTGATCAACGTTGTGAGGATGCAGAAGACAATGGAATCTGTTGTGTCTAGACAAGACAGTCTAGACACAATGCGAGGAAGCCGAAAGGCACGCGCTTAAACTCATGCAGGCTGGCGTGAGGTCTGAAACAGGATACGTAATGAATGCTATAAAGAAAAGTACGTAGCTTCTGGAATACTTAACTTTAATCCACATTTGTAGAACATCGCTCTTGATGATACATTAATATAATCTCAATATCTATACTGGTAATGGCGCCTTGCTAGGTCGTAGCAAATGTAGCTGAAGGCTATGCTAACTATCGTCTCGGCAAATGAGAGCGTAATTCTCAGTGAACCATGGCTAGCAACGTCGGCTGTACAACTGGGGCGAGTGCTAGTACGTCTCTCTAGACCTGCCGTGTGGTGGCGCTCGGTCTGCAATTACTGACAGTGGCGACACGCAGGTCCGTCGTATACTAGTTGACCGCGGCCGATTTAAAAGCTACCACCTAGCAAGTGTGGTGTCTGGCGGTGACACCACAGAAACCACTGCATTAAAACATAACGGGCCTCCACAGGACGTATGGCTTGTCATTGATGATCTCCCAAATGCCATAAGATTCTGGACTATCCCCTCATTGGGATCTCTGGGAGAGGACTGCAACGGTGGGGAGAGGGGGAGGATCATGAGTAAAAGATACCATAACCAACGACGGGATAACATTCTACGAGGCGGAGCGTGAAATGTCACACGTTCGAACGTAGCAGGAAAGCTATAAAATCTGTAGAGGCAAATAAATAGGCTCAATCTAATTATAGTGGGCATCAGTGAAGGGAAATGGAAAGAAGATAACGATTTCTCGGCAAATGAAGATACGATAATTGCAGCAGTAAATGGTATAACGGGAGTAAGATTCTTTATGAAGAGAAAAATAGACCAGAGAATGAGCTACATTCAACAGTTCAGCAATAGGGTTGTTCTCATCACAACTGACAGCAAACCAAATCTGACAACGGTAGTTCAGGTACAGACGCCGATGTGGCAAGCAGAACATATAGAGCTAGATGAAGTATACAAAGATACTGAACGGGTAATTCTGTATATGAAGGCAGATAAAAATACAATAATCACGAGAGTGTGTAACGCGGTTGTAAGGGAAGGAATAGAATAAAGTGTTAGGGGAGAAAATGGGCTGGATAGTAGAGATGGAAGAAGAGAAAGATTGAGTTCTACAATAACTTTCAGATATTAATAGCCAGTACTCTGTTGACGAATCATAAGCGGAGGAGGTATACTTGCAAAAGACCGAGTCACATCGGAACATTCGAGCTGCATTAGAGATTCTGAAATCAGCTATTGGATTGTAACGTGTACCCTGATGAACATTTAGTCTCAGATCACAATTTAGTAATGATGAAGTGCAACAAAATGGGATATTGAAAATACTGAGGCATGATGAGAAGCGTTTGAAGTTAATTAAGGTTGTGATGATACGAAAAGGAATATCACACTAGGTAATTCAGTTCAAGAGCAGTAGACATCTCTAAGAAGAGTTGGGAAGGAAAACATAGGTACAAAGAAGGTAGCTGCGAAGAAACCATGGGTAACAGAAGAAATACTTCAGTTCATTGATGAAAGGAGGAAGTACAAACATGTTCCGGTAAAATCAGGAATACAGAAATACAAGTCGCTGAGGAATGAAATAAACAGGAAGTGCAGGGAAGCTAAGACGAAATGGCTGCAGGAAAAATGTGAAGACATCGAAAAAGATATGATTGCCGGAAGGACAGACTCAGCATACAGGAAAGCCAAAACAACCTTTGGTGACATTAAAAGCAACGGTGGTAACATTAAGAGTGCAACGGGAATTCCGATAGGTGGAAAGAATACATTGAAAGCCTCTATGAGAGTGAAGATTTGTCTGATGTGATAGAAGAAGAAACAGGAGTCGATTTAGAAGAGATAGAGGATCCAGTATTAGAATCGGAATTTAAAAGAGATTTGGAGGACTTATGGTCAAATATGGCAGAAGGGATAGATAACATTCCATCAGAATTTCTAAAATCATTGGGGGAAGTGGCAACAAAATGACTATTCACGTTGGTGTGTAGAATATATGAGTCTGGCGATATACCGTCTGACTTTCGGAAAAGCATCATCCACACAATTCCGAAGACGGCAAGAGCTGACATGTGCGAGAATTATCGCACAATCAGCTTAACAGCTCATGCTTCGAAGCTGCTTACAAGAATAATATACAGAAGAATGGAAAAGAAAATTGAGAATGCGCTAGGTGACGATCAGTTTGGCTTTAGGAAAAGCAAAGGGACGAGAGAGGCAATTCTGACGTTACGGCTAATAATTGAAGCAAGGCTAAAGAAAAATCATGACACTTTCATAGGATTTGTCAACCTGGAAAAAGCGTTCGACAATATAAAATGGTGCAAGCTGTTCGAGATTCTGAAAAAAGTAGGGGTAAGCTATAGGGAGAGACGGGCCATACACAATATGTACAACAACCAAGAAGGAAATAATACGAGTGGACGATCAAGAACGAAGTGCTCGTATTAAGAAGGGTGTAAGACAAGGCTGTAGCCTTTCGCCCCTACTCTTCAATCTGTACATCGAGAAGCAATGATGGAAATAAAAGAAAGGTTCAGGAGTGGAATTAAAATACAAGGTGAAAGGATATCAATGATACGATACGCTGATGACATTGCTATCCTGAGTGAAAGTGAAGAAGAATTAAATGATCTGCTGAACGGAATGAACAGTCTAATGAGTACACAGTATGGTTTGAGAGTAAATCGGAGAAAGACGAAGATAATGAGAAGTAGTAGAAATGAGAACAGCGAGAAACTTAACATCAGGATTGATGGTCACGAAGTCAATGAAGTTAAGGAATTCTGCTACCAAGGCAGTAAAATAACCAATGACGGACGGAGCAAAGAGGACATCAAAAGCAGACTCGTTATGGCAAAAAAGGCATTTCTGGCCAAGAGAAGTCTACTAATATCAAATACCGGCTTTAATTTGAGGATGAAATTTCTGAGGATGTACGTCTGGAGTACAGCATTGTATGGTAGTGAAACATGGACTGTGGGAAAACCGGAACAGAAGAGAATGGAAACATTTGAGATGTGGTGCTATAGACGAATGTTGAAAATTAGGTGGACTGATAAGGTAAGGAATGAGGAAGTTCTACGCAGAATCGGAGAGGAAATGAATATGTGGAAAACACTGATAAGGAGAAGGGACAGGATGATAGGACATCTGCTAAGACATGAGGGAATGACTTCCATGGTACTAGAGGGAGCTGTAGAGGGCAAAAACTGTAGAGGAAGACAGAGATTGGAATACGTCAAGCAAATAATTGAGGCCGTAGGTTGCAAGTGCTACTCTGAGATGAAGAGGTTAGCACAGGAAAGGAATTCGTGGCGGGCCGCATCAAACCAGTCAGTAGACTGAGGACCAAAAAAAAAAAAAAAAAAGAAGAACACTGACGTTGGGGACTGTTAGACATTGGGACAAGGAAGGTGGCTCCGAAGAAATCTTGCGTAACATACAAAATACTTCATTTGATCGAAGAAAGGAGGAAATACAAAACTTTTGAGCGAAACATGGAAATATAGCAATATAAATCATTTAAGAATGAAATAACCAGAAAGTGCAGGACAGCCAAGGCGAAATAGTTACAGGAAACATTTGAAGAAACATAAAAAGTTGGCTCAGATGGCTCGAAGCACTACGGGACTAACATGTGAGGTCATCAGTCCCCTAGACTTAGAACCACTTAAACCTAACTAACATAAGGACAGCACACACATCCATGACCGAGGCAGGATCCGAACCTGTGACCGTAGCAGCAGCGCGGTTACGGACTGAGGCGCCCATAACAGGACGGTCACAGCAGCTGGCTTGGAAAAAGAAATGATCGTCAGAAGGACTGGCAGCTTATAGAAAGCTGATAACAACGTATGTTGGAATTAAAAGCAAGTATAGTAAAGTTAATGATGCAGTGGGAATTCCACTGGTAAAGGCAGAGGAGAGAGCAGATGCGTGGTGAGGCCTGTATGAGGGGGAGGACTTGTCGTATGACTTGACAGAAGAAGAATGAGGACTCGATACGGAAGATATAGGTGAGCCAGTATCAGAGTCAAAATTCAAAAGTGCTTCTGAAGACTTGAGTTTAAGTAAAGCAGAAGTTATAGATAACATTCCATCAGAACTTCTAAATTCATTGGCGGAAATGGCGGACAAGCGACTTATCACGTTGGTGTGTAGAATATATGCGACTGGCGATGCACGGCTTCAGGAAAGGTAAAGGCACCAGAGAGGCAGGTGTGACTTCGAGTAGAGACTCAGTGGGCATACGAGAATTATTGCACTCTCAGCACCTGTCAGCACTTTTTTTATCATTGCATCTGGCCATGTGCACGGAGGCCATAGCGGGAATCTTGACACCATCGCATCATTGTCGAATGAAGGCCACCTACACCTTGTGCCTCCCACCACCAGTGCTCCTCCTTGGGCAACAGTACACAAGTTCTACTTCCCGCCCCTTTATTTGTGACCTAATACGAAAATGGACGTCATCGTTATTGGTAAAGGACTATATTTAAAACCACAAAGCGTGGCAGGACAGCATTTAACTTTGTCCTGAGCCTTGTGGATAAACATGATGAACTGGAAGTGTCGTAAGATGCACATAATTTTAACCAGTCATGACAACAGTGTCTAGTGTCAGGTTACCCTCCATTCAGACGCTGTTGCACGCAGCGACTGTTATGTTGACTTGTAAATAATGTTAGCTATTCTCAATACAGTATCATTTTTTATCAATTCATTTAATGCCTGTTGGTCGGGCTTCATCCACAGTTCATTGAATACTAATGTTTGAAACAGGCATTAAATGAATTGATAAAAAATGATACTGTATTGAGAATAGCTAGTTTCTAGCTGAAATCTAGGTCTGCCAATAAAATTTCAAAAGGATGGCTGATAGCTGAGATCTATTATTTACAAGTGTGTAGTGTGTTGGGGAAGGCTTTGGTGTTACGTCAGTTGTGCTGGACTGCTGTTGAAATTGCTCGTCAATATTTTACATAGTTTTAGTCTTCAGTTACTTATTTTAAAGATTATTTTTGTTAATATTTGCTATAAAAGTAGTTCATTGGTGGATTTTCATTAATCTCACTCTTTCTTCCTATGTTATTGACTCGAGTGGTCTGTCATTTGTGAGTGTGCTTGCGTCGTTCGTCGAAGCCTCACGTTTCAGTAGTCTGTTTATATTTTATGGTGTGCGGTTGCAGCTACAGGGGTTATAAAGCAAAGTACTGACAAAGTTATTTGTGCACTGTTATGTTGTTGTTGTGGTCTTCAGTCCTGAGACTGGTTTGATGCAGCTCTCCATACTACTCTATCCTGTGCAAGCTTCTTCATCTCCCAGTACCTACTGTAACCTACATCCTTCTGAATCTGCTTAGTGTATTCATCTCTTGGTCTCCCTCTACGATTTTTACCCTCCACGCTGCCCTCCAATGCTAAATTTGTGATCCCTCGATGCCTCAAAACATGTCCTACCAACCGATCCCTTCTTCTAGTCAAGTTGTGCCACAAACTTCTCTTCTCCCCAATCCTATTCAATACTTCCTCATTAGTTACGTGATCTACCCACCTTATCTTCAGCATTCTTCTGTAGCACCACATTTCGAAAGCTTCTATTCTCTTCTTGTCCAAACTAGTTATCGTCCATGTCTCACTTCCATACATGGCTACACTCCATACAAATACTTTCAGAAACGACTTCCTGACACCTAAGTCTATATTCGATGTTAACAAATTTCTCTTCTTGAGAAACGCTTTCCTTGCCATTGCCAGTCTACATTTTATATCCTCTCTACTTCGACCATCATCAGTTATTTTGCTCCCCAAATAGCAAAACTCCTTTACTACTTTAAGTGTCTCATTTCCTAATCTAATACCCTCAGCATCACCCGACTTAACTTGACTACATTCCATTATCCTCGTTTTGCTTTTGTTGATGTTCATCTTATACCCTCCTTTCAAGACACTGTCCATTCCGTTCAACTGCTCTTCCAAGTCCTTTGCTGTCTCTGACAGAATTACAATGTCATCGGCGAACCTCAAAGTTTTTACTTCTTCTCCATGAATTTTAATACCTACTCCGAATTTTTCTTTTGTTTCCTTTACTGCTTGCTCAATATACAGATTGAATAACATCGGGGAGAGGCTACAACCCTGTCTCACTCCTTTCCCAACCACTGCTTCCCTTTCATGTCCCTCGACTCTTATAACTGCCATCTGGTTTCTGTACAAATTGTAAATAGCCTTTCGCTCCCTGTATTTTACCCCTGCCACCTTCAGAATTTGAAAGAGAGTATTCCAGTCAACATTGTCAAAAGCTTTCTCTAAGTCTACAAATGCTAGAAACGTAGGTTTGCCTTTTCTTAATCTTTCTTCCAAGATAAGTCGTAAGGTCAGTATCGCCTCCCGTGTTCCGACATTTCTACGGAATCCAAACTGATCTTCCCCGAGGTCGGCTTCTACCAGTTGTTCCATTCGTCTGTAAAGAATTCGCGTTAGTATTTTGCAGCTGTGACTTATTAAACTGATAGTTCGGTAATTTTCACATCTGTCAACACCTGCTTTCTTTGGGATTGGAATTATTATATTCTTCTTAAAGTCTGAGGGTATTTCGCCTGTCTCATACATCGTGCTCACCAGATGGTAGAGTTTTGTTATGACTGGCTCTCCTGAGGCCATCAGTAGTTCTAATGGAATGTTGTCTACTCCTGGGGCCTTGTTTTGACTCAGGTCTTTCATTGCTCTGTCAAACTCTTCACGCAGTATTTTATCTCCCATTTCATCTTCATCTACATCCTCTTCCATTTCCATAATATTGTCCTCAAGTACATCGCCCTTGTATAAACCCTCTATATACTCCTTCCACCTTTCTGCTTTTCCTTCTTTGCTTAGAACTGGGTTGCCATCTGAGCTCTTGATATTCATACAAGTGGTTCTCTTTTCTCCAAAGGTCTCTTTAATTTTCCTGTAGGCAGTATCTATCTTACCCCTAGTGAGACAAGCCTCTACATCCTTACATTTGTCCTCTAGCCATCCCTGCTTAGCCATTTTGCACTTCCTGTCGATTTCATTTTTGAGACGTTTGTATTCCTTTTTGCCTGCTTCATTTACTGCATTTTTATATTTTCTCCTTTCATCAATTAAATTCAATATTTCTTCTGTTACCCAAGGATTTCTATTAGCCCGCGTCTTTTTACCTACTTGATCGTCTGCTGCCTTCACCACTTCATCCCTCAGAGCTACCCATTCTTCTTCTACTGTATTTCTTTCCCCCATTCCTGTCAATTGTTCCCTAATGCTCTCCCTGAAACTCTCTACAACCTCTGGTTCTTTCAGTTTATCCAGGTCCCATCTCCTTAAATTCCCACCTTTTTGCAGTTTCTTCAGTTTCGATCTGCAGTTCATAACCAATAGATTGTGGTCAGAATCTACATCTGCCCCAGGAAATGTCTTACAATTTAAAACCTGGTTCCTAAATCTCTGTCTTACCATTATATAATCTATCTGAAACCTGTCAGTATCTCCAGGCTTCTTCCATGTATACAGCCTCCTTTCATGATACTTGAACCAAGTGTTAGCTATGATTAAATTATGCTCTGTGCAAAATTCTACAAGGCGGCTTCCTCTTTCATTCCTTCCCCCCAATCCATATTCACCTACTATGTTTCCTTCTCTCCCTTTTCCTACTGACGAGTTCCAGTCACCCATCACTATTAAATTTTCGTCTCCCTTAACTACCTGAATAATTTCTTTTATCTCGTCATACATTTCATCTATTTCTTCATCATCTGCAGAGCTAGTTGGCATATAAACTTGTACTACTGTAGTAGGCATGGGCTTTGTGTCTATCTTGGCCTCAATAATGCGTTCACTATGCTGTTTGTAGTAGCTAACCCGCACTTCTATTTTTTTTATTCATTATTAAACCTACTCCTGCATTACCCCTATTTGATTTTGTATTTATAACCCTGTAATCACCTGACCAAAAGTCTTGTTCCTCCTGCCACCGAACTTCACTAATTCCCACTATATCTAACTTTAACCTATCCATCTCCCTTTTTAAATTTTCTAACCTACCTGCCCGATTAAGTGATCTGACGTTCCACGCTCCGATCCGTAGAACGCCAGTTTTCTTTCTCCTGATAACGACGTCCTCTTGAGTGCACTGTTATACAGTTATTAAATTTAATAGTTTTCAGAGGTGTTCCGTGCTGTTTGTGGTGCAATAACGATTTAATAAACTTTTGGAAACGTTCGCTCCCTGTGTTTTTTACAGTTTTCTGTGCGTTTAAGTCGTTTAGTAAATTTCGTGCTTTAGTTTTCAGCTGATGTTTCTTATTGTTTCTAGTGAAATATTTCAGAAAAGTTTTCATTCATTGTTTTAACTTCGTTGAGTATTCCAGTGCCCGCTTGAATTTTTCGCTCTAGCTAATAATTTTGTGAAGTTTTGTTGGTATTGGTATTAGTTGTGGTTTAGTCATATCAATAAAAGTAGTTGCCTTCTTACTAGAGAGAGAATTTAGAGACTTCTATTGTTAGTTCCTATAATAGTTCTACTGGTGTAACTGAACTTGGGTAATCTAGATATAGTTTTCTTCAGTAACTGTAAAATTTTACCATGAGTGAGTAGTGGGGTGTGTGTGATCTGTTCAAATTATTTTCAGTGGGGCAGCCAGTGGACCTTCTAGCGAGTTCCTCTCCTGAAAATGCAGAATCTGTAGTAGAAATAAGTTGATAGGTCAGCAGGAGCGTAAGGTTGTAGGTGTACGGAACATGCAGCAGTCCTCAGCAGTTTGGAGATCTAGGTGAGTTGCAAAGTCTAACAGAAAGAAGGAGGTTCTGCTGCCAGGTAGTTCTCACGGTAGAGGTGCCAGCAGTTGCAGGAAGTGTTGCGGAGTGAGTACCAGGTCACCAGCATTGTAAAGCCTAGTGAAGGGTTGGCTCAAATGACTGACAGCTTAGTGGAGTTATGCAGGAATTTAAGAAAGGAGGATCAGCTAGAGATAGTGGGTGGAGCAGGAAATAGTCTTAATAGAGATGGGGAATATGATGTAGGTGGTGACCTGGTAAAGATAACTACTCAAATTGGTGGCACTATTGCGCATTTCGTGCAATTGTTTCAGCGTCATGATCGGCCTCATCTTAATGCGGCTGTTAGGCACGTTAACATGGGTGTGGAGAAGGCACTGAGAGCATAAGACATGGGTACGGTAACATTGCAGTGGTGCCAGTTGGGTCTATCAGTAGATCGGGTTTCACTAGGCATGGCCTGCACCTCAGTAGGTATGGGAAGGGGAGGCTGGCAAAGCTTACAGGTGACAGTGTAGTGGGTGGTGGTGGGATCACTCATGGAAAAGTTCCTGTAGTAGTTGGTGTTAGGGCTGCACCTTTTTCAGTTTGAAGTCAGCCAATAGGTATATCTGTTTAAAGGAAGTGCCTCTAACGAAGGGCGCATCTTCAGGGGACTCATGTTTTCTAGCAGAGGAGGAATTAGCATATTTCATCAAACTGTAAGAGGTATTAGAGATAAGATCAGAGAACTGCTTATAGATGTTGACTCAGAAATTATCGGTATATGGGAGTACCACATAAATAATTTGACAATTCAGAGGCTTCCTTTACCAGGATACAGATTAGCTGGCTGTTTTTCAAGGCGTTCCTTGCAGAGTGAGAGAGTGGCCATGTACGTAAAGAACAGTTTTTCCATTTGAGTCCATAGAAGTATCGCGGCACTGTACTGAACAGATATTCGAATGTTGTGCAGGGGCAGTTGAATTTAGTGAAACTAAACTTCTAATTGTTGTTGTTTATAGGCCCCCTAATTCTGACATCGAAGCATTTCTGCTCAAGCTAGAGAGAGTTCTCAACTTACTTTATAGGAAGTACCAGAATTTAGTTAAATGTGGTGACTTCAATATTAATTTTGTATATGATGGTGCAAAAAAAAGGATGTTGGTAGATCTCCTAAATTCATATGATCTAATACAGGCTGCGTTTTTTCGAGCAAGGGTGCAGGGGAACAGTAGCACACCCACAGACAATATTTTTATTCATTCTTCTTTACTATATGGGTATTCTGTTAGTAAAAGAGTGAATGGCCTTTCAGGCCATGGATGCACAACTTTTAACACTAAGAGGCTTTTGTACTCAAACAAACGTCACATGTAATTACAAACTATGTAGGAAAGTTAATCCAACAGCAATAGAAAATTTTTTAAACCTCGTCAAGGAACAAGAATGGCAGGATGTTTATAGTGTCGATAACATAGATGACACATATAACGCTTTCTTAACACTTTTCTCATGCTGTTTGAAAGTTGCTTTCCATTAGAACGTTCTAAACGGGGTAGTAGCAGTAAAAGGCAGCCTGGGTGGCTGACTGGAGGGATAAGGATATCATGTAGAACGAAGTGGGAATTATATCAAAATGTCAGAAGTGGTCACAAATAAGCTACAGTAGCACATTACAAACAGTACTGTAAGGTGCTAAAATGTTATTAGGAAGCAAAGAGTATGTGGTACGCAAATGGAATAGCTAATTCACAGGATAAAATTAAAACCATATGGTCAGTTGTGAAGGAAGTGTCTGGTCAGCAGTACAAAGTCAACGCTATAAAGTCAGTTCGGAGTAAAAATATTTCTATTACTGATAAATCAGATATATGTACTGCATTTAACAATCATTTTCTGAGCATTGCTGGTGAATTAAATAAAAATCATATAACTCTCTTGGCAAACGCCTTTCCGAGACTGATGTCTGAAATATTCCTCTGTGATACAGACAAGGGGGAGACTGAGACAATAATTAAATCGCTTAAGGACTCTCATGGATATGATGGAGTGCCTAGCAGAATATTAAAGTAGTGTGCTGCACATGTTAGCCCTGTTTTAGTCATATGTGTAATTTTTCCTTTACGAATGGTCAGTTTCCTGAACGATTAAAGTACTCAGTAGTAAAGCCGCTTTATAAGAAAGTAGAAATGGATAATGTAGACAATTATAAAGCTATTTCTGTGCTATCATTTTTGCTAAAATTATTGAAAAGGCTGTGTATGTAAGGATAATTGATCCTTTTATATCTTATTTACTATAAATGTAGAGTTCGGCTTTAGAAGTCGTTTAACAATTGAAAATGCTATATTCTGTTTTCTCTGTGAGGTGCTGAATAGGTTTACAAATGGTTTTGAACGCTAGGCATTTTTTTTTATTTAACTAAGGCGTTTGATTGTGTTTATCACCAAATATCGCTCCAGAAGTTGGACCATTATGGAATACAGGGAGCAGCTCACAACTGGTTCACCTCTTACTTTAGCAACTTTAGCAACAGACAGCAAGACGTGTTGAGATGACTGTGATGTGGGGTCTGAGTGAGGTAAGGGCAAATGGGAGGGGGGGAGGGGAAATGTCCCAGGGATCAGTGTTGGGGCCACTCCTGTTCATCTAGTCATCTAGTATTAGGGATAATTCTAAAATGTTTCTATTTGCTGATGACATTAGCATGGTAGTAAAGGATGTTGTGTGCAACATATGCTCGGTTTCAATTAGCGCAGTTCATCACATAAATTCATGGCGTGTAGAAAATAAACTAACGCTAAATCACAGTAAGACTGAGTTTTACAATTTCTGACACACAATTCAACAAAACCTGAAGTTTTAATTTCACAGAACGGGCATATGCTCAGTGAAACTGAACAGTTCAAGTTTCTAGGTGGTTAGATAGATAGTAAACTGTCGTGGAAAGCCCATGTTCAGGATCTTGTTCAAAGACATAATGCTGCCATTCTTACTACTCGAACGGTATCTGAAGTGAGTGATCGTTCGACACGAAAATTAGTCTACTTTGCTTTATATTTTGAGGTAACTCTTCCAATTCTAAAGGGATATTTGTTCTCAGAAACAGGCTGTTCGGGCAATATATATATATATATATATATATATATATATATATATATATATATATATATATATATATATATATATATTCCTTATCGTCATTTCTTGCTAACAATATAAGCTTATTCCCAAGAATAAGCAGCTTTCACTCAGTTAATACTCGGAAGAAATCCAACCTGCATTTGGATGGGACTTTCTTACTCCTGTGCAGAAAGGTGTGCAGTATACTCCTGCATCCATTTTGAATAAGCTACCACTCGAATTTAAAAATCTTAGCAGTAATCAACGCCAAATCAAAACGAAAGTGAAGGGTTTCCTCATGGCTCACTCCTTCTATTGTGTCGAGGCGTTCTTTGAAAAATTAAGCTGATTCTTGTTGTATTGTTGATTGTGTTTACTTAAACTTATGACTTGACTTTTTTCGGGTTCATAAACATTTTATTTTTATCTGTTATTACTTTTATGCTGTAATTTCATGTACTGACACGTTCCATGACCTTGAGACTTGCTCTTCAATTTCGTCCTACGGAACTTGACGTATAAATAAATATATAAAATAAAACATAATACAGTCCGCATGCCAGAGTAGCATAGTGGAAATGGATTAGCCATTATTGATTTTACACCATGTGTCCTAATATCCATATGAAACGAGGGTGCTATATTCTCAGCTATCTACACTCCTGGAAATGGAAAAAATAACACATTGACTACGGTGTGTCAGACCCACCATACTTGCTCCGGACACTGCGAGAGGGCTGTACAAGCAATGATCACACGCACGGCACAGCGGACACACCAGGAACCGCGGTGTTGGCCGTCGAATGGCGCTAGCTGCTCAGCATTTGTGCACCGCCGCCGTCAGTGTCAGCCAGTTTGCCGTGGCATACGGAGCTCCATCGCAGTCTTTAACACTGGTAGCATGCCGCGACAGCGTGGACGTGAACCGTATGTGCAGTTGACGGACTTTGAGCGAGGGCGTATAGTGGGCATGCAGGAGGCCGGGTGGACGTACCGCCGAATTGCTCAACACGTGGGGCGTGAGGTCTCCACAGTACATCGATGTTGTCGCCAGTGGTCGGCGGAAGGTGCACGTGCCCGTCGACCTGGGACCGGACCGCAGCGACGCACGGATGCACGCCAAGACAGTAGGATCCTACGCAGTGCCGTAGGGGACCGCACCGCCACTTCCCAGCAAATTAGGGACACTGTTGCTCCAGGGGTCCAGGGGTATCGGCGCGGACCATTCGCAACCGTCTCCATGAAGCTGGGCTAAGGTCCCGCACACTGTTAGGCCGTCTTCCGCTCACGCCCCAACATCGTGCAGCCCGCCTCCAGTGGTGTCGCGACAGGCGTGAATGGAGGGACGAATGGAGACGTGTCGTCTTCAGCGATGAGAGTCGCTTCTGCCTTGGTGCCAATGATGGTCGTATGCGTGTTTGGCGCCGTGCAGGTGAGCGCCACAATCAGGACTGCATACGACCGAGGCACACAGGGCCAACACCCAGTATCATGGTGTGGGGAGCGATCTCCTACACTGGCCGTACACCACTGGTGATCGTCGAGGGGACACTGAATAGTGCACGGTACATCCAAACCGTCATCGAACCCATCGTTCTACCATTCCTAGACCGGCAAGGGAACTTGCTGTTCCAACAGGACAATGCACGTCCGCATGTATCCCGTGCCACCCAACGTGCTCTAGAAGGTGTAAGTCAACTACCCTGGCCAGCAAGATCTCCGGATCTGTCCCCCATTGAGCATGTTTGGGACTGGATGAAGCGTCGTCTCACGCGGTCTGCACGTCCAGCACGAACGCTGGTCCAACTGAGGCGCCAGGTGGAAATGGCATGGCAAGCCGTTCCACAGGACTACATCCAGCATCTCTACGATCGTCTCCATGGGAGAATAGCAGCCTGCATTGCTGCGAAAGGTGGATATACACTGTACTAGTGCCGACTTTGTGCATGCTCTGTTGCCTGTGTCTATGTGCCTGTGGTTCTGTCAATGTGATCATGTGATGTATCTGACCCCAGGAATGTGTCAATAAAGTTTCCCCTTCCTGGGACAATGAATTCACGGTGTTCTTATTTCAATTTCCAGGAGTGTAGTTTCGACTACTTTTCAAGGCACCCTGCTATCCACTTCCCATACATACAGATCATCATAAATAAAATACTTTTTTTGGGTTGTTGGCAGGACTGGGCCATAACCACCAGTCCCTGTGCACGAACTTGCTTACTGTTGCAAGAACGCACCACTGGCTGGCTAGTGCGAAAAGTAAGACTGCGTGACGGTGTTTTGCTGTACCGAATCAACCAGCCTGCCAGCGCTCTGGGTATGCGCAATTTCGGGAACTAGATCACGCCAAGGTGCTTACAGCTGCGTTCTGGCAACGGTATGCAAGTTCTTGCAAGAGGGCTGGTGAATGCAGCGCTGTCCATACTTAACACGTTGCGCAGAGGTCTCTTGCACGAGGCCACTGTTAAAATACTATAGTTATGTCTGGGTGTGCGCCACTGGTTCTTATTTCCCACATCCGTGCAGAGTTCCCGTGTAGAGCTTTAAGTTAACAGTTTTTGCAAACCAATTATCGTTAAAGAACTTTTATTCCATAGGTTTTAAGCTGGGCAAAAATTGTTGTTATGTTTCTAGGTATACAAAATCTTATCCATGAGTTTTGTAAATAGATTTTTACGTGTATCACTTACTGATGTATGAAACAGGCGAAATACCCTCAGACTTCAAGAAGAATATAATAATTCCAATCCCAAAGAAAGCAGGTGTTGACAGATGTAAAAATTACCGAGCAATCAGTTTAATAAGGCACAGCTGCAAAGTACTAACACGAATTCTTTACAGACGAATAGAAAAAACTAGTAGAAGTCGACCTCGGGGAAGATTAGTTTGGATTCCGTAGAAATACTGGAACACGTGAGGCAATACTGACCTTACGACTTATCTTAGAAGAAAGATTAAGGAAAGGTAAACCTACGTTTCTAGCATTTGTAGACTTAGAGAAAGCTTTTGACAATGTTGACTGGAATACTCTATTTCAAATTCTAAAGGTGGCAGGGGTAAAATACAGGGAGCGAAAGGCTATTTACAATTTGTACAGAAACCAGATCGCAGTTATAAGAGTCGAGGGGCATGAGAGGGAAGCAGCGGTTGGGAAGGGAGTGAGACAGGGTTGCAGCCTCTCCCCAATGTTATTCAATCTGTATATTGAGCAAGCAGTAAAGGAAACAAAAGAAAAATTTGGAGTACGTATTAAAATCCATGGAGAACAAATAAAAACTTTGAGGTTCGCCGATGATATTGTAATTCTGTCAGAGACAGCAAAGGACTTGGAAGAGCAGTTGAACGGAATGGATGGTGTCTTGAAGGGAGGATATAAGATGAACATCAACAAAAGCAAAACGAGGGTAATGGAATGTAGTCGAATTAAGTCGGGTGATGCTGAGGGTATTAGATTAGGAAATGAGACACTTAAAGTAGTAAAGGAGTTTTGCTATTTGGGGAGCAAAATAACTGATGATGGACGAAGTAAAGAGGATATAAATTGTAGACTGGCAATGGCAAGGAAAGTGTTTCTGAAGAAGAGAAATTTGTTAACATCGAGTATAGATTTAAGTGTCAGGAAGTCGTTTCTGAAAGTATTTGTATGCAGTGTACCCATGTATGGAAGTGAAACATGGACAGTAAATAGTTTGGACAAGAAGAGAATAGAAACTTTTGAAATGTGGTGCTGCAGAAGAATGCTGAAGATTAGATGGGTAGATCACATAACTAATGAGGAAGTATTGAATAGGATTGGGGAGAAGAGAAGTTTGTGGCACAACTTGATCAGAAGAAGGGATCGGTTGGTAGGACGTGTTCTGAGGCATCAAGGGATCACCAATTTAGCATTGGAGGGCAGCGTGGAGGGTAAAAATCATAGGGGGAGACCAAGAGATGAATACACTAAGCAGATTCAGAAGGATGTAGGTTGCAGTAGGTACTGGGAGATGAAGAAGCTTGCACAGGATAGAGTAGCATGGAGAGCTGCATCAAACCAGTCTCAGGACTGAAGACCACAACAACAACAACAACATCACTTACTGCAGTAAACGATATTGGTTCCATCATTACGGTAGATAATTCGAACGAAAAATTTCTGTGCATTATCGATTTCAGTTCTTAAGTCAGTATTTTGACAAATACAAGGAAGGTACGTCATTTTATTTCTTATCTCCTCCATAAGGCTGTTGTGAAGAGCACTCCACATCATGATGTGTGCACGCCACTGCCTCTTATTTTGAACAATGTTACAGAATTTCCATTTAGAACTTTAAGTTAACAACGTTTGCAAACGAATTACCGTTAAAGCTGTTATTCCATTCGCCGTATACTCTGCAAAAGCAGTTTTTATGTTTCTGTCGTATATGTAGGGAATTTATTGTGATTATAAATCGAAGCTCAAGACAGGATACAGGTCAGTCACATGCTGCAAAACGTAATACATCAGTGTTCCAAATTTCGCGTTAAATTATTAAAACTATAGAGAGCTAAACGATAGTTTGAGGTGGTACACTGGTTCTTTTTTCTTAAGGTTTACGAAACAACATTTCTTGGCGGTACTGTGGTGAAAAGTATTTTTCTCCTGCTGCTTTAATGTAACAGCTGGATAGTGGCATAGATGGTGTTTACACATGATATCTGATCTGAGTACATAGAATGTGGACTTGTAACAGCTCCTAGTCAATACTTTTAGCAATCAACAACTCGGTACCAATACATGTTCATGTAGGGATGCAAAAGTATGAACTGCAAGATAGAAATATTACACCTGACACATGCACAATTGCTTATGCATAATCACAGCTGTTGAATATTTAATATAGATGAGTTACATAGTCTTGATATTTGTGGAGTTCTTACAAAAATCTCCATTTCTATGCTGGTAGATACAATAGACATTAATTAAGGTAATATTGACTACCATTTCTAGGTTCCATCACACACAAAATTTGCCTAATGTTTCTTGTATAACTCACATACACTGCAAAGTCAAACCCTCTTACGTCAACATTTACCCACTTTCCCAATGGTTTTCTTCGCTAGTTTTAAGGATAAGGACAAAATCTAGCAAGAGTCAGTATCTCCGTGAGAGTAACTATGGGAATGCAAAGAATAGCTGCATATCTCTTGCTGTCTATGACATATATTTCAGCATTCATTTTTTGACTTCAGTGTCCTCCATTTCTAGGTTTCTTATTTTGTGTTGTTAGGTGACAAGATTTTGTCACCATCGTCGTAGATTTATATTTATATTAGATTATTATTTACGATGCACATTCAGATTATTAATCATTTCATTGGCTGATACTGGCAATGACATCGTACTAACCATTTTTGTGCTACTACGGGTCTGGGAGTTAATTAGGACTGACCAGTGACAGGAAAGGCAAAGCAGGCCACGCGTTTCTCAGAAGCCGCTATCAGTTAAGGAGGACCTGGGAAGAGTCTTGTCATGTTCTGCAGAGGTGCAGGGGTGGACTTCTACAGCCCTGAGAGAAAGCAGAGCGTGATGGCAGCGGTTTACAGTGCATGAGGTGGTAGAATCCCCACAGCATGGACAGAGCTGGCGGGAGGTTGATGGGACGAAGAAACCTAGAGGAAGAGCATCAGAGGCGAAAGAAGGCTAAAGGACATCTACAGGGTCTATTACAAATGATTGAAGCGATTTCATAGATTCACTGTAGCTCCATTAATTGACATATGGTCACGACACACTAGAGATACGTAGAAAAACTCATAAGGTTTTGTTCGGCTGAAGGCGCACTTCAGGTTTCTGCCGCCAGAGCGCTCGAGAGCGCAGTGAGACAAAATGGCGACAGGAGCCGACAAAGCGTATGTCGTGCTTGAAATGCACTCACATCAGTCAGTCATAACAGTGCAACGACACTTCAGGACGAAGTTCAACAAAGATCCACCAACTGCTAACTCCAGCAATTCGCAATTCACCAAAAGTTAACGTGTTTTGTGCAATCTCACGGTTTAAAGTTTACGGCCCCTTTTACAGGACACGTGTATCTGGACATGCTGGAAAATTGGCTCATGCCACAACTGGAGACCGACAGCGCCAACTTCATCTTTCAACAGGATGGTGCTCCACCGCACTTCCATCATGATGTTCGGCATTTCTTAAACAGGAGATTGGAAAACCGATGGATCGGTCGTGGCGGAGATCATGATCAGCAATTCATGTCATGGCCTCCGCGCTCTCCCGACTTAACCCCATGCGATTTCTTTCTGCGGGGTTATGTGAAAGATTCAGTGTTTAAACCTCCGGTACCAAGAAACGTGCCAGAACTGCGAGCTCGCATCAATGATGCTTTCGAACTCATTGATGGGGACATGCTGCGCCGAGTGTGGGAGGAACTTGATTATCGGCTTGATGTCTGCCGAGTCACTAAAGGGGCACATATCGAACATTTGTGAATGCCTAAAAAAACTACAAATATCTCAAATAATAAAGTTATTTGTAGAGCTGTGAAATCGCTTCAATCATTTGTAATAACCCTGTATTTCATGTGAAGGAGTGCGCAGGGTCGCAAACGATTGTTGCGAGCTGACCTCCGAGAGATTTCTTTGAAACAGCCAGGGCATGATTCCCACTGAAATGCAGAGACTTGTTTTAGATTTTCAGTTTGCTAAGGATGTAGGAGCAAAAATAGAACCTTCCGGAAAATCTTCTGAAAAGAGTACGAGCTTCAGGTGATTGGCTGGAAAATTTGTGGCTCATGTAGTGGGAGGTAATGTTCTTGTACAGGCCACAGGGACTCGCCTGAGCGCAAATGTAGACACCGCATGTCCAGGAAGGTGGGGAGTACGTAGTGAGGCTTCCCTCTGGGGATAAATCGAGAGCACGTCCCTGTCGGGATCGAGCTAGAGAATTCGCTGGTGACACCACAGTGGAGAACCTGGCTGTTACATTTTGAGGAGCGTTGCTTTCGTCACAGGCAGTGCTTGAAGTGGTTTCTCTGTGACAGCTCTTTGTGGACTCTCGCTGACACTGAAGTGCTTCCTTATAGGAGAATCCGTGAGCGGAATTTCTGCTGCTGCTAGCGAGAAAGCAGAAATCCTGACTCGTATTCTGTCTTGTACTGCGGTAACATTGTGTCCACGGTGTAGGCACAGAATTTCAGGTGCTCCATGTGTCTCATCTGCACAGCGGCCAGAACCCCAGCAAGCAGATCAAGCACTACAACTGTTGTCTGTACTTCAACAGGTGATAGGTGCACTTCAGTGGACAGGGAAACACAGTAAATGTGTTGAGGTCGATTTGTTTGTCCACTGAGCGTTTTCTGAACGTGCTAGTCAGGCTGAAGCTCTCCAATTTCTCACTGCTAAACAATTCATCCCTAGTCGAACTGCTTGTAAAAAGATAACACTGTTTCGAAAGTTAGATACATTGTATTTTATCTGAAAGTTGAGTGCGGCTGGGTGTTCATGCGTTAGTTGTTGTGAGAAGTTCGTACTGTCGCGTTGTCACAGAAATGGGGCAGTCTGCATTAGAATAGCGAATTCATGTTGTGCAGTGTTCCGTAAAGAAAGGCGCCATCAGGGAATGTTTCAAGCGAAGTACTCTGGTCGGAAAATCCTCCACGAGCAGCACTACTCAGGATCCTTTCAGCATGTGCAGAGGAATAGGCGACCGACAGCGAGTGCCCCTGACACTACAGGCAGAATTTGCATGGACATTACGAGAAGTCCCGCAACTCAATGAGGAGGGTATCCCAGCAGCTTGGTGTACCTCGTATATCGTGTCATGGTGCGCTAAAAGATACGAAATTAAAGGACAATGAACGTGGTTCAAGAGTGTAAATTTGAGAATCAGGAAAAAAAAAAGTTCATTCTCGAAACTGCCTGTAAACATCAATTGCTAACGGTTACTTGGACCACCTTGATTACTTCATGTCAGATGAGGCCTGATTTCTATTGTCAGATTATGTAAGATACCAGAACTGTAGATACTCGTCACAGGAAAGCCGACATGTTGGGAACGAAGAACCTTTGTACTCTGGGAAGGCAAGTGTTTGGTGTGGCTAATCCGGCATGCGCACTATTGGCCCCCGTTTTTTTCAGTTACGCTTTATGTGCTGCTACCGGCAGACACCACACTTGCTAGGTGGTAGCCTTTAAATCGGCCGCGGTCCGCTAGTATACGTCGGACACACGTGTCGCCACTATCAGTGATTGCAGACCGAGCGCCGCCACACGGCAGGTCGGGAGAGACTTCCTAGCACGCGCCCCAGTTGGACAACCGACTTTGCTAGCGATGGTTCACTGACAAAATACGCTCTCACTTGCCGAGACGATAGTTAGCATAGCCTTCAGCTACGTCATTTGCTACGACAAGGCGCCATTACCAGTTACTATTGAAACTGTGATCATGTACCGTCAAGAGCGACGCTCATCATTAATGGATTAAAGTTAAGTATTCCACCAGCTACGTCCGTTTTTCTAAAGTCTAATTTCCTTGTTCTGTTCCACACCTCACGCCAGCCTGCGTGAGCTAAAACGCGTGCCTTTCGGCTTCCTCTAGTACCCGGTGTTGGCTCTCCTGCCAACCCACAACACTTTAAACAGTGAAAGATACCTGGAGATATTTGACTCTTTCTATGCACAATTAACAGATGCAGAGAAGCTGTACGCAGTATCACAACAAGATGGAACAACCGTTAAAACATCCGACAAAAGTAGGACCACTGCACTAACGTCTTCCCTGAAGACAGACTTGTCAGTAGAGGTCAGCGAACGTACCATCGTGGGAGTTTTACAGATAGAGCACACGAAAAAGCAAAATATATGCTGACATCACATCTGCAGAATTACAGCATGTTGCTGGTAACTCATGACAAGAAGTCAACGATGCCTGGATGCTCGAGCAACTCTTATAAATACGTAACTGCGTGTTTTTAACCGTTACTATCATCTATTCTTTCTTCGTTAGTTATTGATATTTGAATTTCGAGCGTGAGGCGTACCGGTTTTATGTGGGACACACTGCATGAGAAAATTATTCTGGTCTGCATGTCGAGATGCTTTTCTTCTTTGGCACGAAGGGTTCACATTATGAGACGGAACTGAATTACTGTAGTGGTTCAGGAAAGAAAGGGCAGCGAAGGTAGAAGGAGGAAGTTGGGCAGGAGAAGAAGAAAGAGGGAGGTGGTGATAAGTGGGTGACGGAGGAGAGCAGCGCGCTACGGAAACCGAGGCAGGCGAGCCGGCGTATGCGGCTCACGGCGTGGGCTGCGGGCTAATTAGCGGCTGGTGGCTGCTCCGCGGCCGATCCTGTGGGACACACCGCCGCGCCGCGCCGCGCCGCGCCGCACCTTCACGAGAGCAGGGGCCGCTGCCGTCTCCTGGGGAACAAAGAAAAGGGCCCGCAACCTCCCGGGCTGCTGCTGTCCGGTATATAACGTGGCCAGAGCTACCATCAGAAACAAACTTCCGTAAGATCCTAAGCACGTGTGACACAGTACGTCATCGTGTCCCGCGGTCTATATGTCAATGCGAAATATAATAATAATGACAACTGTAAAAGCAAACAGTCACTACACTGTAAGAAAACCAAACAAAAAAAAAGAAAGGAACACGCACCACGAAGGAATTATCTAAACGTGACGGAAATGGGTAGATGTGTACAGACAAACAGGCGATTACAAACTCAGAAGAATAAGACGATATATTCAAGTCAAAAAGGTTCATAAATAGGGGGAGTGAGTAACAAGTTAGTCCATCTCTCGTCCTCATAGAAGTAGTTATTCTGCTTGACATTGATTGATAGATTTGTTGGATGTCCTACTGAAGCATGTCTACATCTACATCCATACTCCGCAAGCTACCTGACTGTGGGTGGCGGAGGGTACCTTGAGTACCTCTACCGGTTCTCCCTTCTATGCCAGTCTTGTATTGTTCATGGAAAGAAAGAATTGTCCGCATGCCTCTGTGTGGGCTCTAATCCCTCTGATTTTATCCTCATGGTCTCTTCGCGAGATATACGTAGGAGGGGAGCAATATCCTGCTTGACTCCTCGGTGAAGGTGTGCTCTCTAAACTTCAGCAAAAGCCCGTATCTTGCTGCTGAGCGTCTCTCCTGCAGAGTCTTCCACTGGAGTTTATCTATCATCTCCGTAACGCTTTCGCGATTACTAAATGATCCTGTAACGAAGAGCGCTGATCTCGGCTGGATCTAGTCTATCTCTTCTCTCAACCCTATCTGGTACGGATTCCACACTGGTGAGCAGTATTCAAGCAGTGGGCGAACAAGTGTACTGTAACCTACTTCCTTTGTTTTCGGACTGCATTTCCTTAGGATTCTTCGAATGAATCTCAGTTTGGCATTTGCTTTACCGACGATTAACCTTATATGGTCATTCCATTTTAAATCACTCCTAATGCCTACTTCCAGATAATTTATGGAATTAAATGCTTCCAGTTGCTGACCTGCACTTTGCACTGTCGTGGCAAATGCTGCCCAATTGGCGCGTTAGATCGTAAGAATCCAGAGCTGGTTGGAGGTCCCTACCCATAATGCTGCAAACATTCCCAAATGGAGGTACATCTGCAGACTTGGCTGGCCGAGGTAGGGTTTTGCAAGCACGAAGACAAGCTGTAGAAACTCTCGCCGTATGTGGAAGGGCGTTATCTTGCTAAGATGTAAGTCCAGCATGGTTTCCCATAAAGTTCAACAAAATGGGGCGTACAGCTGTGCCGTAAGAATGCCGCAGGTGATATCCAAAGAGGTGCTGTTATGAAATAAAATGGCAGCTGAGACTACCACTTCTGGTCCCCGGGTCGCACTGCTGTCTGGTGAGTGTCTAGATACGTTTCGCTGGTCATCGGGGCTCAGTTCGTTGCAAGATTCATCGCTGAAGACAGTTCCACTCCAGTCGGTGAGAGTCCAGACCTCGATGACCGCGAAGACATGTCTTTAGACGCCCCAGATAGCGGTAAGATACCATTCTGTTACCAGCTATACGGCCCGCCAACCATGACTGATGGTCTGGGGTGCCATTTTCATCCATGTCACCCTTACAGCACAGCGGTTCATCGACGATTATCTATGCCCAGTTCTGTTCTCCTTCGTGGCAACCCATCCTGGGCTTACGTTTCGGCAAGGTATTCCCCTTCCGCACACGGCAAGAGTTTCTACTGCTTGTTTTGGTGCTTTCCGCACGCCACTTTAGCCAGCATTGTTGCCAGATTTGTCCCCAATTTAGAGCGGTTTGAAGCATTATGGGCAGGGCCCTGCAACAGGATCGGGATTTTGACGATCCAAAGCGCCAAGTGGACAGAATTTGGCACGACATCCCTCAGGAGGGCATCCAAAACTTGATCAATGAATGCCAAGCTGGATAAATGCTTGTATAAGAGACAGAGGTCGAGCAATGCTTTATTGACTTGGTCAATTTGTGAAGCTTTTTCCATTGAATAAATCACTCGGTTTCATTCGCAGTGTGTCTTTTTGTACTTTTACTCCTTTTTTATTAGAATGCATTTGATAATACTTTTTCGGTGCACGAAACACAACAGGTTTATTTATGAAACGTGTTATGCACACCGTATTTGACCAAAAGAATGCTGACACCTAACGATGGACATTAATATGTGGTGCGTCCATCAAATGTCATTATGGAGCCCTTAACCCTGCTGGGGACACTACCAGTGAGGTTTATGTGTCCTCTGAAGGAATGGGAGCATATTCTTCCTCAAGAGAAGTAGCCAGAGAAAGCAGTTTTCAAATAACTTCCGGGAACTCAGCCATGTAACACTTTCAGCGACCGCCGAGAACACCCCGCCATTTTCAAGGCAAACTGCAACGGACAGGCGACCTATATGCAAATTTAAAACCTTGGCTCTCGGACTGATGCAGGAAAGATAAGACACACACTGAAGACTAGTGCCACCGAAGATGGCCAAAGTCAGAGCTATCGATAGTGAGACTATGAACTCGCAGGTGAGGTAGCATTCACTCTGTTCCTCTGTTTTTTGACATGGGAGAGAGCCGGATTTCAAACAGAGTTTAAACAAAAACCTCCATCCCTGCTAACGACGTTACTCGCTAATTTAATCTCAACTGCCTCCTTAATAACACTGTACCAAAAGCTGGACGTGCATGCCAATATCTCGGTGCTATTATATAACATGGGGTGAGCACTATCCAAGATGTTCGGCAATAGCAGATCTACTTTGCTGCTTGTTGTGTACGTAGTTCCGCGTAGTTAGCGCGTACACAACTTTCCCACTAGAGCGCGCCCCGCTAAGCACAACAGCGCAGGCGCAGAGCTCGTCTGTCTCTGCACTACGAGATGGCGCTGTCTTAGAGACGGACCAAATTCTGCTTCCGCCGATCCGCGTATTAATATGTAACGCAGCCAATGAGATTACTGCTAACGTAAAACCTTTTCTCCTCACGGATCACACTTGCACAGTGATACATGAACGCTCGAGGTATTATAACGAGTATACAGACCTCCGATTAGTCAGTCTGCATTAGTCGGCATTAGTCTGCATTTGTCTGTACCAGTCTATAGTCAAGTTTCAGTCTGCGCCTAGTAAGATTATCATATTCCTGTACATAGCCATGAAGAGAAGTGTATAGACACTTTGTCAAGTATCAGAGATACGTGAGAATAAGATGAACTTACCAAGACCAAAGGAACTTCAGATTGTCAAATGTAAATAGCATCCAGAACCAAGGTAGGTTATTTTTATGCTTGTTATTATTTTAATAAATGTGTGTGAAAATTGATCAAGTTTTGTTTAAAGTTGGTCACCGTCAATATGCTACTCTAAGCGTGCAAGTAGCATTTCTATCATCTGACCTAACGGCAGATAAGACCACAAGACATGTTGCTGACACTCGCCTACTTCGCTAGAGCGACAAGTCAAATAATCTGATGATGTGTGTACCGAAGGTCTTACAGTACGCACCACACTGCTGTATCGAGTTGGAAGTGTTTCCTACGCAAGGCAAAAAGGCAGTAGACTTAGGTGTCGACTCAGAATTATCAGCAGTCACCCGATGTACAGTTGGTCGACAGCGCAACGCACGTTCAATCTGTCTATCACTATAACCATTTTGACGAAACGTAACTTCAAGATGGGACAGCTCAGCTGGTAAAGTCTCAGCGTCGGAAACGACATGTGCCCTGTGTACCAGGGTACGAAGTACCCCTTCGCGCTGAGCCGGATGGTGACAATTATTAGCCTGTAAGTACAAGTCGGTGTGAGTACGTTTCCTGTAGACTGCATGTACCAATGATCCATCACCCTTCCTCCTAACCAACACGTCAAGAAATGGAAGGCAACCATCCTCTTCCACCTACATCGTAAAACGAATGTTCAGGTGGATCGAATTCAGATGTTCTAGACAGGGATTCAAATTCTCCCTACCATGAGGCCAAACAACAAAGTTATCGTCAACATATCTAAAGAAACAGGTGGGTTTCAAAGGCGCAAACTCCAATGTACGTTCCTCGAAGTCTTCCACACACGTGGGTGAATTCCCGGAAGTTATTTGAAAGTTGTATACGCCACGAGAAACTCAGGTCTCAGAGAGAAGGCAGTGCTGTTGGCCTCTGGGGTACCGAGAGAAGGTGACGTTTTGACTCATCCAACAGGCGTTCCATTGCATTCAGGTCGGCACTCAGGGCAGGCAAGTCCACTTCTGGAATGTTACTGTCCACAAACCATTCCTACACAGACGCTGCTTTATGACTGGGTGAACTGTCATGCTCATAGAAACAATCACAGTCTCTGAACTTTTCATCTGGCGTACAAATGCTAAAAAATACGTTCATACCCTCTGGCATTTAGCGTTCTCCTGAGCGCAACAAGGTTAACATACCCAAACCACTAAGAACACCCCATACCACCTCTTTCACTGCTGACACTACACACGATGACACCAACGTTCCCCAGTCATGCACCAAACTCAGCTCTTTCCATGGGATTACCACAGGGTATAGCATGGTACATCACTCCAGATCATCGTTCCCATGCATCTACTGTTCAATAAACCAGCTCAATCCTCGCTTAGCAGTGACTATAAAAACGTGTGGCTTAAGAGAAGCTGTTCAGCCATTGTACCCCATTCTTTTAACTTCCTACGCACAATCATTGTGCTATTTGGACCGCTGGTAGCACTTTGAAACTGTAAGAGTGATTTATTCCGTTGACATTATGCGATGTTTTAGAACCACCGACCCCAATGATCGACGGTCGCTGTCCGCCTGTACGTCAGGTCACCCTCGCCTTGGTTTAGCTGTGATTGTTCCTCAGTGCTTCCATTTTAGAATCACGTGAGAATCATTCAGTTTGGGCAGCTTCATAAGAGCTTCAGGGGAAGCATAAGGGAACAATTGACAGGAATGGGGGAAAGAAGTACAGTAGAAGAAGAATGGGTAGCTCTGAGGGATGAAGTAGTAAAGGCAGCAGAGGATCAAGTAGGTAAAAAGACAAGGGCTAATAGAAATCCTTTGGTAACATAAATATTGAAATTAATTGATGAAAGCAGAAAATATAAAAATGCAGTAAATGATGCAGGCGAAAAGCAATACAAACGTCTCAATAATGAAATCGACAGGAAGTGCAAAATGGCTAAGCAGGGACGGCTAAAGGACAAATGTAAGGATGTGCAGGCTTATCTCACTCGGGGTAAGATTGATACTGCCTACAGGAAAAGTAAAGAGACCTTTGGAGAAAAGAGATCCACTTGTATGAATATAAAGAGCTCAGATGGAAACCCAGTTCTAAGCAAAGAAGGGAAAGCAGACAGGTGGAAGGAGTATATAGAGGGTTTATACAGCGGCGATGTTCTTGAGGACAATATTATGGAAATGGAAGAGGAGGTAGATGAAGATGAAATGGGAGATATGGTACTGCGTGAAGAATTTGACCGAGCACTGAAAGGCATTAGTCGAAACCAGGCCCCGGGAGGATCCAACATTTCATTAGAACTACTGACAGCCTTGGGAGAGCCAGGCCTAACAAAACTCTACCATCTGGTGAGCAAGATGTATGAGACAGGCGAAATACCCTCAGACTTCAAGAAGAATATAATAATTCCAATCCCAAAGAAAGTAGGTGTTGACAATTGTGAAAATAACCGAACTATTATTTTAATAAACCACGGCTACAAAATACTAATACGAATTCTTTACAGACGAATGGAAAAACTGGTAGAAGCCGACCTCGGGGAAGGTCAGTTTGGATTCCGTAGGAATATTGGAACATGTGAGGCAATACTGACCTTACGACTTATCTTAGAAGAAAGATTAAGGAAAGGCAAACGTACGTTTCTAGCATTTGTAGACTTAGAGAAAGCTTTTGACAATGTTGACTGGAATGCTCTGTTCCAAATTCTAAAGGTGGCAGGGGTAAAATACAGGGAGCGAAAGGCTATTTACAATTTGTACAGAAACCAGATGGCAGTTGTAAGACTCTAGGGGCATGAAAGGGAAGCAGTGTTTGGGAAGGGAGTGAGACAGGGTTGTAGCATCTCCCCGATGTTATTCAATCTGTATATTGAACAAGCAGTAAAGAATACAAAAGAAAAATTTGGAGTAGGTATTAAAATCCAGGGAGAAGAAATAAAATCTTTGACGTTCACCGATGACATTGTAATTTGGTCAGAGACAGCAAATGATATGGAAGAGCAGTTGAACGGTATGGACAGTGTCTTGAAAGGAGGATATAAGATGAACATCAACAAAAGCTAAACGAGGATAATGGAATGTAGTCGAATTAAGCCGGGAATGCTGAGGGAATTAGAGTGGGAAACGAGACACTTTAAGTAGTAAAGGAGTTTTGCGATTTGGGGAGCAAAATAACTGATGATGGTCCAATTAGGGAGGATATAACATGTAGACTGGCAATGGCAACGTAAGCGTTTCTTGAGAAGAGATATTTGTTAACATCGAGTATAGATTTAAGTGTTACGAAGTCGTATCTGAAAGTATTTGTATGGGGTGTAGCCATGTATGGAAGTGAAACATGGACGATAAATAATTTGGACAAGAAGAGAATAGAAGCTTTCGAAACGTGGTGCTACAGAAGAATGCTGAAGATTAGATGGGTAGATCACATAACTAATGAGGAGGTACTGAATAGAATTGGGGAGAAGAGGAATTTGTGGTACAACTTGACAAGAAGAAGGGTCCGGTTGGTAGGACATGTTCTGAGGCATCAAGGGATCACAAATGTAGCATTGCAGGGCAGCGTGGAGGGTAAAAATCGTAGAGGGAGATCAAGAGATGAATATACTAAGCAGATTCAGGAGGATGTAGGTTGCAATAGTTACTTGGAGATGAAGCAGCGAGCGCAGGATAGAGTAGCATGGGGGGCTGCATCAAACCAGTCTCAGGACTGAAGACTGCAACATCATAGAAGAGTAGAAATGTCCCTGATGACTTTATTACTCAGGTGGTCTTCAATCACAATTTCGAAGTAAGTAAGTTCTCCTGCTCGACCCATTCTGCTGTTATTTCTTCTATAAGACAACACAACACTCCCCACCACCTTTTTACTGGCAGACCCGCTTCTCTTGTCATATAGAGGTCAATTCCGGCAATTGCCCAGTAAGCATATGTGTCTACTGTAACAATCAAGTAAATATTGGGTTCAATTGTATAACACTACAGCACACGGAAATGTGAGGTACAGCAGTATTCACCGACCCAAGCACATGCCACAAAGTGTATTCGTAAGCTCACTGGAGAAGATATCAGTACGCGTTAAAAGAGCGCACTTTCTGGTATTTCGAAGGCGATGTGGATCAGATACTACGCGTCCATTTGACCATCCATTGCTGACTGGAGTTAAGGCAGCGAAGTGGCCTTGTGTTGTGTGCCAGTTGGTTGTACGGAATCAGCGCAGTACGACGGCTTGACGCTGAAACATGATGGAATGGCAGAAGGAGCAGTAGTGTTTGGATATGCATGTGACTAAACACTGAAGTAATTTGAAAGATCTTTTTGGTTTAGCAACGTGGACCGTGAGACGTGTGTACAAGGATCAGTGTGGCACTCACACGAAGTAACAACAGTTCTTGCAAGAAGATCCTAATCTACGCTGACTGGAGACGAGTGTCATTGCTTACCAGTCACTATCGGTTTCAAAGCAATCAAAAACTGGTGGTATACTGAACGTAGGTCAATATCGACCAGTTTCCGTGCGAACACTGCGGCGGGAATGCCGTGGAAATGTGGATCCGAGTGCCTGTAAATGACCAGTTCTTTAAGCGCCATATCTTCACTGGATCGAGAAACGTTGAAACTTTGCGACAGCTAGCTGCAGGCGTTTATTGTGGACTGACCAGTCGCTATTTTACCCCCTTGTAAACTGTGTAACACGTCGAATGCACGTACAGATCAATGAGGCTTTCAGTTAGCAGTATATGCAGGGTGTAGCTCAAGGCGATGTCTATTCTGTGATATATTTACTGGTTTTTTACTTCAGTATTTGGGACCAGTCAGTGAAGTTACAGTGAACACGAATCAGGATGTATAAGTCAACATACCCTGCGATCAAGTGTTGCCCTTTGTGCTATATCTTCGTGATGAGTATACTGCGGAATATTCCGTCTTCCAAGACGACAAAAGCCGTGTTCACACGTTCCATGGTTGACGAGCATCCAGGCACCATATCGCACCTCTGCTGGCTCTCCCATTCACCCTATCTTAATCCCAAATAATATGCCTGGAACTAATTGGAAGTGCGGGTTAAACCTGACAGTCAACATTACGCAGTTCTGCGTTTCACGTGTGGCTTCACTTGTTTACGGAACACATGAAGAAACTTGTAGATTCGCTACCTCGTCGAAATGTGGCGGTGTTACATGGTATTAACCTTATGTCTCTTGTGGATAATTGTATACTCAGATGACAGACGTAGTGGGCTACCGATACGAACACATACAGATGACGAGAATATCGCTTACATAAGGTATGAAATAGCAATGCATTGAAGGAATATTATTTGTACTCAGTTGTTTCATTTGAATAGTTTTTTAAGGTGATTATGACTGCATGACGGAAGGTAACACACTGTGAATGCGGAGTGGTAGTTAGAACTAACCGCGTGGGGCATTCAATTTTGGAAATCATTAGGGAATTCCGTATTCCGAGATCCATAGTATCAAGAGTGTGCCGAGAATTTCAGGCATTTTGGATTCCGTAGGAATTTTGGAACACGTGAGGCAATATTGACCCTACGACTTATCTTAGAAGATAGATTAAGGAAAGGCAATCCTACGTTTATAGCATTTGTAGACTTAGAGAAAGTTTTTGAAAATGTTGACTGGAACACACTCTTTCAAATTCTGAAGGGGGCAGGGGTAAATTCAGGGAGCTAAACGATATTTACAATTTCTACTGAAACCAGAAGGCAGTTGTAAGAGTCGACGGACATGAAAGGGAAGTAGTGGTTGGGAAGGGAGTGAGACAGAGTTTTAGGCTATCCCCGATGTTATTCAATCTGTATATTGAGCAAGCAGTAGAGGAAACAAAAGAAAAATTCGAAGTAGGTATTAAAATCCATGGAGAAGAAATAAAAACTTTGAGGTTCGCCGATGACATTGTAATTCTGTCAGAGACAGCAAAGGACTTGGAAGAGCAGTTGAACGGAATGGACAGTGTCTTGAAAGGAGGATAGAAGATGAACATCAACAAAAGCAAATCCAGGGTAATGTAATGTAGCGCGAATTAAATCTGGAACTAGATTAGGAAATGAGACACTTAACGTGTCAGGAAGTCGTTTCTGAAAGTGTTTGTATGGAGAGTTGCCATGTATGGTAGTGAAACATGGACGATAAATAGTTTGGACAAGAAAAGAATAGAAGCTTTCGAAATGTGATGCTACAGAACAATGCTGAAGATCAAATGGGTAGATCACATAACTAATGAGAAGATACTGAATAAAGTTGGGGAGAAGAGAAATTTGTGGCACAACTTGACTAGAAGAAGGGATCGTTTAGTAGGACATCAAAGGATCACCAGTTTAGTATTGGGGGCAGTGTGGAGGGTAAAAGTCGCGGAGGGAGACCAAGAGATGAATAGACTAAGTAGATTCAGAAGGATGTAGGTTGCAGTAGGTACTGGGAGATGAAGGAGCTTGCACAGCATAGAGAAGCATGGAGAACTGCGTCAAACCAGTCTCTGGACTGAAGACCACAACAACAACAACAACAACAACAACAACAACATCTGTCATCACGGACAAAGCAACAACGCAGTTTCATACGGCATTCACTTGACGACCGGGATCAGCGGCGTTCGTGTGGAGCTGCCAGCGCAGACAAACAAGCAGCACTGCGTGAAAAAACCGCAGAAATCAATGTGGGACGTACGATGAACTTATCGGGTAGGAGAGTGCTGCGAAATCTTGCATTATGGGCTATGGCCGTAGACGACTGACTCGCGTTCCTTCGCCAACAGCATGACATTTACTGCAGCGCCTCTTCTGGACTCTTCACGATATCGGTTGGGCCCCAGACGACTGGAAAATTGTGGTCTGGTCAGATGAGTCCTGACTTCAGTTGGTAAGCGGTGATGGTAGGGTTCAAGAGTAGCGCGGACAAACGAAGCAATGCACCCGAGTTGTCAACAATGTACCGTCCAAGCTACTAATGGCTGCATAATGGTACGGGCTGTGCTTACATGGAACGGACTGTGTCCACCGATCCACCTGAACCGATCATTGGCTAGAAATGTTAATGTTCGGCTACTTGGAAACTTTTGCAGCTATTCACGTACCTCATGTTCTCAAACATCCATGTCATGTCACTGGGCCACAACTATTCGCGACTGGTTTCAAGAACGTTCTGGAGAGTTCGAACGAATGTTTTGACACCGAGATCTGCCTGAATGAATCTTATCCAACATTCATGGGACATAATCGATAGGTCAGTTCGTGCGCAGCATCTCGCTTAGGCAACACTTTCGCAGTTACGGACGCCTATAGAAGCAGCATGCCTCATTATTTCTGCAGGGGACTTTCAACGACTTTTTGAGTCCATGCGGCGTCGAATTGCTGCACTACGCCGGGAAAAAGGAAGTGGACTCGATATTAAGAGACATCCCTTGACTTTTGTCACCCAAGCTCGATGCACCCTGTAGTATTAATGTGACACAGAGTCCTAATCGATATATTTCTGTTGTGCCTCCTCCTGTTACGTAAGATGTCCTGTTGCGTAAGATGCTTTCCATGCGTAGAATTATCTGCCTCGGAAGATTCTCGCCCACCAAACACGCACCGTGTGCTCGAGTATATTGAGATGGCTTTTCGTCTTTCTTCTACATCATCATTATAAACTTTGCCGTGTCTTCCAAGATGACAACATCCTTGTGCA
This sequence comes from Schistocerca cancellata, assembly GCF_023864275.1. Taxonomy (NCBI): domain Eukaryota; kingdom Metazoa; phylum Arthropoda; class Insecta; order Orthoptera; family Acrididae; genus Schistocerca; species Schistocerca cancellata. Next base: position 806,543,407 of record NC_064630.1, read on the forward strand.
CAAGGCTGCACACATACGGTACCGGATTGGGGAACAAAATCCGTCTTTATAGACACTGGCACTGGTCTCTTCAAGATTTGGAGAACTCTGCACCTACCTAAAAATATTCCAGAACGCAAAACGTACACTGTTAATTAAAATATGCGTATCGCCAGCTTTTAGATGGACGACATGATGTTACCTAAACAAGACTGTTCAAATATGTCATAATCTCCTAGGAGCAACAAGTACTACATTCTTAACTGGGCGTCTCGGGTAGACGAAGTCTGTTATGCGAAGAATTCAGTCGCAGTGATTACAAGTATTTGCGTCCCTATTTCATTAACAGCGAAATCGATTAAAAAATGTTCGCAAAGTTTATGAACAGCAGAAGGATGAGCTTTTAAGAGCTGAACCAAAATTCTGTCATGTTGGGTTACAAATCAACAATTAACTGATACCCCAGCTACCGAAGTCGTCTATTCAAACTGCAATCACAATCTCAAGTATGCATTTGTTTGATACGTACGGAAGCTGTCTGCAGAGCAACTAGTTTTCTTTATGGTTGTTCTGTACAACTATAAGATGACAGTAATTTTGCTAATTTTTATATCCATTTGACGTGGTTTAAAGGTATACGTAACCACGGAAAGAGCAAAACGAAGAAAGAACAGTCGTTGTAGTTTGGTTGCGAGAGAGTTTAACTACTAGTTAGAACCAGACTGGACGCAAAGCTGATGCATCCATGAATCTGTCATGGTAAACAAAAATTTGTACCATTTTTATTGATTTCATCTTTATTGATTCTATTCATTCTATTTTCCGTGAATTTCATTCAACTGATGGCTATATTACACTGCTTGGCAACTGCTAAGGAGCAGCTGACACTTGTTAGGAGTTAGCTGTCAATTGCTGCGGAACAACCGATAATTTCTACGGAACACCCGACCAAGGATAGTAAACATAAACATAGAGAGCAGGATTGCAGCGTAGCGAAGCCTATGCACGAACGCTCTGTATCTGTTCCACTGTTCATGCAGTACGGTGTTTGACGAAGTCTTTTGTGGAACCGATTACTACGATATGTCATCAAGACATTTCAGTGCATTTCAGTGCATGAACGAGCATTCAAATAACTTGCGAGAATTCAGCCAGGTAACACTTTCAGCGACCGCCGATTATGTCTGCGTAAATGCTCATGCTTTCATTTTCATTTACTGGAACACAATATTTAAAGCTTATTTCTGTATCTGCTGGTATTGCAATGTTATCTCCCTATCCTGTACTGCGTGTTTGTTTTCCCCGTGTATGTTGGTTAAACTGCACTTGGATTTAAATTCAATTAGCAAATTGAACACTTGCCTACCTGAGTGCTCAGCCAGGCGTAGGGCCCGTGCTGGATTCACAGAACTGCTGACGTTCTTTATCTACAGGGAAGAGAGGAACTAGGAGAATTTAGCCTCGTGTGACCAACTGATAACCTACTAGAGCGAGAGAAGGTGGATCCTGTCCCAAAGCGAGTTCTAAGTCCAGGAGGATGGTAAGCAAGCCACATGCCACACTCTACTGACGCACAGTTTCATAACGGGAATAACTCAGATAAATGTAACACAAGGAGAAAAGATTTACACTGTCCATAACTTGGTCGTAGTGTGTCGCAGAAACGATTGAGGTATTCAGCCTCGAACACCTTTGAACACCTTCTGACACCCATTAACTACGTGGTCGTAAGTACGAACTTTAGTAAGACTGATTTGAAAGCAACATGTTAAAAATTATGACGGGAAAAGTATTAACTGCAGAGGTCAACCTTGTGTGGGATGTATGTACCACACTTCACGAAATGGACATCGTCGACATTGAAGAAATGTTTAGGAAAAACCATTAACTTACACCTGGAACATCGAATGGAAAACAGTGCTCTACAGTGATCACAAAGGTTCACACCATCAAGATTGAAGGCGAACTCCTTGAGTGTTACAAACCTTGCAGGACGTTTAGCTAGGTATTCGCTCTTAAACAGTGGATATAGGATCATATTGGTGTAACGGTATGATGAGAACTGCTGGAATGTGATGGCATGTAACCGAATGAGAAGCAGTCTGTCGTGAAGCTTAGCGTGAAACACGCTAACCTTTAAGGCGTATGTGCAGATAATGAGTTAATATGTTTTATAGGCACGGAAAAACAGACATCCAGAGGATGAATTTGTCCAATGATTCCAGGTGGTATGAAATGCAATGTCACATACTTTTCAGGAGAATAGTTAGCTCTAAAGGAGTATGATTTGTATGCACTGACCAGGATTCAAGCAAAAGCAATTTATTTTGACCATTTACTGGCCAAAAGCAGTGCTCATACTACAGCTGTAGTTCTCTTAAGCCCATTTTCCCACTCCTGCTTGCTCTGGTGTAAATATAGCGTACTGCCATTGTAGGATCAGGCACACGAGGAAGAATCGTCCAGGTCAAAGCACCTCCAATAAATAAATTTCCAGTTAGTTTTACCATGCAGATTAACTGTCGGTTAAATTGTATACGAATGAGTTAGGGCATTGATGTTGGTTGATCTTGATACAACTTTCTTGGTACCTCCAATTTTCACAATTCCTTTCATATGCATTTCCTCTTCAAATCCTGAATGGTCGGTATTGAAAACCAATTCTATACTGAACGATGGGATAAGTGATTATCTTATCTACAAATTTTCTGGGCGATTCCTCAATTTGCTGTACATCGTCAAGTTGGCGCGTTGTTAGAAATTTCGCTATCTTACGTTTTCCAATTCTGTAGCACTGTTTGAAGTTATGCAACCACCAACTGCTTCCTTTGAAATCACTGTAATCTGTGTCGCGCACAATTTGGCCTGCACAACGTAGTATGTGACTACCATACACATCCTGTAAATCGTATCGAGCATCCTTGAAACTCACAGACACCAGTTTTTGCAACAAGTCTTCCATGTCCTCCCTTGAATATCCGTCGTATTCGTGTGTACTACACGCTCATATTGCTGCAATCTTATTCGAAACATATTGGTAAATGCTTTTTTACTACGCTGCGTATGATCTTCCACGCATGCAATTATGTTTAGCACGTACACGTCGGACTTCGATTATTCTTTACTATGTTTCACTCTAGACGGGATTTATGGCTCCCTGTCCGACAAGAACTACATGGCTCGACACTTGTTTCAGTATCACTTTCACTTGTTAAGCACTTATCGTCATCACTGTACTCCTCTGGTACATTGTGCGCACTGGCAAGTGTGTACGACGCCACAAATTCCACTCACTCATCTTACACAACGCTAATATTTCATACGGTATTTCTTCTTCACGCTGTGAAATTTCTTGTGTTCCCTTCTGACAATATGTCAACTTCGGCAATTGTTGTTGTAGATATAACGCAATATTTGCTTTATTTGTCGCTGCCATTGCTCTGCTTTGTATCGACGTCTCTAGCACTGAAGCACTGTTGTAAGTGACCCGTCGGCTAAGCATTTCAACTACGCTTCGCAGCCTCATGCTGTGCTCACCACTGGATACCTTTAGTACCGCCCTCTGTCACCGTTAGCAGCCAAAATTGTAATTGCATGGTAGACGGTACGTGGAGTGTCGAATACCGTAAACATCATTGGCCTTTGGCGACCTCGCACTAGAGCGACTCCTTCTCAGTAATGCAAGGAATTTAGAGGACAACAAAATTAGCTACTGAGGAAGATCTGATAAAACTTTTATTTTTTACATCTCAGTTGCATGGATATACAATTTATTAGCCATAGTGGTTACCGGTTTTGTGCTGACTCGCCCATACTCTAAGTACACATCGAAAGATTACAAAGTACATGTAGTACAAAAATATTTACATACAGCATGCATGTCCATATAACAAGTGATTGTATGGTTATGACATATTTTGTTCTTAACCTAACTAGTTATACAACATCGTACTACAACGCAACAATATCTTTGTACGAGAAAGTAAAACTGTGAGCAACAAATACTCTCTTTGATAAGATAAACTATTTATCTGATAGACACAACCAAACTGACAAATACAATTTTTAGTATATCATGCCCTCATACATACGCATGCGCATATGGCTTCCTATTAACTTCCTACGGAGCTGCCGCACCAAGCGTAATTTATTGATAACATGAAAAACTATGAGCTATGCATTGCAAGAAGTATGTCCAATTTTGTTTTAAAAATAACGTAGCATCTAATTTAACCATACAAAGCCATACTATCGCGCTCTCCGATATACAACCACGTATTTTATTACAACGTATTTCTACGTATCTCTGGAGATAATAATTTCATACGGAAACTCAATGCTAAAATGTAAAATCATAATACGATATCAAAAATTGGTACGTTCCATACAGAAAGTCAATCATAAAATCCAAGATATGCTTTGCTTATTATAGATCTTTCACTCTCAGTCTGGAGAAATAAAAAGAAGATGAAATAGATCATACTCCGCAGAAGGATTTGTGAATGTGTATAGTGTGTGTGTGTGTGTGTGTGTGTGTGTGTGTGAGAGAGAGAGAGAGAGAGAGAGAGAGAGAGAGAGAGAGAGAGAAAGAGAGAGAGAGAGAGAGAGAGAGACAGACAGACAGACAGAGACTGAACACAATTAACTATAAATCGTCGCCTGCATGTAAAAAGTAAGTAAATAAAAAATACATCAATAGAGGGGCAGCATATTGCTGAAAAGATGTACTATGATGGGAAAACTGATTTCTGTATCATTGTGTATATTGTGTGTATTGAACCAGTGACCTAGAAACGACGGAGGGGCTTCGTCCCGCCGTAGGTCTCAGTGGTTCAGAACCCCACAAGAGGCCACAGCAGTCCACCCACCCAAACCCCGCCCCACAACGAACTCATGGTTACTGTGCGATTCGGCCCGCTGTGGACCCCCACGGGAAAGTCACATATCAGACGAATGTACCCCAAAAATTTGCGTGATAGAGCAATTATGGCGCACGCGTACATGGAGACAGTGTTTGAGCAACAATCGCCGACATAGTGTAACTGAGGCGGAATAGGGGTAACCAGTCCGCATTCGCCGAAGCAGATGGCAAACCGCCTAAAAAGCATCCACAGGATGGTCGGCACACCGAACCTCGACACTAATCCGCTGGGTGGATTTGTGCCGGGGACCGGCACGCCTTCCCGCTCGGGAAGAAGCGCGTTAGACCGCGCGGCTACCCGGGCGGGCTTCAGTATCATTGTGAGAGGCCTCAGATCGGACGAGACAGTACCAAGATGGCCGGCAAGAAGCCAACAGCGCGAGCAACTTCCTATGAGGGAAGTTGGACGAGGGAAAGCAGGAAGCTCGTGCAGAAAAGCAGTCGGGCAGCTTGGTGGTCTCTGCAGTCTGGGGTCGAGGCGGCTTTCTATCAGCACAGGTAATCAGATCCAGTCTGGTGGAATGGACGGTGCTTTGTTTCATGAGTCCAGAGGACGTGGCGTCGCCAGTGTACAAGTCATGTTTGCTGTGGTGTGTACTCGGCTACGAAAGTTCAAGCAGACTGTGTCGATTGCGATAACTGTAGAACTTCGTAGTGCACTCAACTGTCTCCGGTTTGGTTAGTCTGAACTGTACGAGAAACCGTTTCGCAACTGCAGAGAGGCCGATGTAGGGCTTCGTCAGTAGTGTATTAAAGCTGAGAATTTGTATTGTATTCATAAAACTGTCTTCAACTTCCAGTCACGTTATTACCAGAAAGGAAAACAACAGAACGCACCGTCATCAATATGACGACGAGAAACATCGAGGCGGTACCATGGCGGCTCTTAAGAAGGGACTTAATTTTGCACCATCGCCTCGGAATATCCTTTTCGCTGTCATAATATGTGATGTTGAACAAACATTTCGCTATATGCCCTGTGAAACTACAGAAAAAATTCGTCGAGAAACGAATCGCATTCTTTCGAAATCGAAGCCGCTACCCTCGAACATGACAAGAGTCGAACAAACTCCGCAACGACCATCTCCTCGTAGTCCTGCCAGCTGCCATCGGCAATAACCGAAGATTCGCTTGGTGTTGGAGGAGGAAACATACCAAAAATTATCAAAGAATTCAATATCCAGAATAATGAGGGAGATGAGGGAGCTTACCAAGATGTCTTTAGTGGAAGAGCAAGTCATTAGAAATCTACAGAACCCGAACCTCGACCACCTACATTGTACTGCCTTCCAAAGGTTCACAAGAAGAACACAACTCTACGTCCCATCGTTTGCACCACTGTATCACCGACTTACAGACTCGCGAAGTATTTGGCTACCCTCCGTACTCCGCGCGTTGGGCACTGTGTGCACCACACGAATACGACCGAATTAAGTACCTGTGTTTTGGAGAAGGAGATATTACGGTCAGCTTTGATGAGGTTTCATAATTCACGCGCAATGCTATCATAGATTCTACAAATATGCTCTCACAGTTATTTGGCGACTCTGTTGTGGATTTATTTAAGCACAGTCTAATATCACGGTATTTTTTGCTCGACGGAGAATATTTCAATCAGACGGACGCTGTCGCGATGGGAAACCCATTAGCTGCAGCTACAGCCAAACTGTCCATGGAATACTTTGAAGACATCGCTCAGGACTCTGACCCTGTAAAGCCTGGTTGCTCTTGCCGTTACGTTGAAGACAAGTTCGTTGTCTGGTCTCATGGACGTGAAAAGCTGGGACAATTCTTGAACCACACAACAGTATCTGTGGTGTCACCGCCAGACACCACACTTGCTAGGCGGTAGCCTTTAAATCGGCCGCGGTCCGTTAGTATACGTCGGACCCGCGTGTCGCCACTATCAGTGATTGCAGACCGAGCGCCGCCACACGGCAGGTCTAGAGAGACTTCCTAGCACTCGCCCCAGTTGTACAACCGACTTTGTTAGCGATGGTTCACTGACAAAATACGCTCTCAATTGCCGAGACGATAGTTAGCATAGCCTTCAGCTACGTCATTTGCTACGACCTAGCAAGGTGCCATGTTCAGTTACTATTGATATTGTGAATAATGTACAGTCAAGAGCGACGTTCACCAGTTATGGATTGAAGTTAAGTATTCCACCAGCTACGTCCGTTTTTCTAAATTCTAATTTTTTTGTCCTGTTCCAGACCTCACGCCAGCCTGCGTGAGATAAAACGCGTGCCTATCGGCTTCCTCTAGTAACCTGGTGCTGGCTCTCCTGCCAACCCACAACAGTATCCATCACAACATCAAGTTCACGATGGAGGCAGAGACAGATGGTGCCTTGGCGTTGGCTGAAGCGCTCATCCGCAGTAAAGCAAATGGGTGTCTCAGCCACAGTGTTTACAGAAAACCCATGCACACCGATATCTGCATGATAGCATCTATCACCACCCATCGAATATATATTCTGTTCTCAGGTTGTTGGTGTATTGAGCGGAAGCCGTCTCAGACGTTGAAAACTTGACGAAAAGACTCAGCTGTTTAGGGAAAGTATTTAAGGAAAATGGCTACACCAACAGTCAGATATCGTAAGCCATCTTTTCGAAAACACGTAAGGAGAATTACCCCGAGGAGGACATTAAGAGGCCGGCCGGAATGGCGCCACAGTCTGGAACCGCGAGATCGCTACGGTCGCGGGTTCGAATGCTGCCTCGGGCATGGATGTGTGTGATGTCGTTGGGTTAGTTAGGTTTAAGTAGTTCTACGTTCTAGGGGACTGATGACCTCAGAAGTAAAGTCCCATATCGCTCAGAGCTACACTCCTGGAAATAAGAACACCGTGAATTCATTGTCCCAGGAAGGGGAAACTTTATTGACACATTCCTGGGGTCAGATACATCACATGATCACACTGACAGAACCACAGGCACATAGACACAGGCAACAGAGCATGCACAATGTCGGCACTAGTACAGTGTATATCCACCTTTCGCAGCAATGCAGGCTGCTATTCTCCCATGGAGACGATCGTAGAGATGCTGGATGTAGTCCTGTGGAACGGCTTGCCATGCCATTTCCACCTGGCGCCTCAGTTGGACCAGCGTTCGTGCTGGACGTGCAGACCGCGTGAGACGACGCTTCATCCAGTCCCAAACAGGCTCAATGGGGGACAGATCCGGAGATCTTGCTGGCCAGGGTAGCTGAATTACACCTTCTAGAGCACGTTGGGTGGCACGGGATACATGCGGACGTGCATTGTCCTGTTCGAACAGCAAGTTCCCTTGCCGGTCTAGGAATGGTAGAACGATGGGTTCGATGACGGTTTGGATGTACCGTGCACTATTCAGTGTCCCCTCGACGATCACCAGTGGTGTACGGCCAATGTAGGAGATCGGTCCCCACACCATGATGCTGAGTGTTGGCCCTGTGTGCCTCGGTCGTATACAGTCCTGATTGTGGTGCTCACCTGCACGGCGCCAAACACGCATACGACCATCATTGGCACCAAGGCAGAAGCGACTCTCATCGCTGAAGACGACACGTCTCCATTCATCCCTCCATTCACGCCTGTCAGGACACCGCTGGAGGCGGGCTGCACGATGTTGGGGCGTGAGCGGAAGACGGCCTAACGGTGTGCGGGAACGTAGCCCAGCTTCATGGAGACGGTTGCGAATGGTCCTCGCCGATACCCCAGGAGCAACAGTGTCCCTAATTTGCTGGGAAGTGGCGGTGCGGTCCCCTACGGCACTGCGTAGGATCCTACGCTCTTGGCGTGCATCCGTGCATCGCTGCAGTCCGGTCCCTGGTCGACGCGCACGTGCACCTTCCGCCGACCACTGGCGACAACATCGATGTACTGTGGAGACCTCACGCCCCACGTGTTGAGCAATTCGGCGGTACGTCCACCCGGCCTCCCGCATGCCCACTATACGCCCTCGCTCAAAGTCCGTCAACTGCACATACGGTTCACGTCCACGCTGTCGCGGCATGCTACCAGTGTTAAAGACTGCGATGGAGCTCCGTATGCCACGGCAAACTGGCTGACACTGACGGCGGCGGTGCACAAATGCTGCGCAGCTAGCGCCATTCGACGGCCAACACCGCGGTTCCTGATGTGTCCGCTGTGCCGTGCGTGTGATCATTTCTTGTACAGCCCTCTCGCAGTGTCCGGAGCAAATATGGTGGGTCTGACACACCGGTGTCAATGTGTTCTTTTTTCCATTTCCAGGAGTGTATTTGAACCGTTTTTTGGACATTAAGAACCCTAGTGTCTGCCGTTCTGTGGCTCAGTAACAGGAAAGATTATCTGGCTCCTAAAGAGGCATAATATCGGTTCGGTCTTCAAGACTCTAGTAAAATTCGACAACTTATGAGGCCTGTGGAAACAACGTAGGCCTCAGACGCCAGGAATATATACCATGTGGGTGTAGACAGTTTTATGTTTGACAGACTGTACATGCTACTAAACAGCGCTGCGTAGACAACGAGACATGTTTTCGCCTCTGTACCCTGAGAAATGAACAGTAGCGGAGCATACCCTTGAAAACAGACATTGCATTGCATTCAACGAGACATCTGTTACTACATGTACTAATAGTTTATGAGATAGCATCAAAAGAGAATTGATGGAGATAAAAATTTATGACAACACCTATTACGGTAGCATTAAGCGCGGTTTCGGGCCAGGCCACCGAAAGGTTGAAGCGAGCGCGGTGGGCCCGCAACGAAATATTATCTTATATTGCCCTGGAGCGAGCACTAGTGATGTCAAAGAAGGCACCGCGACTGTAAAAGGGCGGTAGCAACAACCAAAAACCGAGCGAGGTGGCGCAGTGGTTAGACACTGGACTCGCATTCGGGAGGGCGACGGTTAAGTCCCGCGTCCGGCCATCCTGATTTAGGTTTTCCGTGATTTCCCTAAATCGCTCCAGACAAATGCCGGGATGGTTCCTCTCAAAGGGCACGACCCACTTCCTTCCCCATCCTTCCCTACTCCGATGACACCGATGACCTCACTGTCTGGTCTCCTTCTCCAAACAACCCAACCCAACCCAACAACCAAAACGACAGTCACCACTTGACGATGGCCGAGGAGTACTCGGCTGAAAACTCATGGGTTTTATACCACTTGACGCGGCTGACCGCTAGAGAGAGTTTTATTAACATACATTGCCGTGAAACCATGCATTCTTATATTGTATTGTATTTTTTGTTATGTTGAGTGAATTCCTCAGTTTGACCTTAGTGTTGGCATTCACTGATTTGCTGCTTTCATTTAGTGTGGTTGAGGTCGGTAGCTGGTAACTTGGATTGATATACTCTATTCTTAAGTTACATTCTGTTCTCGTGTTATTGATTCTGTGGTATTAGTAAGCAAATCAGCTTTCGGTGGAGTACATTTTGGATCATTGCATTCTGGCCCAAGTTTTGATTATTGCTTGCTTGTCTTGTCATTCTTTTACCGTTGTCCCTTGTTTGTCCTGTAATGTTTGTGTGCCTTTAATTGTACAGTTGAAGAAATTCAAAGTGGAAGATTATTTTACTGTGTGTTCTATTGTGTTAGATATGAAGTTTCATATTTTGGTAATTTGAGTGCTGATTACCTTACTTATATTACCTTTTGCATGTGCTCACAGTTGTTGTTTCGATTAAAAAATATGTACCGGGTGTGATTGGTATAAGAGCAGATATTTTTATAAGTGGTACCTTAGTATACACACATACCAGTGTGTTGGTCGTTTTCTTCTCTGCATCGAACAGTCTTCCCACAAATACATAACATATTTTACAACCTGATGTTTTCTGCCTTGGTCGTACTGCACCGCTAAGTGGACTCTTCTTAACAGTATAGGCTAACCGATCTGCATCCATGCATTCACACTTAAATAACGCACCTGCTGCCGAGGGGAAAATGAGCATTAATGCCACATGTACTTCAGGGTACTAACCAATCTAAAAACATACAACTTGTAATGTGTTCTAATTATTAAACTGCAAATAACATAAATAATGGTGTAAAGTTGCTCAGTATAACGCCTTAGTCACCAATAGAAATATCTGTGCTTATACTCCTAACGCCCTATACAGAAACCGTTAAGGATTTACTCCCACACAATCGCCAGCCACTTTCCATTCTCACTGTTTTCTGTGGCAAAATGTTAAAGAATCAATTTTGTATGTTCAGTCTATCCATTGAAGTTAAGTCTGAACCGTGATTTATTTTCAAAGAATATTATTAAGAATTTATTTTATTTACTAGCGATTCATCAAGAACATTAACACATTTAATCACACTATGTAAGCATGGAAGTAGTTGCCAGGGAATAACTGATGAAATCATAGCCAAATTCCTTTTAACAAATGGGAATTTTATTCACTTTAATACTGCCTAAAAGCATCTTTTTTAGGAAACAGATTTAAAGCTGTAATCAGATACCACCATCTAAATATCAAAGTTAAAATTTATTCAGAGGCAGAAAGAAACAAGTTTTGACTGTATGAGCTTTTGGGCAGAGAACCTTGCCGCTCCCTTTTGACACGTCCGTAGTTACGACCGCTCACAACAGCCTCTGAAAGACTACACTGCTGCAAATCTGCAACACACCAGATAACTTTAAACTAAGAGTTTTAACAATTTACACAACCACACAAACTATGCACCCCCCCATAGGAGAGATGGAACTGGCACAAAACACTAACAATTAAAATATTAACGTTGCCACCGAAGGTGCAACTTGATTTTAACTTCTAAGAAAAGCCTTACAGTGAAAGGGTGGCAACTTTATATACTAAAATGATCATTTAAATAAAAGCCCATGAAATGCTATCTTACATAAAATTCTTCAAGGTTGGCCAAACAAGTTAAGATGCTCTACAGTACACAGATACCGCCTCTCAACATGATAGGCAAGATCAAAACATGTTTCAGCAATTAGGCCGTTACACTCCACGCAATAAATTCGTTAACACACCAAATCCGACAAACATGACAGAGGCAGCTACTAATGTACGGTAGATTGATAGGAAGATTACCGAACAACCCGAACCGCAGGTTGCTCTTACCCGCCCCTACTCCACAAGGGAAAAACGGACCACACAATTTATGAACAACCACCTTCCCGCGGCTGGGCAAACGGAGAAGAATGGTGGGACGGCCCCAAAGCAAAACGGATGGTGACCTCACCAAGAAAACAAGTAGAATTTAACAACTGTAAATCAAACAAGATATCACCAATAAATTATGTGGTGTTACCGCCAGACACCACACTTGCTAGGTGGTAGCCTTTAAATCGGCCGCGGTCCGCTAGTATACGACGGACCCGCGTGTCGCCACTGTCAGTGAGGGCAGACCGAGCGCTGCCACACGGCAGGTCTAGACACACTTCCTAGCACTCGCCCCAGTTGTACAGCCGACTTTGCTAGCGAAGCTACACTGACAATTGCCGAGACGATAGTTAGCATAGCCTTCAGCTACGTCAATTGCTACGACCTAGCAAGGCGCCAGTATCATTTAATATTTATCTATGGATGCCTGTACCGTCAGACCGATGTTCTCCAATTGTGGATTAAAGTTAAATATTCCTAGAGCTTCGTACTTTATTTATTAGACTCAACTCCTTTAATTGTTCCAGACCTCACGCCAGTCTGCGTGAGCTTAAGCGCGTGCATTTCGGCCTCCTTTAGCAACACGGTGTTGGCTCTTCTGCCAACACACCAACTTAACTTCTAATAAACTGCGATTTCTCGAGAAGACCTGGGGCAGCACCGCCAAATCGCTCTCCCGAACCGTCCGCTGCCAGCCGCTTCAACGGAAACAGGAAGGCGCGCCGAACTCCCGTCTCACGGCGTCGCAGCTCGCACCAGCCAGACTGATGTCGTGGGTTGACTCCTGTTGCTCTCGTGTCGGCCGCGAAGTCACTACCCCTCGCTATATGCCGCGGCCCACTGGACTCACGTGGCGACCTCACATGCGCCGACGCTCACGACGGACAAGTCATCTTGGGTCTCAGTGCGCGACCGCCCAAACTATCGATCCAACCGCCAATGACCATTGCCTGAGCAAACTCCAGCAGACTGGTGGCCTAACGCGCTGACACAGATGCAGGAACTAAGCCCCGACCGGGCGACCACTCGCTGAGTTCTCTTACTCGCGGAGTGGAAAGACCCTCATTTTGCCGACTTTAAAGGTTGATCCGAACGACAGACATACTAGCACTCCGAACGACAGACAGACACTAACTGCCTATCAAATGCGGACGAGAGACAGACTAGCAAGCTGGGGACGAGAGACTGACCCAGACTGACCGACTGGCGAGCTCACGTGAATAGGCACGTGAACAGGCAACCTTTTTCCCTTTAACACCAGAAGGAGACACCAAAGCCGCGATTGCTACAGCGTCTCCACCGCCAGAAACGGAGGGCGACTGCTTCACACTACGCTCTGCGGCGCGCTCTTCAAAACAGCAATTTTTACCACGGCTCAAAGTCGTTTATCTGACAGTGTATGATTTGTTTGGTTACTGATCATTGTATTTATTTATTTATTTATTTATATATTTATTTAACCTGGCAAGATTATGGCCATAAGGCCCTCTCTTACATCTAACCAGGCATTCTACTTATTTTACATTCATACGTTTTAGTAGACATGTTAAACTACATCTAGTACAAAAAGTGAAATAAACAATTAGAAAGGTACACCTGGAAAAATACATACATATAGAGTTTATATTCGTAGGTCATAAGTACTGTTATAATTAGACATTATTGAAGAGACAAATTTTAGATAGGAGTTCTGGTAGCAGGGAGTATGAGGGAGACTCATGCTGAAGGGAGGAGAAGAATAGACATGATGAAACATAATTAAGGAAATATAAAGGAAAAGAAGATTGCCTGGCTAATAGAGATAGATGAAGAGGAAGGCATCTCAGGAGCATGATAGGAGACGCTAGCTTTGCTATTTGACAGATGAGAGGATTGGCCTGGTACATTAATTTTGTGGAGAACATTGTACGTATTAGAAAAGTATTTTTTAAACTATGATGTACCACTCCTATCTCCCGCTATAATATTTCGATGTATCTGCCACTTAAACTGCATATGGCACCCTAGCGTTAAATAAACCTATGTGACTGGATGGTCTAAGCGAATGTCTTGACACCCATAACTTCTATCATTTAAGGGAGCTATATGGGATTATTTGTTAATTTCAAATGAAATTATGTGACGGAGTTTTCTTTCTGCATACGTGATATTTAAGGTAAAATGTATAAAACACCTTGATCCAACGTTCCCTAAAAACCAATATATATTTCTGATAAGACGAGCTGAGAGGTTACCCATCTTCTACTTTATCTTTTTTTTGACAAGCTGATGTTTCAGCATCAGTTTTCTTTTCTGTACTTGTCTTTCTCCACATGATCGTGACAGAAGCAACATGTAAGTTCCATGTACTATCTGTTTACGGAATAATAAGTTAAAGATCAGTTATTTAACTGTGTTTAATTTAGTAGCGTTAGATGACACACATTACCTGGAATAACATTTTTTTGGACTATACACTCCTGGAAATGGAAAAAAGAACACATTGATACCGGTGTGTCAGACCCACCATACTTGCTCCGGACACTGCGAGAGGGCTGTACAAGCAATGATCACACGCACGGCACAGCGGACACACCAGGAACCGCGGTGTTGGCCGTCGAATGGCGCTAGCTGCGCAGCATTTGTGCACCGCCGCCGTCAGTGTCAGCCAGTTTGCCGTGGCATACGGAGCTCCATCGCAGTCATTAACACTGGTAGCATGCCGCGACAGCGTGGACGTGAACCGTACGTGCAGTTGACGGATTTTGAGCGAGGGCGTATAGTGGGCATGCGGGAGGCCGGGAGGACGTACCGCCGAATTGCTCAACACGTGGGGCGTGAGGTCTCCACAGTACATCGATGTTGTTGCCAGTGGTCGGCGGAAGGTGCACGTGCCCGTCGACCTGGGACCGGACCGCAGCGACGCACGGATGCACGCCAAGACCGTAGGATCCTACGCAGTGCCGTAGGGGACCGCACCGCCACTTCCCAGCAAATTAGGGACACTGTTGCTCCTGGGGTATCGGCGAGGACCATTTGCAATCGTCTCCATGAAGCTGGGCTACGGTCCCGCACACCGTTAGGCCATCTTCCGCTCACGCCCCAACATCGTGCAGCCCGCCTCCAGTGGTGTCGCGACAGGCGTGAATGGAGGGACGAATGGAGACGTGTCGTCTTCAGCGATGAGAGTCGCTTCGGCATTGGTGCCAATGATGGTCGTATGCGTGTTTGGCGCCGTGCAGGTGAGCGCCACAATCAGGACTGCATACGACCGAGGCACACAGGGCCAACACCCGGCATCATGGTGTGGGGAGCGATCTCCTACACTGGCCGTACACCACTGGTGATCGTCGAGGGGACACTGAATAGTGCACGGTACATCCAAACCGTCATCGAACCCATCGTTCTACCATTCCTAGACCGGCAAGGGAACTTGCTGTTCCAACAGGACAATGCACGTCCGCATGTATCCCGTGCCACCCAACGTGCTCTAGAAGGTGTAAGTCAACTACCCTGGCCAACAAGATCTCCGGATCTGTCCCCCATTGAGCATGTTTGGGACTGGATGAAGCGTCATCTCACGCGGTCTGCACGTCCAGCACGAACGCTGGTCCAACTGAGGCGCCAGGTGGAAATGGCATGGCAAGTCGTTCCACAGGACTACATCCAGCATCTCTACGATCGTCTCCATGGGAGAATAGCAGCCTGCATTGCTGCGAAAGGTGGATATACACTGTACTATTGCCGACATTGTGCATGCTCTGTTGCCTGTGTCTATGTGCCTGTGGTTCTGTCAGTGTGATCATGTGATGTATCTGACCCCAGGAATGTGTCAATAAAGTTTCCCCTTCCTGGGACAATGAATTCACGGTGTTCTTATTTCAATTTCCAGGAGTGTATATGTTATCTATGGTTTCAGTGGTTGTCTTCAGAAAGTTGGAGCCGTATTGTTCAACGATCAAACGATTGGCGCTCTTTCGCTACTCATTCATTTAAAAGAGAAAGAATCTATCTTTGTCAGTATTGAAGATTATCTAAATTCGTACATTTTTTTAGTGTAAGAATTTGTCTGAAATTTTAAGATCCATATTTACTGAACAATGAAGGCAGATAATCAAAACGTACTGCCCGGAGACATAATTACCCTTTTTAGCGGTGGGAACGATTACTGCTAACACTTATTTTCTTAGTATCACAAATGGTTGCTTAAAAAAGGTGTTAATGCAATTTATAAGCCAGAAAGGTAGCCCCAATACCGTTGAAATGTGCCTTTTAGACACATCATTCACATTTTTCAATGGCATTTAACCGGAGGACTGTTTCTTCGTAGAACTTTCTCTATCGAGAGAGCGCATTTCAGCTTGTGAATATGTGTTTGTCTGATGGTACTGAGTGGAAAACCATTTAATGTGACTAAAATTGTAGGGTAATTATCGATATCGTCTTGGTCAAGATGAAATAAAATTGAAGTCTTGCTAGCATGAGCAACTGTCTAGAGATTCCGAAAGTACCATGTACGACACAGCATATATATATATATATATAGATATATATTATTGAGAGAGACAATTATGGAATGTATTTTATTATTTCAATCATCTTCCATTCGAGTTAGGTACTGACCCATAAGGGGAACTAATTACCAAACTCTTAATCTTATCAATGAACAGCTGAAAAATTTTGATACAGGATTATTGTTGCATTATTGTTGCATAAGGTTTTGTTGTGGTAGTTGGTTCCCGAGCCATAGATTAATATTTCGATGTGTCCTTTTTTTTAAAAAAAGTAATCCAAGATAGTAATCACTCTAAACTCTTGGTGCAGTTACTTCTTCCTACATTAACTCTCTCCCTTCCCCACCCAAACAGTCATATCATTGCGTTTATATGAGTGGTATCTGTTCTTTTGGACACCTCTCATATAGGCATATATGCGCCTTGAAGGCTAACACGATCATTCAACATAAAGGACTCTTCACCCGACCCCCTGCGGGGCTTCCCGTGATGCGACGACCGAACAAAGGAAAGAGGTCTAGAGAGCGCTACTTTGGTTGTGTGCGGCAAATGGAAATTTTGATTGAGGGGCCAGGTGTGCTTGGGCAGACTGCGCAGTTGTGTCTAATCACTGTGCCAAGGTGCCTTAGATAGTTATCGCGCTTGACTCGTACGCACGAGACTTGGGTACGAATCCCAGCCATTGTCCGAATGCGGCAGAGTTCGGAATTCCTCCTCTCTGAATGTGCCTTATCATTAATTTATGCAGTTACCAAAGAATTTTCACAATAAAAGGTACTAGTTCCCAGTATCTGCCCTAGCGGAATAGAAATGCGGAGAACACAAGTCCGAACACAGTTTATTGGACTTACCAAAACGAAACAATAATACAATTTCCAAAATAATAACAGACGTGATCTCAGCTGCGTATCGTCACCAATACAAAAAAAATCAAATGCTTCAAATGGCTCTGAGCACTATGGGACTTAACTGCTGAGGTCATCAGTCCCCATCGGTCGGAGTAGCCGAGCGGCACTAGGCGCTTCAGTCTGGAACCGCGCGACCGCTACGGTCGCAGGTTCGAATCATGCCTTGTTCATGGATGTGTGTGTTGTCCTTAGGTTAGTTAGGTTTAAGTAGTTGTAAGTCTATTGGACTGATGACCTCAGATGTTAAGTCCCATAGTGCTCAGAGCCATTTGAACCATTTTTTCATCAGTCCCCTAGAACTTAGAACTTAAACCTAACTACCGTAAGGATATCACACACATCCATGCCCGAGGTAGGATTCGAACCTGCGACCGTAGCAGCAGCGCTGTTCCGTACTGAAGCGCCTAGAACCGCTCGGCCACAACGGCCGGCGTAACCAATATGCAATAGCAAATAATAGTAGAAAAGACTCGGCTCTTCACGGGGAGAGATCACAATCAAACAATTTTACAATACCAAGATGTTCGGCGATTATATCAAGTCCAACTGCAAGAGATGCAAGGAAATGCAATCCGAAAACAAAGGAAGTAGGTTACAGTACACTCGTTCGCCCACTGCTTGAATACTGCTCAGCGGTGTGGTATCCGTACCAGATAGGGTTGATAGAAGAGATACAGAAGATCCAATGGAGAGCAGCGCGCTTCGTTACAGGATCATTTAGTAATCGCGAAAGCGTTACGGAGATGATAGATAAACTCCAGTGGAAGACTCTGCAGGAGAGACGCTCAGTAGCTCGGTACGGGCTTTTGTTAAAGTTTCAAGAACATACCTTCACCGAAGAGTCCAGCAGTATATTGCTCCCTCCTACGTATATCTCGCGAAGAGACCAAGAGGATAAAATCAGAGAGATTAGAGCCCACACAGAAGCATACAGACAATCCTTCTGTCCACGAACAATACGAGACTGGAATAGAAGGGAGAACCGATAGAGGTACTCAAGGTACCCTCCGCCACACACCGTCAGGTGGCTTGCGGAGTATGGATGGAGATGTAGATGTAGATGTAGATGTAGAGATCGGCCAGTTAGAAGAGGCGTCTGGTCGTTGCTGCCAGGATGGCAGCTTTGTAGGCTTCCAAGCGGTGCGTCGAACGGCCCCTTGCCGGCAGTACGCCGCCATATAAGGCCCGTTTGGCGGATTTTGACAATGTTGACTGGAATACTCTCCTTCAAATTCTAAAGGTGGCAGGGGTAAAATACAGGGAGCGAAAGGCTATTTACAATTTGTACAGAAACCAGATGGCAGTTGTAAGAGTCGAGGGACATGAAAGGGAAGCAGTGGTTGGGAAGGGAGTAAGACAGGGTTGTAGCCTCTCCCCGATGTTATTCAATCTGTATATTGAGCAAGCAGTAAAGGAAACAAAAGAAAAATTCGGAGTAGGTATTAAAATCCATGGAGAAGAAATAAAAACCTTGAGGTTTGCCGATGACATTGTAATTCTGTCAGAGGCAGCAAAGGACCTGGAAGAGCAGTTGAACGGAATGGACAGTGTCTTGAAAGGAGGATATAAGATGAACATCAACAAAAGCAAAACGAGGCTAATGGAATGTAGTCGAATTAAGTCGGGTGATGCTCAGGGAATTAGATTAGGAAATGAGACACTTAAAGCAGTAAAGGAGTTTTGCTATTTGGGGAGCAAAATAACTGATGGTGGTCGAAGTAGAGAGGATATCACATGTAGACTGGCAATGGCAAGGAAAGCGTTTCTGAAGAAGAGAAATTTGTTAACATTGAGTATAGATTTAAGTGTCAGGAAGTCATTTCTGAAAGTATTTGTATGGAGTGTAGCCATGTATGGAAGTGAAACATGGACGGTAAATAGTTTGGACAAGAAGAGAATAGAAGCTTTCGAAATGTGGTGTTACAGAAGAATGCTGAAGATTAGATGGGTAGATCACATAACTAATGAGGAAGTATTGAATAGGATTGGGGAGAAGAGAAGTTTGTGGCACAACTTGACCAGAAGGAGGGATCGGCTGGTAGGACATGTTCTGAGGCATCAAGGGATCACCAATTTAGTATTGGAGGGCAGCGTGGAGGGTAAAAATCGTAGGGGGAGACCAAGAGATGAATACACTAAGCAGATTCAGAAGGATGTAGGTTGCAGTAGGTACTGGGAGATGAAGAAGCTTGCACAGGATAGAGTAGCATGGAGAGCTGCATCAAACCAGTCTCAGGACTGAACACCACAACAACAACAACATAAAGCCCGTTTGGCGGATGTATGTACCGTAACTATTTGCGGTCATGTAGGTCCGGGCTAGCTGCGACCTCTGGTGAAGCTCTTCTGCAGGCCCCGCGAACGGTTAGAGGTCCCCAGCGGCCGTTGATGGAGACTTGGTGTTGTTTTGTGTTGTTGCCGCCGGTAAATATTTGTGTTGACAACACAGACAATGTAGGTTTTCCTGGTGAATATACGCCCTGTATTGCAAGCATCCTGTGTTGATTGGACGTGAAGTGGGATGCCGAAGCAATAGGCGCTACGATGTCTTTATTTTACTGGATTTATTGGCTTATAAAATATTTCTGGTTTCATATAAAGTACTGAAGTTGTTTCTGTTTTATTGCATTCACAGTCTGAAACAAAACTCAACTGATTAAATTTTCGAAGGTTGTTCAGGAATGTTTTCTTGGAGCCGTTGTCCGAAGTGGTTGTTACAGCATCAAATGTAATTGTGATTTGTTCGAATTTTTGCTCCTCATTCCTTTGTTTCTGCGAAATTTCACCACAGTGGAGAAGCGTTAATGTTCAATCAATAAAAACGTGCTACACTAAACGTAAGAGTACTGCAACAACCAGCAGGCAGATGCAGAGGTAGTCACGTGGTTTTTGTCACTGCGGGAACAGTGTAGATTTAATGTAGCGTAGTTTTGGCGCTCTGCAAACATACCAGCTCTTCAACAGTAAACCTATTCGTATTTCTGTGTATCAGTGTTAACGTACAACTATCACTCGTGGGAGCAACAGTCCGAGACTGAACAGAACAGTAAAGAGTCCAAACCTTGAAGGTGACGGGGAAAGTATGCATTACTGTTGATTTGACAGCAGTTACCCTGAGTGAATATGCCAACATTGTTTCCTAAGAAGATTCGCATAATCTCGATATTTGCACTAATGTGCCGATATTTTTACTGCAATAAAAAGATAAACGTGGTTAAGAAATCAAATAAAGTGCAAGAGCTTCTCTAAAGTTTGGAAGGTAGGAGACGAGGTACTGGCGGAAGTAAAGCTGTGAGTACCGGGTGTGAGTCGTGCTTCGGTAGCTCAGTTGGTAGAGCACTTGCCCGCGAAAGGCAAAGGTCCCGAGTTCGAGTCTCGGTCCGGCACACAGTTTTAATCTGCCAGGAAGTTTCATATCAGCGCACACTCCGCTGCAGAGTGAAAATATCATTCTGGAAACATCCCCCCAGGCTGTGGCTAAGCCATGTCTCCGCAATATCCTTTCTTTCAGGAGTGCTAGTTCTGCAGGTTCGCAGGAGAGCTTCTGTAAAGTTTGGAAGGTAGGAGACGAGGTATTGGCAGAAATAAAGCTGTGAGTAGCGGGCGTGAGTCATGCCTCGGTAGGTCAGTTGGCAGAGCGCTTGCCCGCGAAAGGCAAAGGTCCCGACTTCGAGTCTCGGTCGGGCACACAGTTTTAATCTGCCAGGAAGTTTCATATCAGCGCACACTCCGCTGCAGAGTGAAAATCTCATTCTGGAAAGTGCAATTATTTTGTAAATAGCCAGCAGATACTATCTAGCCAAAAGCCTCTGGACACCTGTTAGAGGATATTAATATGAGATCTGTCCCACTCGAACTGGCCGCAGTGGCCAAGTGGATCTAGGCGCTTCTGTCCGGAACCGCGCGACTGCTACTGTCGCAGGTTCGAATCCCGCCTCGGGCATGGATGTGTGTGATGTCCTTAGGTTAGTTAGGTTTAAGTAGTTCTAAGTTCTAGGGGACTGATGACCACAGATGTTAAGTCCTATAGTGTTCAGAGCCATTTGAACCATTTTATCCCACTCACCGTCATGATGTCTGAAATTAGGCTGGGGACGCTCTGAGCGAGGTGCCTGAATGTCTTTGGAGGAATAGAAGCCCATTCTTTGCCAGCCAGAGAAGATAGTGGTGTTGGACGATGGGGCTGGAGCGAACTGGACATTCTCACGCATCCCCAACGCATTCCGCTGAGTTCAGGTCTTGGCTGTGGGCAGGCCAATCCAGTTGAGGAATGTTATTTTCCCCCAACCCATTTTCTCACACATGCTGCTTACGACCGAGTACATTGTCAATGCCGATACAATTATCATGTACCGAACGGTTCCTCCACCCTACAAAGTACAGAATGCTATTAAACCTGTCTATATCCTTGCGCATTTCTTAAGCACAATACGTTAACCACGTGCTATCCACGGAAACCACTCTCATACCGTAACATCACTATCTCTGTCGTACAGCGTTCACACTACACACGAAGGCAGGTAACGTTCTCCAAGCATTCGCCGAACCCAGAGGTCACCAAGCTTTTTTCACGGCGGGCCGGATGGTTGACAAAATGACGAACGAGGGCCACCTCATCATAATATGCAACACTTGCTAGTCAGAACAAAAGCTTTGGGAAAAAAGGCGAAAAACGGCAACAGTCAACAAAAAACTGTCCAGCATTCTTTGTTAATCACAATTGAGTGGGATTCAATGCATAAAAGCAAGTCCGACCAATATATTTACTTTCTAAAAAAAGTTGTCAATTGGGCGACTTCATAACAGAAAAAGTTCCATCCGACATACGTAGTGTAAACATATCCGAATCTCACAAACGAAGCAAGAAAAAACGTTAGTGAGATTTCTGAACTGAGGTTAGGTGTCAGGACATCATCAACGTTTGGTTTGGTATTGCTGCATCCGATCAAGAGAAGTCCTTTTAAGTGTTCATAAGTCAGTCTCGTTCGATGTGCTGACTTAACACACTACATTTGTGAAAATGTTTGGTCACAGGTATATGTTATTCTAAACAGTGATTGCCATACCAGCGGCAAATTTCTTCAGTTTCGGAAGCTCGACATCGGCTAATCTGCAGTAAAATACAAGTTTTCCTTCTCTGTCACTTTCTTACAACAAGTCATTTGCTTGCAAATCAGCTAGCTGCAACTATTGATCAACTGGCACATTATCAAGATTCTGGAACAGGAGAACGTCACTCTCATTTCTGTCAAGGTATGAAATCTCTCCAAAAAGTGTCTTGCCAAGTCGCGAATATTCTATTTCGGTACTGGTAATTCGATGACTGTAGCACAAAACTCTTTGAAACTGGAAAAAATGAGGAACGTTTTCTCCTTGCAGTTGTGCTACAAATAATAACCGCTTCCTCTGTAATCCATTGCTGATTTTGTAGAGATTACAGATGAGGTTACTGTTTCGCTGAAGTTTCAAGTTCAGATCATTCATGTTGGTTGGGATGTCGACTACAACTTTGACAGTCAGATAGGATCTAACAGCTATGGATCATCTCCATATTTTTCAGTGAGCAAAACACCAGTTTCGTCGTTTTGGGGCTTGTAAAAACTGGACTCTACTGCAATTGAGCCGCCTCACTGCTGTGTGATAAGGTAAGTCATAGAATTCAAAATCAAATTCTTCAAAAAAAAGAGTGGAATGACGGTGATTGAGTGCATGTCCCCGAATGAAGTTGCCACCAGTTATAGACTGGTTTCAGTACACAAGAAAAACTAAGTCTTTCCCACAGAGTGCTTCCTCATATATTATGCAGTGATTGAACAGATTGCCCGGATTCGCAGATCTTTCAAATGAGTCCTGATCATTGAACAGGGTAAATGTAAGGCACACAGCAGTCAGCACATCATCGCGCGTGTGAAGATCTTCTAGAATTCTAAACATAATGTTTAAATTTAAATTCTGTGGCAGTGTCTCGTGTTCCACAAGTTTTATCAAGCAAATTCAAGTACCGTCGGAGGGCCGGATCAGTTCACGTCGCTGGCAGGATCCTGCCCACTGGCCGTAGTTTGACTACCCCTGGCCCAACCCAAACCTTTCCATTGGACTGGCACAGGCTATTATATAATTTGTCGCTCCAAATCACTCGTTTCTAGTCATTCACTGTTTAGCGGCGCTGCTCAAGCATCGCCTAGCATTCACTACAGAAATGTATGTCGGGTGTGACGGGGGGGGGGGGGGGGGGTCGGGGTATGGTCAAATGGAGGGTGCCCCAGGGATCAGTGTTGGGGCCACTCCTGTTCCATATTTATATAAATGATATTCACTCTAGTATTACGGGTTATTCTAAAATATTTTTGTCTGATGACGACACTAGCTTGGTATTAAAGGATGTTGTGCACAACATGGGCTCGGTTTCAAATAGTGCATTTCATGACATCCGTTCATGGCTTGTATAAAATAAACTAACGCTAAATCGCAGTAACACTCAGTTTTTACGGTTTCTAACACAATTCCACAAAACCCGACGTTTTGATTTCATGAAATGCGCATACGATCAGCGACAATGAACAGTTCTAATTTCTAGGTGTTCAGATGGAAAGTCGTGGAAAGTTCACGTTCTAGATCTTTTCCAAAGACTTAATGCTGCCATTTTTACTATTCTAACAGTATCGGAAGTAAGTCATCGTTCTACACGAAAATTAGTCCGCTTTGCATATATTCGTTCGCGTATGTCTTATGGTATTATGTTTTGGGGTAACTCTTCTGATTCTAAAAGGGTATTTTTGTCTCAGAAACGGGCAGTTCAGGCCATAAGTGGTGTAAGTTCCCGAACCTCTTGTCGACCCCTATTCACTAGTCTGAGTATTTTGACATTCGCCTCTCAGTATATGTATTCTTCACTGTCGTTTCTTGTTAACAATATAGGCTTATTAACAAGAATTATCAGCTTTCACTCAGTGAATACTCGGCAGGCATCCAGTCTGCATTTGGACGCACTTCCTTAACTCTTGTGCAGAGGGCGTGCATTTTCAATAAGCTGCCACAAGAATTCAAAAATCTTAACAGTAATCCACGGACTTTTAAATCGAAACAGAAAAGTTTGCTCATGGGTCACACCTTCTATTCTGTCGAGGAGTTCCTATATCTACATTTATACTCCGCAAGCCACCCAACGGTGTGTGGCGGAGGGTATTTTACGTGCCACTGTCGTTACCTATCTTTCCTGTTCCAGTCGCGTATGGTTCGCGGGAAGAACGACTGCCGGAAAGCCTCCGCGCGCGCTCGAATCTCTCTAATTTTACATTCGTGATCTCCTCAGGAGGTATAAGTAGGAGGAAGCAATATATTCGATACCTCATCCAGAAACGTACCCTCTCGAAACCTGGACAGCAAGGTACACTGCGATGCAGAGCGGCTCTCTTGCAGAGTCTGCCACTTCAGTTTGCTAAACATCTCCGTAACGCTATCATGCTTACCAAATAACCCTGTGACGAAACGCGCCGCTCTTCTTTGTACCTTCTCTACCTCCTCTGTCAACCCTACCTGGTACGGATCCCAAGCTGATGAGCAATACTCAAGTATAGGTTCCTTGAAAAATTATGCTAATTTTTGTTGTATTGTTGATTGCGTTTACTTAAACTTATGGCTTGACTTATTTTGGGTTCATACACATTTCATTTTATCTGTTATTACTTTTATGTTGCAATTTCACGTGCTGATACATTCCGTGACCTTGGAGATTTGCTCCTCTGTTTGGTCCTACGAAAATAGACGTGTAAATAAAACTAATAAATAAATGAACTACACTAATTTATCGAACTCTTTTTAACTCTCTTCTCAGACTATCTGAACTGCTAGTGATTCCTTCCGCGGATTTCATGCAGTTTTTTACTGTCAGTCTCATCGATGGTCGTAGGTCCCTGGTCTAGGTTTAGCTGTGGTGGTTCCTATGCGTTTCCAGTTCAGAATCACTAACATTCGACCTGGGCAGCTGTGGGAGGTTTGAAATGTCGCAGATGGATTTGGCACTCAGGTGTTATCCAATAACTAGCCCACTTTTGAAGTCCGTGAGCTCTCGTGTTCCACCCATTACGCCGGTAATGCTTCTCCACTGAATTTAGCGCATTTAATGGCCAGTTCCGGATAACATAAGGCGTCCAGACACTTTTGATCAGGCATGTACCAAAATACGCAGAAAGAGATTCCTCGATAATCTCCGCAATTTTGTCGGTAGATTTCGGCTCACCCTGCGTAAGCAAAGAGACAACTTTGTTGCTCGTTTCGGGCCTTGCGTGCCTGTTTCCACAGTTTGAACCCGTTACGCACGTGTAGTTTGCCGAGCCTCTCAAAATAACGGAACGGGGGCTACGAGGTTTTTATTAGTATTTAATCGGTAGAAAATTGCAACTGGAAATGAAGAACGCATAAAAAATTGAAGTGGAAAGTAATGAGAGGTACCGCGCGGCAAGGCGGCGTTAGGCAGGCGGAGCAGAAATTACACGGCAGGTCGCGAGCAAGTAGCCGTGCTGCAAGTGGCGCCGCAGTCTGTCCCGGTTCCCCCCCTGGGCCCACGGGCACGCCGGCAGGCAGCAGCTGCTTAATTGGCAATCATGCACGTCCGTACAGAGCGAGCAGTCGCGGACCGGGCTGTGTGCTGAGTGCAGTTAATTACACGCTGACAAACGGCACGGTGCCAGGAGGCGGCCGTCTGGCTACAGTACCCTCCACCCTGCACTCTCCCTATGATAATAACGCTCCGTGTCCGCCGGCTGCGCCCACGCAATTCCGTCGCGTCTCTTTATACTCGCCGTCCAATAAATAAAGAGTAAAATGAACTCGGGTACAACTCGCGCTCAACAATTACGTCGTGCAGATTAGCTTAGGCAGCATGCATTTCTGAATTTCTTACCGGTGGTACACGTCGCTAGCAGTGATTTAGTGACACATGGACCCCCAGTGAGCAACTAATATGTCTGGATCAACAGCTGGAATTAAGATGTATAAGAAGTCTAGGGACACATGAATAATCAAGAAATGTGAAATGAGAATAATTAAATTGCGAAACCAGCAGAGACATTAAAAGTTGGTAGGACAGAGTTTTCGTCGAACTAATATTTAGAAAAAGCGATGGAAATGAAAGATCATGTTCAATGCCAGTTGAAAGATATGTTCGTAAATAAGGCCTGTACGTGCAGTACACAGGGGGTCTAAAGCACGGGGCACTTTGTGTTATGTATGAGTTGCCCCACTAGAGTCAGGAGAGGTGGGCTACGGAGTTGTGCAGCAACTGTCGTCGTAGGAATGCTGGACATGGGCAGAAATCATTAGTAAACAAGTTGGTACAGTAATAGAAGGTTTAGTTTTAAAACAATAGCCTCAGTTGCGAGGATTACCTAGGTTTACCTCTGTTTCAGTCCAGATAACCAGATTTAGCTTGACGATGGACAAACAGTAGTTACATTTATAATGAAGAAGGTTGGGTTATCCCGACTGAAACCTAGGTAAATCTAGGTAATCCTTGAAATTGAGGCTGTTGGTTTAAAATTAAAATTAATGTTTATACAGTTGCTGACAGGGTCGCGAAATGTTGGAAATATACAGGGTGTTTCAAAAATGACCGGTATATTTGAAACGGCAATAAAAACTAAACGAGCAGCGATAGAAATACACCGTTTGTTGCAATATGCTTGGGACAACAGTACATTTTCAGGCGGACAAACTTTCTAAATTACAGTAGTTACAATTTTCAACAACAGATGGCGCTGCAAGTGATGTGAAAGATATAGAAGACAACGCAGTCTGGGTGCGCCATTCTGTACGTCGTCTTTCTGCTGTAAGCGTGTGCTGTTCACAACGTGCAAGTGTGCTGTGGACAACATGGTTTATTCCTTAGAACAGAGGATTTTTCTGGTGTTGGAATTCCACCGCCTAGAACACAGTGTTGTTGCAACAAGACGAAGTTTTCAACGGAGGTTTAATGTAACCAAAGGACCGAAAAGCGATACAGTAAAGGATCTGTTTGAAAAATTTCAACGGACTGGGAACGTGACGGATGAACATGCTGGAAAGGTAGGGCGACCGCGTACGGCAACCACAGAGGGCAACGCGCAGCTAGTGCAGCAGGTGATCCGACAGCGGCCGCGGGTTTCCGTTCGCCGTGTTGCAGCTGCGGTCCAAATGACGCCAACGTCCACGTATCGTCTCATGCGCCAGAGTTTACACCTCTATACATACAAAATTCAAACGCGGCAAACCCTCAGCGCCGCTACCATTGCTGCACGAGAGACATTCGCTAACGATATAGTGCACAGGATTGATGATGGCGATATGCATGTGGGCAACATTTGGTTTACTGACGAAGCTTATTTCTACCTGGACGGCTACGTCAATAAACAGAACTGGCGCATATGGGGAACCGAAAAGTCCCATGTTGCAGTCCCATCGTCCCTGCATCCTCAAAAAGTACTGGTCTGGGCCGCCATTTCTTCCAAAGGAATCATTGGCCCATTTTTCAGATCCGAAACGATTACTGCATCACGCTATCTGGACATTCTTCGTGAATTTGTGGCGGTACAAACTGCCTTAGACGACACTGCGAACACCTCGTGGCTTATGCAAGATGGTGCCCGGCCACATCGCACGGCCGACGTCTTTAATTTCCTGAATGAATATTTCGATGATCGTGTGATTGCTTTGGGCTATCCGAAACATACAGGAGGCGGCGTGGATTGGCCTCCCTATTCGCCAGAGATGAACCCCTGTGACTTCATTCTGTGGGGACACTTGAAAGACCAGGTGTACCGCCAGGATCCAGAAACAATTGAACAGCTGATGGAGTACATCTGATCTGCATGTGAAGCCATTCCGCCAGACACGTTGTCAAAGGTTTCGGGTAATTTCATTCAGAGACTACGCCATATTATTGCTACGCATGGTGGATATGTGGAAAATATCGTACTATAGAGTTTCCCAGACCGCAGAGCCATCTGTTGTTGAAAATTGTAACTACTGTAATTTCGAAAATTTGTCTGCCTGAAAATGTACTGTTGTGCCAAGCATATTGCAACAAACGGTGTATTTCTATCGCTGCTCGTTTAGTTTTTATTGCCGTTTCAAATATATCGGTCATTTTTGAAACACCCTGGAGGTAATCCTTGAAATTGAGGCTGTTGGTTTAAAATTAAAATTAATATTTATACAGTTGCTGACAGGGTCGCGAAATGTTGGAAATACAGAAGATTTACTTCACTTGTATTTCTGCAAGTGTACAAAAACTCGGTGCAAATAATACAATGAGAAACACAGTCCAGCTATAACTGTCAACAAGGATGAGGCTCACTGTACTGAGCACGAACGATGGTGTCGCAGCGAAGGTCTCCAAGCCGCAAGTTGGCCGAGTGGCCGTCGCCAGCCGTCCTAAATCAGGGCAGCGGAAACGCGCCGGCAGCACCGAGACGCTGGAGGTGTGGCCCAGCGGGCGCGCCCCATTGGTTCCGCCAGATCCCGCATGAAAGCTGTCGGTATCTAATGGAAACTTGTAATTATGCATCTAACGTCGCGAAGCCCATCGGGTTGTGTCGATACGTGACACCACACTTCAAAAACAGTAATTTGTTACCCAAGGCTATAAAAATGGCTCTGAGCACTATGGGACTTAACTTCTGATGTCATCAGTCCCCTAGAACTTAGAACTACTTAAACCTAACTAACCTAAGGACATCATACACACACATGCCCGATGCAGGATTCGAACCTGCGACGGTAGCGGTCGCGCGGTTCCAGACTGCGGCGCCTAGAACCGCAGGGCCACCCCGGCCGGCCCCAAGGCTATATTTTCTACATGAATTACAAGGAAACGTTCACATTCAAAGAACATTCCAATGAACAAAAAAATAACAAATGGCTAAATTAACATATGTAACAACTCACTGATCACGTTAGCCACTAAATAAAATGAGATGAGACGCTCGAATGGCGTTACCGGACGGGAGACCCCCCCATCTCTGGTAGCTCGGTCGCGTAGTGCAAGCTTTATTTGTCGACACTTCGGCGACTTGTGCGTCGACTATGGTGTCATGATGATGTGGACAATAGAAACTCTCTGTTCTCGAGCAAAGAAAATTTCCGACTTGCCTCGGAACCGAAGCCAGGATTCCAGAATCTAGAGGCAACAATGCTAACCAGTAGGTCTCTGAAACAATAATGAACTGAGATGTAGAACGTAAACGGAGTAAATAGCAACTTACTCAATCGCCCCACAACTGGCACTCTTTCTTTCTACTCGAATTCCCTCCCTCGGACAGAGTATCTACCATCACACACAGTAACGCCCCCACTTACGTCTACTTAAGTTAATCAAACTAATAACCTTCAAAGTTATAATTAAAAGAATAATCTTTTAGGCCTTAGTAAAACTTTACACCTCTAGAATTGCAGTCTAGAATCATAATTGAGAATCAGACATGAAGTAATATGAAACTGCTTAGAAATACAATGATTCAACGCAAACAAAAGACGACTGCAAAACACTCAATGGCAGTTGGCAACATTATAAACAGTAAATACTCACAAGCAACACGTATTTCTAAAAAATAAAGACACACAGTGAAAGAGAAAAGCTTATGTGAAATGTACTCACAAACGCTGAAAATCAGTCAACCAAGCGGACGCAGGTCAACAAGGTGAAAAATATGTGACAATAGGATTCAAAGAAAAACTGAAACTGAATAAATACTTCACCTTGAAAACCTGACACATCAAAAGTTTGCTTCTTATTTACTAGTAAGGGAATAAAGAAAGAATTGTAATGTAGTATGTAGTAATATATCTCGGAACTTATACAATATATTTAATATACAGGGTGGTCCATTGATAGTGACCTGGCCCGCTATTGGTAAACGGTCCATTTTAACACGGGTAATGTATCACGAAGCAAATATCGTCTGCACTGGCGGAATGTTACGTGATACCACGTACTTACACGTTTGTGACTATTACAGCGTCATATATCACAAAGCGAAAAAAGTGGTCCAACTAAAACATTCATATTTCTTTACGTACTACACGAATATGTAATAAAAATGGGGGTTCCTATTTAAAAAAACGCAGTTGATATCCGTTTCACCTACGGCAGCGCCATCTAGGGGGCCGACCATAGCGCCATCTGGTTTCTCCCTTCAAGCTAGACAAGTTTCGTTCTTTGTAATGTTTTCGTTTGACGCTTTTTTCGTGAGATATTTGGCCAGGCCACGATCAATGGACCACCCTGTATATATACAAGAAACACATATTACAGGCCCTTGAGGTTGCTTCGTCGCTAAATGGAAGCATGAGACTTAAGGGATAAAACAAAAAATGTTTTTTTCAGTCTTGTAGACGGACCACATCTCCAAGACGATAATAACAATAATATTACACAGAGTGAATCCGTAAGAGTGTGCAAAATTTTAACAGGACATAGAGGATTCTCGAATGAATAATTTGAGGTAAAGAAACTGTGGTCGGAGAAGCCATCTTAAGGAGATAATAGGAATTCAGTTACTTTACTGTGACCTTTTTTGTTTACGCTAGTTACAGTTAACTGCAAATACCACCATTGACACAATGAACGTACCATTTTACTGTATCTTACAAAATTTGCTGAAACTGTCATCAAACTCAGTGTAAGGATGACATCGGCGAACAAGATTCTGACGCACCCTCACATCAATCCCTGGTATGTTTCGAACCACATCTCAGACAGCCAAAATTCTGACAACTAATTCCATCCCCTTATCCACTCGGGTCTCATACACAAGTGATCCATGAGAAATAATCAGGGGGATTCAGGTCAGGTCAGGTGACCTCACAGGCCGCGGAATAGGAGCTCCCCTTCCAATCCAGCGACCAGGAAATACAGCACTGAGATGATTGCGGACGTCCACACTGAAGCGGGGCGATGCACCGTCATGTTCTGTCTACATCCTCTCACGAACAGCCGATAGTATGTTCTCGAACAACTCAGGTTCTGCCATGGGACAACGTGAATAAGATTCAATAGAGCCATTTTATGGCCAAGTAAAGGAAACAAAGCCTGCATCATGACTTCTTAGAAATAAGGCTAGTCCTCCTTGTTTCTTTGCAGGAAATAAAGCATGTACAGGGAGTTTCAAAAATGACCGGTATATTTGAAACGGCAATAAAAACTAAACGAGCAGCGATAGAAATACACCGTTTGTTGCAATATGCTTCGGACAACAGTACATTTTCAGGCGGACAAACTTTCGAAATTACAGTAGTTACAATTTTCAACAACAGATGGCGCTGCAAGTGATGTGAAAGATATAGAAGACAACGCAGTCTGTGGGTGCGCCATTCTGTACGTCGTCTTTCTGCTGTAAGCGTGTGCTGTTCACAACGTGCAAGTGTGCTGTAGACAACATGGTTTATTCCTTAGAACAGAGGATTTTTCTGGTGTTGGAATTCCACCGCCTAGAACACAGTGTTGTTGCAACAAGACGAAGTTTTCAACGGAGGTTTAATGTAACCAAAGGACCGAAAAGCGATACAGTAAAGGATCTGTTTGAAAAATTTCAACGGACTGGGAAGGTGACGGATGAACATGCTGGAAAGGTAGGGCGACCGCGTACGGCAACCACAGAGGGCAACGCGCAGCTAGTGCAGCAGGTGATCCGACAGCGGCCTCGGGTTTCCGTTCGCCGTGTTGCAGCTGCGGTCCAAATGACGCCAACGTCCACGTATCGTCTCATGCGCCAGAGTTTACACTTCTATCCATACAAAATTCAAACGCGGCAACCCCTCTGTGCCGCTACCATTGCTGCACGAGAGACATTCGCTAACGATATAGTGCACAGGATTGATGACGGCGATATGCATGTGGGCAGCATTTGGTTTACTGACGAAGCTTATTTTTACCTGGACGGCTTCGTCAGTAAACAGAACTGGCGCATATGGGGAACCGAAAAGCCCCATGTTGCAGTCCCATCGTCCCTGCATCCTCAAAAAGTACTGGTCTGGGCCGCCATTTCTTCCAACGGAATCATTGGCCCATTTTGCAGATCCGAAACGACTACTGCATCACGCTGTCTGGACATTCTTCGTGAATTTGTGGCGGTACAAACTGCCTTAGACGACACTGCGAACACCTCGTGGTTTATGCAAGATGGTGCCCGGCCACATCGCACGGCCGACGTCTTTAATTTCCTGAATGAATATTTCGATGATCGTGTGATTGCTTTGGGCTATCCGAAACATACAGGAGGCGGCGTGGATTGGCCTCCCTATTTGCCAGACATGAACCCCTGTGACTTCTTTCTGTGGGGACACTTGAAAGACCAGGTGTACCGCCAGAATCCAGAAACAATTGACCAGCTGAAGCAGTACATCTCATCTGCATGTGAAGCCATTCCGCCAGACACGTTGTCAAAGGTTTCGGGTAATTTCATTCAGAGACTACGCCATATTATTGCTACGCATGGTGGATATGTGGAAAATATCGTACTACAGAGTTTCCCAGACCGCAGCGCCATCTGTTGTTGAAAATTGTAACTACTGTAATTTCGAAAGTTTGTCTGCCTGAAAATGTACTGTTGTCCCAAGCATATTGCAACAAACGGTGTATTTCTATCGCTGCTCTTTTAGTTTTTATTGCCGTTTCAAATATACCGGTCATTTTTGAAACACCCTGTACATATAAATAAACAACATAGTACGTATAAACTTGTACGAATGTCAGTGTAATAAGCTGGAACACAGTAATGGTAGACAAAGCGGTAAACAAGTTTAATTCCATATCTCCATAAGCTGATTTCACCGATCCCAGGTCCCCTTCCTCAAATTGCTCAGTTGAGCCTTCTCCATGCTCTGTTACGTTTCTGACCGCTCTTACGGAAACACCCTGGAGAAACAACTATGGATCGATAGAAAACCTAAAAAGGACGAAGGTAGAAACCGGACGGAAATTATACTTCGCAACTAAAAGATACCTTATATAGGAGCCTACCAGGAGCATGTATCTCGCTGTCTCGTTCGTTCATTACCCGATGAGAGTCGAGTGGAGATGTCAATGACACAGTCGCGAAAGGTGTTTGCTTTCTCCGTTCCAACAGGTGAATTTCAGTAATAACTGAGCGTCATAATTTTCGTCTACAATTGCCTCAACAATAGCCAGGCCATAACGGACTTACGAATTTCGCATTGCACCACTGACTTCGGAGGCCGTCTGGTTTCACGGTAAGTGACCTTTTCCCGGTTGTTTGTAAAAAACTCCCTCTATGTATTCCCACTTCCGACAGCTTTTACTGCACAGCGACTCTGCAGAGCCTTATCAGTGAATGCAGAAACCCCAGACACCGAGGCAAAGGCGGGGAACGATTCTGACTGTCGTCTGCAGGTTTTCCGAGCATCCTATGAAGGGAACACTGAATGTGTGTGAAATGCAAACGAAAACTCTGATCCTGAACGTAACAGCAAAAAGTTCCCCATTGTTGTATTTGCAGGCACGTGAAACCTGATGGCTCATTTGAAAGTAAAAATAAAAAAAAAAGTGACTTAATGTTTACACCAAGTTTCTATGTCAATTCATGTAGAAGGTATAATATTATGAAATCTGACGAATCTTTTTGAAACACGCTGCAGTGTAGTCATTCTTTTGGTAGTCGATGCCTTAGAAGTAAAATTAATTTAATTACCACCTGTCATTGCAGGTTTCAAAAGTAAGGACTACGAGCTACTACACAAAGTGATACAGCCGCATTAATGACCGAACTACGGTGTCTATGCTTCCGTTAAGATGCCTATACAGATACGTTCGTCAATGCAACTTCCTGTTCCAATACCCTCCACAGACTGCAAGAGGTATCAGGTCTGGTTAACTGATAATTCTCCAAGTAAAATGATATACATGTGATCCGTGTGATCTCTAAGGTAGTGACTTTGTGCGCAATCTTGTTGAAAATTAAGTCTGAATGACATATAAAACTGAATTTGAAACAATTCGAAGTATTCCTGACTCTTAGACCTCTTAGCGATAAACAAACATGAACTTTTCGGATAATGTAACGTAGAGGAAGGTATCAGTGATCATAAGGCTATGACAGCAACTATGACTACTGGTTTTGTAACGAATGTTAAGAAAGGTAGGAATTTATTTTAGCTTAGCGGGAGTGACAGGATAGAAATTGCACAGTATCTGACTAACCAACATCGAATATTCAGTGATAGGGACGAGAATGTATAGCACAAATGGAAAAAATTCAAAAGAATCGTGTAGTATGCTATAGAGAGGCATGTCCAAGGAAGGGCTTAAGGGATGGGAAAACCCAACATGATTTGATAGCCATGTTAGAAAACTTCTCCGTAAACAAAGAAAGGTTTCTCTCAGATTCAAGAGAAGAAAAACTTAGCTGAGAAACTAAAGCTAAACGAAACAAAAATGAGTGCAAGGAGAGCAATGGGAGAAGCGTTCAGTGACTTTGCAAGTAAAATTTCGTAACCGATCTGAGTAAAACCCTAATATGTTTTGGTTCTACGTAAAATCAGTAAGCTCTTCGAAATCTCCTATGCGTTCACTCAGAGACCACATTGGCACCAAAGGGAAGATTTACGAAACTGTTTCACCACTCAAAACCATAACACATCCCTCATTTCTATCACCGTACGAACGTCAAACGGCAGTTATTGAGATAAGCAACTACAATCGCTTAGTAGTGGAAAGGCGTCAGGATAAGATCAGATACCTAAAAATTCTACAAAGATTACGAGAAAGAACTTGCTCACCTTCTAACCGCGTTTTATCGTAGATTTCGGGAGCGGACAAAGGAACCTACAGACTGGAAAAAATCGCAGGTCATTAGCGTTTTCAAGGAAGGCCGTAGAACCGATGCACACAATTGTTAACGTCAATCTGTTGTACAATCATGGAACGTGATTGATGCTCAAGAATATGAAAATTTTGGAGAACGAAAATCCCCCACTGTAAAAATTAACATGGATTCTGCAGACAGAGATCTTACAAAGCTCACAATGGAAGTGTTCAATCCGACATGTCGAAACCTGCGCTGCTCTCTTTCATACAGGAACAATACACCGCGGGAAGCACCATTTCATGATTTTAGTTGATAAGACACACTGCAAGTATTTAAAAAAAATTGTTGAAAAATGACAGATTCGTAGCTCGCCAGGCAATCTACAGCAGTGATAACTTGGATTGCTGCGGATCCATTATACACATTAGTGGCAAAATGGGCGCTGTGACAACATTTGATTAGTGATTAACGCTGCCAATTTACAGAACCAACACCACTCAGGATTTTTTATTTAATTAGGGAGACATAGCTCTGACAAATACGACGATGAGTCACACACTGAACAACATTTTAGACCTATTGAAGATGGCACGCTAATCAGTAAAGAAAATCTGCGAACCTGACGTAGGATATTTATTCACACATCTGTAACTTTTTTGGTTAAACGATGAAGGGAGAAAACGGTTAAAATTAAGCGGTGTGCAAAGCCATTTTCATTTCGTATAACCGGAACGTGAATTGTAAAAGTGGAGGGAAGATACGCAAAGTACGAAATTACGCCAAAATGAAACTCGCAAAAGCGTGAAAAAGATTTAGAAGTAGTCGTGAGAATCAGTGCACTGTTAACGAGGGGAGCTATGAGATTGGGCCCTCTGAATTGTTAATGAAATTATTATGACTTATTTCCAAGTTTCTTCAACATGGTTGAACGGCTTTAGGAAATTACACCGAAAAGGAACTCGCAAAATTACGAAATTTACTTCAAGTAAACGTGTACGGGAGATAACATTAATGGGTAATACTGTAGTGAAGGTCCTGGAAGAGCAGCTGAACGGAATGGACAGTGTCTTGAAAGGAGGATATAAGATAAACATAAACAAAAGCAAAACGAGGATAACGAAATGTAGTCGAATTAAATTGGGTGATGCTGCGGGAATTAGATTAGGAATTCAGACGCTTAAAGTAGTGAAGGCGTTTTGCTATTTGGGGAGCAAAGTAACTGATGATGGTCGAAGTAGAGAGGATATAAAATGTAGACTGGCAATGGCAAGGAAAGCATTTCTGAAGAACAGAAATTTGTTAACATCGAGTGTAGATTTAAGCGTCAGGAAGTCTTTTCTGAAAAAATTTGTGTGGAGTGTAGTCTTGTATGGAAGTGAAACGTGGATGATACATAGTTTAGACAAGAAAAGAATAGAAGCTTTCGAAATGTGGTGCTACAGAAGAATGCTGAAGATTTGAGGGGTAGATCAGATAACTAATGAGGAGGTATTGAATAGAATTGGAGAGGAGAGAAATTTGTGGCACAACTTGACTATAAGAAGGGATCGGTTGGTGGGGCACATTCTGAGGCGTCAAGGGGTCACAAATTTAGTATTGGAGGGCAGCGTGGAGGGTAAAAATCACAGAGGGAGACCAAGAGATAAACACACTAAGCAGATTCAGAAGGATGTAGGTTGCAGTAGGTACTGGGAGATGAAGAAGCTTGCATGGGATAGAGTAACATGGAGAGCTGCATGAAACCAGTC
Source organism: Schistocerca cancellata (assembly GCF_023864275.1). Taxonomy (NCBI): domain Eukaryota; kingdom Metazoa; phylum Arthropoda; class Insecta; order Orthoptera; family Acrididae; genus Schistocerca; species Schistocerca cancellata. The sequence continues at coordinate 806,580,370 of NC_064630.1, forward strand.
TCTGGACTGAAGACCACAACAACAACATCAATAAAGTGAGATTTCTTAGAGTAAAATTGTTATGACTTATATTATCAGTCTCTCGAAGTATCATGGCTTCAGTTAAAGCCACGTTAGTAATTTGGATACAATTTAGAGGTCGCATAAAATACATTAAAAAATTCACTGACGTACTCGTGTCTTAGTGGGTCCGTAGCAATCAGACGCTTCCTCAGAATATTGCCAGTGCCACTTCGTTCGCACCACGTCACCCTCCCGGTGTTTATCTCTCCTCTCATACCTGGCTTCATTGTACGCGGCGTCTCCCTCGACCGCCGCAGGCATTATCTTCCACACAAATGATATACCCGCCCCTGCAGCGTAGCAGCTCCCCCTCCGAGATTCTTGATACTTTTATTATTCTCGGCCTACTGTTCACTCTTCCGTTTCCGGTACCCTCCCTCCCTACCTTCCGGTTCCTCATTCTTTGTTCCTACCTGGTAAGAAACGCCAACGTTACGGTTCTGGAGGACTAACGAACGTTCACGATGCTGAACCGCATTCCTTGAGAGCCTTCCAAAAAGTGCGATGAATATTTTAGCTCTAAAGTTAAAATATCAGAATTCATAAAACAGGGAAAAGTTCATATTTCAGTACTTTCACGTATTAACTCAAGTTCAGCGTGTGGTTAAGACGTGTTATGGTCTTCTGTATGCAATGAATATGAATAGAAGCACACCTCTAGCCCACATACCCTTAGTGTATGATTCTGGACGGTGCGTACGTGACCAGATACCCAGTTTCTGTATGTGTCAACGCCTTAGTGTCTCTACGCAGCTGACTCGACTACGGTCAGCACGATCACCTGACCAAACCTCCACTAAGTTTGTGAAGATGTGATGGGACGTTGTCTGGTACAGGGTGCGAACTTTTAGTTCTGACGGCACTAGCTAGTCTAGCAACGTTGGTCGCCACAACCCCTTTATCTGAATACGAACACACCCCCCCCCCGCCCCTTTCTCTCTTTACTTAGTTTGTTTGACCGACAAACTGTTACAACCATATCTTTGCACAAGACCTATATCAAATTGTTTAACAGAATAGTAAGGTTCGACATCATCATTGAAAATGTACATACATACCGGTACCATAGTCTATAGGTCTACCACATCATGTGTGTGTGTCGTATTTCTTATCTGTCCACCCCGATAGCTGAGTGGTCAGCACGGCGGTCTGTTACGCCAAGGGGCCCGCGTTCGATTCTCAGCTGGGTCGGAGATTTTCTCCGCTCAGCGACTGGATATTGTGTGGTCCTCATTATCATTTCATCGTCACGGGAAACCACCACTGGAATCACTTCCCTAGACGCTCATGCGGTGGAGCTCTCTGACGAGGCTTTCCCCATGACAAGACCTGCCGTAAGGCAGAACACGAAGTATTTCTTATCAATGGTATCACCTGGGTCAAACTCAGACAGAGAAAGTCCATTTACAGACATCTTCAGCATAGCCTTCACTGTGTCTTTCTTCAGCCAAGTCCTGTACGCAGTTTTTAATCAGTTGCAACAACTGAAACCACTCTCACATGAAGCTGTGCTCACTGTTAGAACTGCACAAAATGTGAGAACCTGAAACAGATAGAGGAATCTTGAAGAAAAATGTTCATTCTAAATTTTCTGAAGTGTCTGCTTCAAAGTCATTAGAAGAAACAGAAATTTGTATTCTGCTCGCTTTGCTAACAGCAGGTCCACTTTCTTAAGAGTGTTGGTGTCAAATGCATAAAAAGTTTGTTTGTTTCGTAATTTCCAGATTAAAGAATTTTTTCTTTGTGAATCCAGGCCAAGGTGTCAAAAACATGCAGAGAGGTAATAACATCTGACGAGACAGACTGCAACCTTTTCTTTTAAATATATTACTTCTGTTACCTAATCTGTACTTTGTGCTGTGGCTCTAATGACGTCGGAAACTAACCTTCCTGCTCTCCTTCTCGCAATTTCCTCTACTTCAGTAACTCGTGTAACTGACTGATCATCGTAAATGATTGACAGATGATGTGGTGTCACCGCCAGACACCACACTTGCTAGGTGGTAGCTTTAAATCGGCCGCGGTCCATTAGTACATGTCGGACCCGCGTGTCGCCACTGTCAGTAATTGCAGACCTAGCGCCACCACATGGCAGGTCTAGAGAGGCGGACTAGCACTCGCCCCAGTTGTACGACGACTTTGCTAGCGACTACACTGACGAAGCCTTTCTCTCATTTGCCGAGAGACAGTTAGAATAGCCTTCAGCTAAGTCCATGACTACGACCTAGCAAGGCGCCATTAACCATATCTGGAGAGAGTCTCACTTGTATCGTCAATAGCGATGTACCACAAGGATGAATTAAAGTTAAGTAAACAGACGATACGTACTTTTCTTTAGTGCATTCATACGTATCCTGTTCCAGAACTCACGCCAGCCGGCGTGTGTGTACGCGTGCCTTTCGGTTACCCGTCACTGTGGACTGGCTGTCTTGTCAGTCCACTACAGATGAAATGGACAGCTGGTCCAAAAACATTTGTTCACCTGGTCCAGTCGTAGAGTGCAGAGTCACGGATGAATTAAGTTCTTTATTTTGTAGTACCACACTTAATGGATTCAGTTTGCGATAGAAGTCCAAGAGGAAGTAGTGAAGCCTAAAATACTTAAATTTTTTAGACTTTTCAGTAAGTTCCAAACTTTAGCAGCGTAGTTGTCATTTCCGGGCGTCATCTGTTCAAGGTGGATCACAACGGGCTTCCATGACTGCAGCACCGCTTGAATGGCACTCTGTTTGCTGGCTAACCACCTTACTGTGTGAATATCATTCAATTTGCGAATTTCTTCTCCTAGAACATGTTGCCCCCCGTAACCCATGGACCTTGCCTTTGGTGGGGAGGCTTGCGTGCCTCAAGGATACAGATAGCCGTACCGTAGGTGCAACCACAACGGAGGGGTATCTGTTGAGAGGCCAGACAAACGTGTGGTTCCTGATGAGAGGCAGCATCCTCTTCAGTAGTTGCATGGGCAGCAGTCTGGATGATTGACTGATCTGGCCCTGTAACGTTAACCAAAACGGTCTTGCTGTTGTGATACTGCGAACGGCTGAAAGGAAGGGGAAACTACAGCCGTCATTTTTTCCGAGGGCATGCAGCTTTATTCTATGATTAAATGATGATGGCGTCCTCTTGGATAAAATATTTCGGAGGTAAAATAGTCCCCCATTCGGATCTCCGGGCGGGTACTACTCAAGAGGACGTCGTTATAAAGAGAAAGAAAACTGGCGTTCTACGGATCGGAGCGTGGAATGTCAGATCCCTTAATTGGGCAGGTAGGTTAGAAAATTTAAAAAGGGAAATGGATAGGTTAAAGTTAGATATAGTGGGAAGTAATAAAGTACGGTGTCAGGAGGAACAAGACTTTTGGTCAGGTGAATACAGGGTTATAAATACAAAATCAAATAGGGGTAATGCAGGAGTAGGTTTAATAACGAATCAAAGGATCAAGTGGGTAAAAAGACGAGGGCTGGTAGAAATACTTGGGTAACAGAAGGGATACTGAATTTAATTGATGGAAGGATAAAATACAAAAATGCAGTAAGTGAAGCAGGCAAAAAGGAATACAAACGTCTCAAAAATAAGATCGACAGGAAGTTCAAAATGACTAAGCAGGGATGGCTAGAGGACAAATGTAAGGATGTAGAGGCTCATCTCACGAGGGGTAAGATAGATACTGCCTACAGGAAAATTAAAGAGACCTTTGGAGAAAAGAGAACCACTTTCCTGAATATCAAGAGCTCAGATGGGAACCCAGTTCTTAGCAAAGAAGGGAAAGCAGACAGGTTGAAGGAGTATATAGAGGGTTTATACAGCGGCGATGTTCTTGAGGACAATATTATGGAAATGGAAGAGGAGGTAGATGAAGATGAAATGGGAGACATGATACTGCATGAAGAGTTTGACAGAGCACTGAAAGACCTAAGTCGAAACAAGGCCCCGGCAGTAGTCAACATTCCATTAGAACTACTGACAGCCTTGGGAGAGCCAGGCCTAACAAAACTCTACCATCTGGCGAGCAAGATGTATGAGACAGGCGAAATACCCTCAGACTTCAAGAAGAATATAATAATTCCAATCCCAAAGAAAGTAGGTGTTGACAATTGTGAAAATAACCGAACTATTATTTTAATAAACCACGGCTGTAAACTACTAACACGAATTCTTTACAGACGAATGGAAAAACCGACCTCGGGGAAGATCAGTTTGGATGTTGGAACACGTGAGGTAGTACTGACCCAACGTCTTATTTTAGAAAATAGATTAAGGAAAGTCAAACATACGTTTCTAGCATTTGTAGACTTAGAGAAAGCTTTTGACAACGTCAACTGGAACACTCTCTCTCAAATTCTAAAGGTGGCAGGGGTAAAATTTATTGAGTGAAAGGCTATTTACAATTCGTACAGAAACCAGATCGCAGTTATAAGAGTCGAGGGACATGAAAGGGAAGCTGTGGTTGGGAAAGGAGTAAGACAGGATTACAGCCTCTCCCCGATGCTATTTAATCTGTTTATTGAGCAAGCAGTAAAGGAAACAAAAGAAAAATTTGGAGTAGGTATTAAAATCCATGGAGAAGAAATAAAAACTTTGAGGTTTGCCGATGACATTGTAATTCTGTCAGAGACAGCAAAGGACTTGGAAGAGCAGTTGATCAGAATGGACAGGGTCTTGAAAGGAAGGTATAAGATGAACATCAACAATAGCAAAACGAGGATAATGGAATGTAGTCGAATTAAATCGGGTGATGCTGAGGGAATTAGATTAGGAAATGAGACACTTAAAGTAGTAAAGGAGTTTTTCTATAAGGGGGGCAAAATAACTGATGATGATCGAAGTAGAGAGGATATAAAATGTAGACTGGCAATGGCAAGGAAAGCGTTTCTGAAGAAGAGAAATTTGTTAACATCGGGTATTGATTTAAGTGTCAGGAAGTCGTTTCTGAAAGTATTTGTATGGAGTGTAGCCATGTATGGAAGTGAAACATGGACGATAAATAGTTTGGACAAGAAGAGAATAGAAGCTTTCGAAATGTGGTGCTACAGAAAAATGCTGAAGATTAGATGGGTAGATCACATAACTAATGAGGAGGTATTGAATAGAATTGCGGACAAGAGTAGTCTGTGGAACAACTCTACTAGAAGAAGCGATCGGTTGGTAGGGCATGTTCAAAAAATGGTTCAAATGGCTCTGAGCACTATGGGACTTAACATGTGTGGTCATCAATCCCCTAGGACTTAGAATTACTTAAACCTAACTAACCTTAGGACATCACACACATCCATGCCCGAGGCAGGATTCGATCCTGCGACCGTAGCGGTCACGCGGTTCCGGACTGAAGCGCCTGGAACCGCCCGACCACACCGGCCGGCTGGTAGGACATGTTCTGAGGCATCAAGGGATCACCAATTTGGTACTGGAGGGCAGCGTGGATGGTGAAAATCGTAGAGGGAGACCAAAAGATGAATACACTAAGCGATTCAGAAGGATGTAGGTTGCAGTAGGTACTGGGAGATGAAGAAGCTTGCACAGGATAGAGTAGCATGGAGAGCTGCATTAAACCAGTCTCAGGACTGAAGACCACAACAACAACAACAGAACATGTTGTGTATTTCTTACCAACCGAAGTCTCTTTGTTGATACACAGTAGAACCTGAAAAAATTTTGTACCACCAAGTCAAACGTATTGAGACGTTCACATTCCCTACAGGCATCTAACACAGCTAACTGCAAGCGGTGTGCAAGACAATGAATGCTTATCAGTTTTGAGCAAAAGCCAGCATCTGTGGCCGATTGGTTCTAGGCACTTCAGTCCGGAACCGCGCTGCTGCTACGGTCGTAAGTTCGAATCCTGCCTCGGGCATGGATGTGTGTGTTGTCATTAGGTTAATTAGGTTTAAGTAGTTCTAAGTCTATGGGACTGATGATCTCAGATGTTAAGTCCCATAGTGCTCAGAGCCATTTGAACCCTTTTTTTTTTTTTTTTTTTTTTTTTAGCAAAGAAGTTTCCTTTTCACAGCTAATCCTGATTCCATATTTGCAGCACCCTCATTATCCAAGCATATAACATAACATGTGTCTCTGTACTCTCTTGAGCCTTTGGTCTTATTTAAATAATCCATTAGAGCTATGTAATAACCAGAGCTGGTAGCTCTGTTATACCTAAAATGTCCTTTATGAGGCCGTCATTTGGCTCCAAGTATCCAACAAACGCATTTGGGAGATCGATTGCAGATCTGTCAGTGGAACCATCAATTAGAACGCTGATGTATTTATGGTTTTTGAAATTGCGTTTGAATTCCTACTTCAGTGTATACACCACAAAATCGACAAATTCTCTGCACTATTCTTCACTGCCTTTCTGTGCTACGACAGTTACATTTAATTTTCCTGCGAAACACAGGAGCTCCACAAAAGGCTTTTGATGCTCATATATAAATGCGCTACATTAAACCTCTCTATAAAGTGGGGAAATATTTGACTGACATTTTTTAATGCAGCTGGGCATAAACGTTTGCTTTGACGCAAGCAACATTTTCACGGCGCAATTTTCTCTGAATAAGCAGAACAAAGAACTCTTTTCTAAAAGGTGCAGAAAACTCTTTTACCCGCTTCTGTTCGACGGTACTAGCTTGCACCTGTTTACAAAACTTGCAACTTACAAGCTTTGTTATATCACCGTACAGTAGACATTCAAAATAGCTTAACCAGTCTTAATTAAATTTCGTTTTAGTTGGGAATGGAAGTTTGGCAGAGCAGGAAGGTGACATTGCTATTACTGGCTGATTCTGTCTCACATATCGCAGTTTGTTTTTCCTGCACATGGGGAACATTCACATTGTTCTTCACGTTTTTGTCACCAGCTGCACACCTTTCATTGGTTGTATTACACTTAAAAAGTGATGCATGTTTGTTTGACTCTCTTCCATGGTAATAAGTAATTCGTCACAAAATTAGAAATAACGCTAGTTTATTTACGACGCAATATAGGTAATCACAAAACTTAAAATACTGGAGGACGCCACCACATCAAAAAGCTCTACTATACGATACTTCACCGCCATTTTTAACGGGTGGTTCTGCTCGCTTGTTTCACGAACCAGTGCTTTCTCAGTGCTGTCAACACTTGGCATGGCGTATACACAGTACCATAGTGAGCAAGCTGTGTACGAGTTTATGTTGTCTGTACAATCCTAAACATAGCCCTAGTGTGTTTACAATATAAAATTTGTATGTAAGCCTGCGTCGTCCGCTGTCAGTTTTCGATTGCCAATGGTGAACTAGCGACCATAAATTTCGCACCCTAGTCTGCTCCACCCTCCGTTACTGACTACGTTATGTCAACAGGTGAAGTAATGTGGAATGTCTTCTCCTAATACGACTCTAAACATCTCTACGAATGCCTCTATAGAAGGTTGTACAGGACTCCGAAACTCTTGTCCATGGCGATATCTCCATAGATGTACGATCCTGGAGCTACAATCTTACATGTCTAGCCACCTGCTTTGCATCGGAAAGGAGGTGATTTATTTATCCCCATATATGTCATCATTAAGAAGTCATTAAACTCCAATGTTCCTTCCTTCCTAATGATGATTACTGAATAACATATTATTCAGAGAGACATTAGACGCATTTCATTCTTGTTTCTTACAATTTTAATTACATTACAACAATTTTATTACTCATTATCATTCTGAAATTGTTTTAAGTAGCAGAGATGTAGAAAGTATTTTACTCTTTAGAGTCTGGTAAGGACAAGCCTAAAGAGCTCGATCTGAACAGTTTAAACAAATAAATAAAATAAATATATCATTTGTAAGTAACCACATGAAATAGAAGAAAATGCTTTATCTGCAGAACAGTCTACAACTGGCACCAAGAGTGAGCTGCAAGTAGTGTGATGAAATAGAAGGACATATCGTTTGCCGCTGAGAATGCATTTCACAGCTGCAGGGGTCGGAGACGGTATTTGACTGGATGATCCTTATTATGGTTGCGTTTTAAACGGCGTGGTCTTCTAAATAATTTTTAGACTCGTATTCCTAAACAACACTTACTGCCAAAACGACAAATTTAGTCTGGTTTATTTGTTGTTACATGAATGATGTAAAGTCTTTTCCACCATAGAGTTTTAGAATCTTATGTACTACGATGAGACAAATAATGCAACGTGAAAAGACATTCTATCACACACAAAACAAGACGACGCAAGTGGTCCACCTCTGGCCCTTATGTAAGCAGTTATTCGGCTTGGGATTGATTGACAGACTTTCTAGATGTCGTCCTGAGGGATATCGTGCCAAATCCTGTACAATGGGAGCGTTAAATCGTCAAAATCCTTAGCTGGTTGAAAATCCCTGAGCATAATGCTCCAAACGTTCTCAGTGCAGAATGTTGAAATAAGCAGTTCACATAATATGCAAAAAACTGGTGATTTCTGAAACTGGTGAACTATCAAGAATGGGGTGCCGCAAGGTTCGGTCTTTGGTCCTCTGCTATTCTTAATATATATTAATGACTTGCCATTCTATAATCACGAAGATCCAAAGCTGGTACTTTTTGCCGATGATACAAGTATAGCTATCACACCCAACAGACAAGAATTAGCTGCTGAAACTGTAAACGATGTTTTTCAGAAAATCATTAAGTGGTTCTCTGTAAATGGGCTCTCATTAAACTTTAACAAAACGCAGTATATACAGTTCCACACAGGAAATGGAATGACACCATTAATAAATATAGACTTCGATCAGAAATCGGTAGCTAAGGTAGAATATTCAAAATTTCTGAGTGTATGCACTGATGAGGAGTTGAACTGGTAAAAACACATTGAAGATCTGCTGAAACTTTTGAGTTCAGCTACTTATGCCATTAGGATCATTGCAAATTTTGGCGATATACTTCTCAGTAAATTAGCTTACCACGCCTATTTTCATTCTCCGCTTTCGTATGGCATCATATTCTGGGGTAGCTCATCAATGAGTAAAAGAGTGTTCATTGCACTAAAGCGTGTAATCAGAATAATTGCTGGAGCTCATCCAAGATCATCCTACTATTACTCCTACTACTACTACTACTACTACGTGATCAGGCCCAGTGGACCTCAAGCATCTACAAGTTTCCTCCTCCACTGTATTCTGTCCATTGCCGCTATCCGCCATCCGTTTACATCTATTGGCACTTGGTTTAAATCTTCATGGAGTCCATCCCTCCAACGCTTCTTGGGTCTCCCTGGCGGTCTCTTTGCTGTAGGTGTGAAATCCAGGAGCTTCCGAGGCCATATGTGATCCTCCATCCGGGCCACATGGCCGGCCCACTGCATTCGTTTGGCTTTGACAGTTCCTGCTATGTTGGGCTGCTGGTATAGTTCCTCAAGCTCTTGGTTGTATCTGATCCTCCATTCCCCTGTATCTGCGCCCAGAACCAGGCCGAAGATCTTCCGAAGCACTTTTCTCTCAAAAACAAGGAGCTTATACAAGTCCTATATGCGGATACTCCATGTCTCACAGCCATACAGAACAACAGGTTGGATCAGAGTTTTTTGCACTCGAATCTTGAACTGTTTGGAGAGATATCTGGGCCGAAGCAGTTGTGCTAGGCTGCGGTAAGATCGGTTTCCTGCTTGTACTCTGGCATTGATCTCTGCATCACATGACGAGTTCTCAGTGAAAAGTGTCCCTGGGTATTTGAATTCTTGCACTCTCTTGTAGGACTGGTCCCCAACCTGCAGTGATTGTAGATGATCAGCAGTCTCACAATGACCACGCGTCATAACGAAGTACTCTGTCTTGGCTTTGTTCATGTTTCGTCCCAATTTGCTGGCAGCCTCCTTTAGTGCTTTGGTCATTTGCTCCAGCTCCTCTTCCGACCTACAGAGTAAACAGATGTCATCCTGCAGACACTTATTTAAAGAGCTAGGGATCTTCACTGTAGCCTCACAATATATATATATATATATATATATATGAGCTAGGGATCTTCACTGTAGCCTCACAATATATATATATATATATATTTTATGAGGCTACAGTGAAGATCCCTAGCTCATATATATATATATATATATATATATATATATATATATATATATATATATATATATATAAGGTTCAAATGGTTCAAATGGCTCTGAGCACTATGGGACTCAACATCTGAGGTCATCAGTCCCCTAGAACTTAGAACTACTTAAACCTAACTAACCTAAGGACATCAGACACATCCATGCCCGAGGCAGGATTCGAACCTGCGACCGTAGCGGTCACGCGGTTCCAAACTGAAGCGCCTAGAACCGCACGGCCACACCGGCCGGCCATGACGAAGGGAATGGCCAGTGACCTTCTTGAAAGAAACATCTCTAGTTCGTCTGAACAGATTATTTGGAAAGCCACCGACGGAAAGTTTGTATTCCAAAGAAGTAATGACTTCGTATTTCCCAAACTTATGTTGCTAGAAGGAGTAACTGAATTTTTCTATGCCGAAGGAGAGGATGTACGACATAAGGCTGTACGTGAGAGCAAGGACGGCGGTGAAACCGTCACAATCCATCACCGCGATGCAGCGATGGTAAATGGAAAGCTAGAAGCTTTGGAAAATTGGTAGAAAGCGTCGATCACGTTTTTCAAGCTCACCGCTGAAAAGAAAGATAAGTTGGAACGAGTCTAATTTGTGGCGTTGTTGGCTTGAGCAGTAATTTGTAACTCTAAACCAGTCATACACGGATGAAATATTCATTGAGCCACGTTGATTTAATTGCATATTCTGAAGTGCTTTACAATGTGCTTGTAAGTCTCCTGAAAACTGAGAAGACGCGGTATTGTGACGTCACACGGCATACAGACTGTTGCGATGTTGATGATACGTATTTACAAGGATGCTGTCGAATATATATATATATTTATTGTGAGGCTACAGTGAAGATCCCTAGCTCATATATATATATATATATATATACATATATATGAGCTAGGGATCTTCACTGTAGCCTCACAATATATATATATATATATATATATATATATATATATATATATATAATGAAATTTTTTATTAACAATCCCAACGAATTCAAATATTAAAGCAGTGTACATGGCTACAACACTAGGAGAAAGGATGATCTTCACTACTCAAGGTTAAATCTAACTTTGGCTCAGAAGGGACTAAATTATGCTGCCACAAAAGTCTTTGGTCGCTTACCTAATAGCATCAAAAGTCTGACAGATAACCATATAGCATTTAAAAGGAAATTAAAAAAAAATTCTGAATGGCAACTCCTTCTACTCATTAGATGAATTTTTGGATATAGTAAGTGGGTAATTTCAACACCCCCAACAACAAAGAAGAATATTAAGTGTCAAGTAATATTTTGTGTAATGTAATGTATAGGCACCTTTTATTAACCTGACACGTTCCACATCATTACGAAGTGTCGTATTCATGATCTACGGATCAAGTACTAATCTAATCTAATCTAGTGGCGGAGAGATCCGGCAAGCCTGCTGGCCAAGGTGGGATTTGGCAAACACGAAGACGAGCAGCAGAAAAAATCGCCGTGTACGGTCGGGCGTTATCTCGCTGAAATGTTAGCCCGGAATGGCTTGCCATGAAGGGTGACAAACGGGGGGAGGGGGAGTAGAATATCGCCGACGTAGCGCTGTGCTGTTACGGCGCCGTGGATGGAGACCAAAGTAGTCCCACTATGAAATGAAACGGCACTCCTGGTTGTCGGACTGTATGATGGGCGACAGTAAGGTTAGTCTCACACCGCCGTGTGGGGCGTCTACAGATATGCCTTTGCTGGTCATCTGGGCTCAGTTCGAAGTGGGGACTTATCACTGAAAGCTCAGTGAAAGCAAATGTTCTTCAGTCGATGAGATTCCCGGCAGAAGCTGTAATCATTTGTTTGTCTGTACATGTACGTCATATCTACCGAATTCTGTCCATTCGAATAACTCCTTCGACGTTTTTTTTTTTCTTTTTATTTCTTTTTCATTCTTTTGGGTGTGTATCAGGTAATAAAATAATCGTTTTTTTTCTCTCCAAAAGTGTGTAGCCCTCAGATGATATCTTACGAGACCTAGTGTTCAACAGTGAATACGAGGGCAGTTCAATAAGTAATGCAACACATTTTTTTCTGAAACAGGGGTTGTTTTATTCAGCATTGAAATACACCAGGTTATTCCCCAATCTTTTAGCTACACAACACCATTTTTCAACGTAATCTCCATTCAATGCTACGGCCTTACGCCACCTTGAAATGAGGGCCTGTATGCCTGCACGGTACCATTCCACTGGTCGTTGTCGGAGCCAACGTCGTACTGCATCAATAACTTCTTCATCATCCGCGCAGTGCCTCCCACGGATTGGGTCCTTCATTGGGCCAAACATATGGAAATCCGACGGTGCGAGATCGGGGCTGTAGGGTGCATGAGGAAGAACAGTCCACTGAAGATTTGTGAGCTCCTCTCGGGTGCGAAGACTTGTGTGAGGTCTTGCGTTGTCATGAAGGAGAAGGTCGTTCAGATTTTTGTGCCTACGAACACGCTGAAGTCGTTTCTTCAATTTCTGAAGAGTAGCACAATACACTTCAGAGTTGATCGTTTGACCATGGGGAAGGACATCGAACAGAATAACCCCTTCAGCGTCCCAGAAGACTAACCATGACTTTACCGGCTGAGGGTATGGCTTTAAACTTTTTCTTGGTAGGGGAGTGGGTGTGGCGCCACTCCATTGATTGCCGTTTTGTTTCAGGTTCGAAGTCATCAACCCATGTTTCATCGCCTGTAACAATCTTTGACAAGAAATTGTCACCCTCAGCCACATGACGAGCAAGCAATTCCGCACAGATGGTTTTCCTTTGCTCTTTATGGTGTTCGGTTAGACAACGAGGGACCCAGCGGGAACAAACCTTTGAGTATCCCAACTGGTGAACAATTGTGACAGCACTACCCACAGAGATGTCAAGTTGAGCACTGAATTGTTTGATGGTGATCCGTCGATCATCTCGAACGAGTGTGTTCACACGCTCCGCCATTGCAGGAGTCACAGCTGTGCACGGCCGGCCCGCACGCGGGAGATCAGACAGTCTTGCTTGACCTTGCGGCGATGATGACACACGCTTTGCCCAACGACTCACCGTGCTTTTGTCCACTGCCAGATCACCGTAGACATTCTGCAAGCGCCTATGAATATCTGAGATGCCCTGGTTTTCCGCCAAAAGAAACTCGATCACTGCCCATTGTTTGCAACGCACATCCGTTACAGACGCCATTTTAACAGCTCCGTAAAGCGCTGCCACCTGTCGGAAGTCAATGAAACTATACGAGACGAAGCGGGAATGTTTTAAAATATTCCACAAGAAATTTCCGGTTTTTTCAACCAAAATTGGCCGAGAAAAAAAATGTGTTTCATTACTTATTGAACTGCCCTCGTACTTTGTTAGAACGCCTTAATGGAATCTTGACGATGCATACATCGTCCACTCTTCAGCTGCTAGATGTTCCTAACGAAACAGTGTCACCGAGGCGGTGATAATTAATACAAAATAGGCAATAAGGGTGGCAGGCGAGCAGAAAGGGCGTTATCGACGATACGCAGCGAGGATGCGGGCGCGTGCGGCCGAATTAAACGCTTTTCAATGGAGGCGAGTGTCCGGCGAGAGGGGGGGTGGGTTTTATCGCACCAGCGGCATTAGCCGTCTCCCCTGCCCCAGCAGAGGAGTATTTGCTGGCGCTTTTTTACTTGGGCCTGATCAGCTCGAGGAGAGCAGAAGAGACGAGGGTGCGAAACTAATGCGGACTCACGCAGCCCGGCGGAGTGAATCACAAGTGGGTGGACATTCTGATTATTAGTGGGCTATTCACAAGCACGACGGTCGAGCTACTGGCGCAAAAATCCATCAGGCGGCAGAGAGCGGCTGGCATTTACAAGGCCGGCTCCGAGAGTAGAACGGAGCGGCATTAAGGGGCTCAGGAACGCCCTATACTTGCAATGTTAAAATAACGCTTATAAATTACATCTTTCCTCACAAAGTATTTGAGGTAGGAAGTTGAACTTTTTACAGAGTATTTATTGGAATATGGGCTATAACTTAACACAGGGATTTTACAAAATTTTAGTTCAGTTATTAAAAATGATTTTTTTTTCAATTGTAATGAAAATTCACAACTTTTTTTGCAATGTTTTATTTATATATTCAAAAATATACAGTTCTTTGGAAAAAGGCTGTGTTAAATTATGCAGAAGGTACTGTGTAACATTTACTGAAAGTTTGAAACAAATATGTTTGGAAGATCCTTAGAAAACATGTAATTAGTATGAGAAAATAAAAGTTTTGGGAATCGAGCGACAAAGATTGGATTAACTTTTTAGTGCATTCCAGGTCCATAGGATGGATTATCTTCATCCTCTGCAAACTCCTCCTCCAGCTTCCTCTTGTTCCTCCTCCTGTTTACTCTTGCTTGTATTTCTAGACTCTTTACAGCCCTGTCTGCAGCCCGAATGCGTTCCTTGTCTAAAGCAAGCCTCGCTCGTACCATGTTAGAACCAATCTTCATTCCCATATTTCTAAATACCTTGCACCTTACAATGTTGCCGTCATTGAAAGTCGCAACAGCATAATACACACCAAAGTGAAGTGTTTCTATTCCAACAAATACAGTCTTGGGGATTCTCGACCATATAACACTATTTACACTTTCATTGGGGTTTTGAGTTTTTCCGTGAATACACTTTTTCAACAGTTCAGGTGCTGCTAAGTCTCTGAAAATAGGTTTTATCACCTCCAGTATTGCATGAGGCAGACTATGCTTATGAGTGTACACTTCACCAGCTAGCAATCCTTTGTTATATTTACACCAACTGTCTTCTTCTTTGGGACACAAGCTATGTTGGGGATTTTCATCGGTTGAAGAAGTATGAAAAAAAAGAGCCCAAACAGCCTCCTTCATTTCGTCGACACTTTGTGTATTTCTAATAACTTTACTTTTACTCATTATTATACTTCAACAAAACAGAGACTCAAGAAACAGAATTAATTACGAATATTTTCGAGATTACGACAGAGTAAATAAACATGAAACAATCGACAATCACACCAGCGATATATATTGAACCATCACAGGTTAGCCACAACACATACTTTATCTCACATCACTAAAATGTAGCTGATGAACACGGACGTTAATAATAACACCATTTGACAGCAGTTTAACAGCGCCACAGTTTAAAGTTTAAAAATAGTTGTAGTCTTCGGAATTGAATAAATTATATATCTAATAAAAGGTAATAGTCTGCAGATTCAGAAAACGCAAAAAAGTAAAAATTGAACTTTTCATGATTTTGAGCCTTTCCGGAGCCCCTTAAGGGAGAAACACTCGCCGCGACATCGCCTTGGAGCTGGTTTTCCACGTCTACGTCTACATCTGCATCTACGTACATACTCTGCTAACCATCTTACCGTACGCGGCGTAGAGTACCTTGCACCACTGCTAGTCATTCCCATTTCTGTTCCACTCTCAAAAGGAGCGAGGGAAAAATGACTTTACGAGTATATAAATATGCTTTCGTACGAGCCCTGATTTCCTCTCGTCTTGCGGTCCTTGCACGAGATTTACCTTGCCGGCTGTAGAATGGTTCTGTATGCTGCGGCAATTGTGTTATGTTGTGTCACGAAAAGAACGTCACCTTTCCTCTAGGGATTCCCATTTGAGTTCCCATCGCATTTCTGCAGTGTTCGCGTATTAGGCCAACCTACTGGTAACATATCTAACAGCACCCATCTAATCTGCATGTCTTACTTAAAGCCCACCTGGTGAGGATCCCAAACACTCGAGAAGTACTCAACAATAGGACAACCCAAATACACCATAGCTGCTATAAAAGTACTGTTATACAGTTCAATTTATTTTACTTTTTCAATATGGTTACACATTGCACTCATCGTATCACGGTCGGATACACTCAATCTTCTTTTCCTTTCGAGTCTGTTCTGACAGGCAGTTGCACTGATTGCCCCACGCTTCCTGTTATTCATCTGTGGCAAATATTAAGAACACGGAAATTTTAGAATTATGGCTAAATACGGGATGAAACAACGTTGTAGTGAGGAATTACGTTGTGGCAAACTAGTGACAGACTTTTTAACTGAATATAAAACTGAATAAATTTTGTCGTCGGATTACTGCTCGAGAGAGGTTAAGTAGATAGGTACACATCTACACTGTGTCTGCGAGTGTTCATGGGATGAAAAGATAAAAGTACGTGTGCGTGTGTGCATGAGATAGAACGTAAGTGGACCTGAGTGAAACAGTACGTAACACCTCAAAATACAGTAATAATTGCACGTTGTTAGTCATTATAACATTTACGTTTCGTGTTTCGACTTTTAAGCACTAAAATTTTGTACCAAGGTATGAAGTAAGTCTCCGTTGACATCATGAATTGTAGAGAGTAGAGGTGGCTCGTGGACGATTACGAGCCACTTGAGGATCACGACCAACCGCACGTTTTACGCGGAAGAAAGGACATTACGTAAGAACATAGATAATATTCGGCGATGACGCAGGTAGTTATATGACAGTCAGACGATTGGATATTATGTCGTATTACTACCTAACCCTCTGGCACAGGTGAACGGCAGTGATTACAGAGTAGCCATGGACGACTTAACGATTTTCATCCCCGTGACTGGCTAAGATCCTGTTAAGTACATCAACCTGACATGCGGGAGGTAGTCAGCAACACTTTCTCGATAGATTCCTGGCTCTTGTCATATCTGGAACCCATACGAAGTGGTATTAACGGAACAGATAGAGAAGATTCGGTGAAGAGCGGTAAGTTTCATCAACGAATTTTTTATTAAGCGCAAAGATACTCAACAAATCCCAGTGACAGACGCTACAAGAGAGTTGTTGTGTGTCAAGAAATGGGTTAATGCTGAAATTCCAAGAAGGTACCTTCCCCCCCCCCCCCCCCAAAAAAAAAAAAGATGGCCAGTATATTATTTTCGCCGGACGGGGTGGCCGAGCGGTTCTAGGCGCTACAGTCTGGAGCCGCTGGACTGCTGCGGTCGCTGGTTCGAATCCTGCCTCGGACATGGATGTGTGTGATGTCCTTAGGTTAGCTAGGTTCAAGTAGTTTTAAGTTCTGAGAGACTGATGATCTCAGACGTTAAGTCCCATAGTGCTCAGAGCCATTTGAACCATACTATTTTCTCCCACGTATGTTTCGCGAAAAAAAGAAAAGACAGAGAAATTAAATTAGAAAGATTGAAAATGAGGCTGATAACGGAGGTACCCTCCACCATATACCGTAATGGAATCTACATCTGCATGGAAGCACGGGAATACTCTAGACGTAGACGTGGATGTAGACCGTACTCGCTTCCCGGAAGACTGGGGATCAGATTCCCACGCGCCCATCCAGATGTAGATTTCCTGTGGTTTCTCAAAGTATGGCTAATGGCGAGATGTTTCTTTAGTAAACACCACAGCTGATTTCGTTTTCCTTCCTGTTGTGCTTCATCTCTAACGAACTTGCGTTGGACGCGACTTACATTCTAATCCAGTTCTCCTCCGTTCTTCAATATCGATATAAAAGAAAATTTGACTTCTGATCGTGTATTGTTTTGCGAGTCTCTAAATCACATATACATTTTGTGTATGATTCGAATATTTGAAGGCTACAAAAATTGGAAATACCAGGGCTATTCAGAAAGTAGAGAACGTTTCCGTCTGACGCCGCTAGGCGTGCGTCGATCGCGTATATCTTGGTATGTGCGTCCCCTGCAGATCAGTCGGCATCCATCCGCGACAGCCCTGAACGTCTCTGCACGTCTGGTTTTTTCGATATTCGAATTTGAAATGTGCGCTGCAATCGAAAATCCCGACAGTTGTGACGTGCCGTCTGTGATACGGTTTTTGTTGGCAAAAAATCTAAAAGCTGTAGAAATGTACCGTGAACTGTGTGAAGTGTACGGAAACAACGTAATGAGTGAATGTTCCGTCCGGAAATAGTGCGTTCGGTTTAAAAACGGCCGAACCAACGTTCATAATGAGGAGGAGAAGGGACGACCGAGCATTGTGACTGACGATATTGTCGCTAAAGTTGATGAAACGGATCGTGAAAACCGTCACTTCACAAAAACGGAGCTTTCGCTTACTTTTCCACAAGTTTCACGGACTATGTTGTTTGAAACTGTCACTCAAAGCGTGCGCTACCACAAATTTTCTACACGATGGGTGCTCAAAATGCTTACAGAGCACCATAAACAACAGCGAAAGGGGCAACGTTGACACTTCCGGAGGCCTACCACAAACGTGGTGCTTCATTACCGGATCGAATCGTAACCGGTGACGAGACTTAGGTGAAACACGTCAATTGCGGGACAAAATTACAGTCCATGGAGTAGGGGCACACGAGGGCCCCCCAAAAACCAAGAAAATGTTTGCAAACCTTGTCAGCAAGGAAGTTGATGGCAACAGTTTTTTGGGATAGGTAAGGTGTGCTTCTTATTGATTTTCTCGAACGTGGAGCAATCATAAATTCTGCCTGGTACTGTCAAACTTCGCACAGCCCTAGAAGAGCAGTTCAAAACAAACGCCGAGGAAGGCTGACGTCCAAAATTTTGTTTTTGCACGACAGTGCCCGAATTCACACGGCAAACCGCACTATAGAACTCCTTAATTAATTCAGATGGGAAATTTTCCCTCATTCGCCCTGCAGCCCCGATCTTGCTCCAAGCGACTTCCACTTGTTTCCCAACATGAAGAACTGGCTTGCAACGCAGCGTTTTGATAACGACGCGGAACTCCAGGCGGGCGTGGCTCACTGGCTGAAGTCTCAGGCGGCAGAATTTTACGACGAAAGTCTTTAAAAAAGCTTGTCCACCGCTATGATAAGTGCCTCAGTGTGTTTGGTGACTATGTGGAAAAGTAGTATGTCAGTCGCTCTTTCAGATGTATATAATAAAATATATTTCTTGTACTTAGTTTTTGTTATGCCAAAACGTCCCATTCTTTCTGAATAGCCCTCGTACGATTGATAAATGAATGTGAAGCAATTTCCAGTTATTTAGATTACTTACAAAGTAAACCAAATGTTTAAACACGCACAGGATTTTCTTTCTTGGACAGTAGAACACAGTTAGATGAAAAACAACATTTGTTATTACGCTACACTACATGTTACAGCACTCCAGTCCTACACGGATGTTGTTGTGATCTTCAGTCCGGATATTGGTTTTTGCAGCCCTCCACATTAGTCTATGGTGTTCAAGCCTCTTCATCGCTTAACAACTGCCGAACCCTTGTGAACCTGGTTACTGTCTTCATCCTTTGGTTTTCCTCTACAATTTTACGCCTCCCTCCGCCCTTCCTCTTCTTTCCATTACAAAACTGACGGTTACTTCATGTTTCTTAGGATGTACCATATTAGCTGATCAAGTTGTCCCAAAAATTTCTTGTCTTCTCAACTATAAGTCGATAAATTCTTTTTGTCGAGCCGCGCCATAAATTTGTTTTCTTCCCAGTTCTGTCTATTACCTTCTTGACAGTTAAAAGATCTATTCATCTAATCTTTAGCATTCTTTTGTATTCTCTTCTTGTCTAAATTGCTTATCGTCCACGTTTCGCTTCTGTACAAGGCTAAAGTCCAGACAAATATTTTCAGAAAAGACTTATTAATGGATAAATTTACATTAGACGTTAACAGATCCCTCAGAAACATATTTCTGGCTATAACACGTCTGTATTCTATGTTGTCTCCACTTCGGCCATCTTCAGTTCTTTTGCAGAGTAAGTAGCGAAACACATATTCTAATCCAGTTCCCTAAGTATAACCTGGCTGAATGCGACAACTTTTCATTAACATTGTTTCAGTTTTGTTGATGTTCGCCTTGTAACCTCTTTTCAGGACACTATCCATTTCACTCCTCTTCCAAGTCTTCTTCCGTAACTGACAGAATTATAGTGTCATCGGCAAACATCTGAGTCTTTATTTCTTCTCCCAGGACATTCACCTGTTTCTGATATTTATCTTTGATTTCGTTAACTCCACCTAATGTACAGACTAAACAACACCGGAAGTAGGAGTTAAGTTCACAACCAGTGCTCGCCTTTCATGCTCTGCTAGTATTATAAATGCGATCTGGTGCCTGCATAAGTTGTAAATCACCTTTTGTTCCCCGTATTTTATCCCTGTCGTCTTCATAATTTCAGTGAGTGTATTCCATTAAACACTGCCAAAATCTTTCTCTACATCTACAAATGCTATAATAATCAAGTGGCCTTTAACTTCTATGATAATTCTTAGCGTCAGTGTTGTCTAGACTGTTAGCATAATTTTTCTGAACCCAAACTAATCTTACCCGATGATAGCTTCTACCAGTTTTCCAATTATTCCGTAAATAGCTCGTTTCAGAATTTTGCAAACTTGACTTATTAAATACATAATTTGATAATCTTCACATTTCCGGCATCTGCCTTTGTTGGAACTGGAATAAATACATTCTTCTTGAAGTGTAAGGGTATTTCGCCTGTATATATCTTGCACACCATATTCAACAGTTTTGTCAGGGTTGGCTATCCCAGGGATATCGATATCTCGGAAAGAGGAACATCTACTCCATTAGACTTTTCTTTCAGTGGTCTGATGATTCTTCTCGTAGTATCATACTTCTCATGTCATCTTCATCTAATTCCTCTTCGCTTTCTGTAATATTTTCTTCCAGTTATTTCCCTTGCATAGCACTTCTGCAAGTTCTTCCCAGCTTGAACCATAGGGTGGATGGGTTTCGGGTCCGGCTTAATAGATCAGGAGATCACTACACGCAGGTTGGCGGCTACACGGGTAGCAGGGGCTGTGTGGTGTGACTTGGGCGGTTTCTTAGGTGGAAGGGTCCAGGGAAAACACAAACAGGGCCTCAGTCTCAAAGGGTGCAGGCCGAACATAGGAATAACGTAGATACAGGAACCATCGGTATAACAGCCGTAAATTGTCGTAGCTGTGTTGGAAAAGTACTAGAGCTCCAAGCGCTAATAGATAGCCCAGATACTCAAATCGTTACAGGCCTGAGAGCTAGCTAAAGCCGGAGATAAGTTAAGCCGAAATCTCTGCGAGAACCCAACGGTGTTCCGGATAGCCTAAACACAGTTGACGGTGGGGTGTTTGCGGCTGTCGGAAGTAGTTTAATCCGATCATTTTACCGACCACCCAATTGAGATGATACAATTGCTCAAAACTTCAAGGAAAGCTTGTGGTTGATTTCACACACGTACCAGACTCATACAATCTCAATATGTTGGCGAAAATACATGTTTAAATCCTGAGGTACGCATAAAACATCATCCGCAATTGTGCCAAACGCATTCTCTGAAAGTTAATTCAAGTAGTTAGTTCATGAGCCCACACGAATAGTAAATGGTTGTGAAAAAACACTTGATCTCTTAACAACAGATAATCCTGAGCTAATGACGAGCATAAACACTGATACAGGGATTAGTGAACACTGGACTGTCGTAGCGAGATTAAATATTATATACTCCCCAAATGTCGTGGCGAGACTGAATATTGTAAACCACCAATACTCCAAAATAAACGAAAAATAGACCTATTCCAAAAAATCAGATGATAATTCACTTGAGGTCCTCCTGAGAAGCAATATCCACTCCTTCCAAATTAAGTGTCGACCAGATGTGGCTTGAATTCAGAGAAATAGTGTGATAGCAATTGAGATATTTGCACCAAATAAATAAACAAAATACGTAGTTGATCCCCCTTGGTACACAAAACGGACCAGAACACTGTTACAGAAACATCTAAAAATGCACTCCAAATTTAAACAGACGCAAAATCCCCAAGACTGGCAATCTTTTGTAGAAGCCCAGAACTTAGCGCGGACTTAATCAATGTCTTCTCTGCGCGATAGCAATCGAACTACTATCGACGACAGAGCTGCCAAAGCAGTTGCTAAACAGAGCCTTTCGAAACTCCTTCGTCAAAAAAGACAAAGTAAATATTCCAAAATTCGAATCAAGAACAGCTGATAACATGAGTAACGTAGACGTAGATACCCTAGGAGTAGTGAAGCAATTTAAATCACATACCAAAAGCAAGTCCTCCGGTCCATACTGTATACCAGTTGGGTTCCTTTTACAGTATGCTGGTAACAATATCCCCTTACTTAACAATCATATACAACCGTTCGCACGACGAAATATCCGTACCCGAAGACTGGAAAGTTGCGCAGGTCAATATTCAAGAAAGGTAGCAGCAGTAATCCATTAAATTACGGGCCTATATCATTAACGTCGATATGCCGCCGGCTGTTGGAACATATATTACGCTTGAACATCACGAATTACCTCGAAGGAAAGGGTCTATTGACACAAAGTTAACACGGATTTAGAAAACATCGGTCTTGTTCACAACTAGCTCTTTACTCACAAGAAGTGTTGAGTGCCATTGACAAGGGATTTCAAATCGATTATTTGGTATTTCTAGATTTCCAGAAAGCCTTGTAGTGAAATTGCTTGCTTGTGGACTATCGTCTCAGTTATGTGGCTGGATTCGTGATTTCCTTTCAGAGAGGTCACAGTTCCGTAGTAATCGACGGAAAGTCATCGAATAAAACAGAAGTGATTTCTGGCGTTCCCCAAGGTAGTGTTGTAGGCCCTTTGCTGTTCCTTATCTATATACACGATTTGGGAGACAATATGAGCAGCCGTCTTAGGTTGTTTTTTTGCAGATGACGCCGTCGTTTATCGAAAAGTAAAGTTTTCAGGAGATCAAAAAAATTACAAAACGATTTAGAAAAGATACCTGCGTGGTGTAAAAATTGTGAATTGACCATAAATAACGAAAAGTGTAAGGTCGTCCACATGAGTGCTAAAGGGTCAGTCAAATATAAAGGCCGTAAATTAAACTAAATACCTGGGAATTGCAATTACGAACAACTTAAATTTGGAAGGAACACGTAGAAAATTTTGTGGGGAAAGCTAACCAAAGACTGCATTTTATTGGCAGGACACTTAGAAAAATGTAACAGGACTACTAAAGAGACAGCCAATCTACGTTTGTCCGTCTTCTTTTAGAATACTGCTGCGCGTATGGGATCCTTACCAAACAAGATTAACGAAGTACATCGAGAAAGTTCAAAGAAGAGCAACACGTTTTGCACTATCGCGAAATACGGGAGAGTGTTAGTGAAATGTTACAGGGTTTTCGGTGGACATCATTCAAACAAAGGCTTGTTTCATTGCGGCAGAATCTTCACACGAAATTTCAATCATCAACTTTCTCCTCCGACTGCTGAAATATTTGGTTGACACCATCATATATTGAGAGAAACTATCACCATGAAAAAATAAGCGAAATCAGAGCTCGCACGGAAAGATATAGGTGTTCGTTGTTTTCTGCACAATGTACAAGATTGGAATAACAGAGAATTATTGCGAAGGTGGTTCGACGAACACTCTGCCAGGCACTTAAATGTCATTTGCATTGTATCCATGTAGATTTAGATGTAGATGTCTTTGAGCTATGTATTATTTGCCCGGTATATGCTTGCCGTCCGAAATGTTAAGATCCATAAAGCTGCTTCTCTCTTCGCCAAATGTCTATCTACTTTCCTTATACGAGGGATATATTTTCCCTTACTTCTACAGCCTTGCATTTCGCCCGTAGCTATTCCTGCTTTCCAATTTAGTACTTCTCGTCGATTTGATTTTTATAATCCTGTATTCCCTTTCGCCTGCTTTATTCGCTGCATTTTCAAATTTAATCCTTTCTTCAGTTACATTCAATATCTTTTGTATTATCCAAGGATTTCTACTAGGCCTGGTCTTATACCTATTTGACCATCTGCTCTCTCCACTATTTCATCTCTCAAACCTACTCATTCATCTTTTGATGTATTCCTTTCCGTTGGTACAACTGATCTTTGCTGATGCGCCTTCTGAAACTCTCAACAACCACTAATTCTTTCAATTTTGACAAGTCACATCCTTAATTTTCCACCTTTTTGCAATTTATTCAGTCACGTAAACAATAAATTGTTGTCCATACTTGTCCCTGTAAATGCATAACAGCTTAAAATTTAGTTTCTAAATCCCAGTGGTAGCGTTATATAATGTCCGAAACATTCCAGTGTCTCTAAGTCACTACCGTGTACATAACCTTTTTTCCGTACAGTACGCTATATCAATTCAAATATTACAAAGAGTTGAAAATATGCAACCTGCCTCATCGGAAGGATCTCTCAGGTCGCGGAAAGCGAGCTTGAACCACGTTTACATCATTTTGTGGAATTACGTGAAAAATATCGATTCGTATTGGATAATCGACGAAAAGTAATGTGATATAGATTAATTTTTTTCGTTGGTATGTTATTTATTGTGGTATGTTTGTTGTTTTTGTTTCTTTTTGGTACGGTGCATAAGTATACCCACTTACTCTACGCCTATGACGTAAGTATGATAACATTATTTACAGTCCTTTTTTCATCAATGTTGCTTCTCTAAACGAGAGGTTAAATATCTGTCTGGCTGCACGAAACGTATTGTGGTGAAATTTGGTGCTAATGACACCATTAACGAACTTCACACGTCGCATGAACTCCCGAGCTCTGGTCTTTTCTTTGTGGGGGGATGGGGGGGGGGGGGGGTTGTGGGGGATGGGGGGGGGGGGGGAAGGTGTCGTCACTTTGTTGCTGTTATAACCGTCGCGAGCCCTCGGATGTCGTCGCACGACGTCATATTTTAAGAAATTCTGTCCGACTGGGAAACAAATTGGTAGGTGTAATGCACATGAACAGACAAATGATTACAGTTTTAGAAAAACTGGATGATTTATTCAAGGCTAATCGAGCAAGTCAATAACGTGTTGGTCCACCTCTGACCCTTGTGCAAGCAGTTACGCGGCTTTTCATTGCTTCATAGTATTATTGGATGTCCTCCTGAGGGAAGTGTTGTGCATTCTGTCCAATTGAGAGAGTATCTTCCTGAGATATCAGTCCACGATAGCTTGGCATGAAGGGTGTAGAATATCATCGACGTGCTGCCCCGGTGTAAGTGTGCTGGGGTTGACAACCAGCGGGGTCCGGCTATGGAAAAAAAGGGAAATGGTACCCAAGATCATTAGCACTGGTTGTCAGGCCGTACGGACGGCGACAGACGGTCTGGTACCCCAGCGCTGTCCATCGCGTCTCCAGACACGTCTTAGGCGTGAAATCTCATTGCCTGGAGTACAGTTGTCTGCAGTGAAGAGTCCTCCTTCGAACTGAGCCCCGATGAGAGGCGAAGACGTGTCTGGTGGGGCTCCGGACAGTGATGGGATAGCAACCTGACTGTCGTCTGCTGACAGTTCAGCAGTGACGGGCTGTTGGGGGGGGGGGGGGGGGACTTCTTTTCATAGCGAACGCCTTTGGTTGTCACTGGCGGCGCCCTACAATCACAGCAGTTTGTCGGTGAAATTCTACGCTCCCTTTTGTTGCCCTGCATGGCAAGCCGTCCTGGGCTTACGTTTCACCGAGACAATACCCGCCCGTACACGCAGTCGTGGTTGTAAAATACTACTTTGCCCAACAGGTTCGCCGTATCTCACCTCGGTTGAGAAAGTTTGGACCATTAAGGGCTGGACCCTCAAACTGGCTCGGGATTTTCACGATCTAAGGCGACAACTCCACAAAATGTGGGAAGACGTCTCTCAGAAGAACTGTATCAATCAATGCCAAGCCGAATAACTGCTTGCATAAGAGCCAGAGGTGGAGCAACGCCCAGTTTATAAGGCTCTTTCTCTTGAATAAATCATATAACTTTTTTGAAACTGTAGTCATCTGTTTGTCTGTACACATACAGTCCCATTCAGATAATTCCTTCCTGGTCCGTCTTTCTTTTTTATTTTTTGGTGTATTTTAGTAGTCAACACTACTTTATTCCAAAACAAAATAAATTGAATCCTAGCTCCACAAGAAATGTCCTTTGTATAAGGAATCAATATTATAATAAGAGCAAGATATGCACAGAGGCTAAAATTCATGCAAAAGTAAATTAAAAAGAGATAGAAGCAATGTGTTCAATGACTGCAACAGGATATCTGGCCCAAAGGTACAAAAAATGCAACGAGTGAACGTAACCTCGTAACATTCCACATGAAGTACTATAACAATGGCTTGTGGCTAGGGCCTCCCGTCGGGTAGACCGTTCGCCTGGTGGAGGTCTTTCGATTTGACGCCACTTCGGCGACCTGCGCGTCGATGGGGATGAAATGATGATGATTAGCGAAACACAACACCCAATCCCTGAGCGGAGAAAATCTCCGACCCAGCCGAGAATCGAACCCGGGCCCTTAAGATTGACAGTCTGTCACGCTGACCATTTTTTTTTTATCTCATTTTGTTCTCCTTCGTTCGTTGTATCTGCTCGGGGCGGACGTCGTAGGACATCCGTTTAAGTTTGTTGTTGATCGATTAACTCAGTTTTTTTTTATTGCAGAGGGCACCTAACCCTCTGGCCGAACACGCTGAGCTACCGTGCCGGCACCACTCAGATACAGGCGGTGGACACATGAAGCACTGCTAGACCATACATTCAGGAAATCAGTGTGAGAGTAACAAAGCAGACGACTGTCAAAAAATGTTTCACGTGCAGGTAAGTACAGGGCATACAGCACGAGGGACAATGACTGCCCGAGCATTCTAACCATAGGCATGTAAGGCACCGGGACAGCACCAACTGACTAGAGATGAGGGATCCGCTCTTGAACTGATTCATAGAGTTGAATCTTTCAAAGGAGTGAACAATCAGTGATTCAGAAAAAAAGAACGGTAGCTCCAAACGTTTCCCACGGCAGAGAGAGAGAGAGAGAGAGAGAGAGAGAGAGAGAGACGGAGCATATCAGTGCACGCCACACAACACAGCCAGCGCCGGCCTCTGCCCTGTTTCTACCTTGGCTGCCTGCATTGTGCAGTGCCCCATTGGATTTTGTGTTTCACATATGCCGTGCCGTCTCTGTGCGTCGTTTACCGCGTGCAGTGTCTGGCGCAGCTTAACTTCGTATTGCACTCTGTCGGCGATCGTTTCAGTCGTACGTCCTGCCCTCTGGGCAGTTGATGCAAGCAACAGGACAGAGAGCCACCTAGCGGATAACATAAAAACTACTTGCAACAACCTGCTCGCAAGGGAATGGACGATTTGTCTCGGAGCGGGTGAGTGGTGGCCATTCACAGGTCCCCCCACCCTCGGACCTCGCCCGCTCAACACTCACCCCACCATTCTCTACTCTAGCCAGAGCGTTGAGCAAAGCAACTCAGGTGTCACTCTGGTCTCTGCGGTCTTAGCTCACGCAGTAATATAGCTCGCGGCTCGACCTGCTCGACTCAGTGCTTCTGCATCGGAGTTCGTCTCTACTGGATATTGTTCTACGTAGTAATACCGCTATGTATATTACATTATTATGTTATGTATACATCATTTGTTTTTATTTTATTCTTATTTGTTTAAACCAGATTAGGTTCCTGACGACTCCTCTTACTATAGGATTTTTATTATGGACACTCGAATTTACGCTTTAATTACGAGCGAACCGATAAACGTATCGCAAAATGTGATACACCAATATATTCCTTGTTTTATTCTGCGTAAGGCTATATGCAGCACTTTCGTTTTACAGTAAAATTTATATTTTTTTTCTTATTCTGGTACGGATTTTGCGATTTTAGGCGTCTTCGGAAGGAAACGTTCACTTTAAAAATATATGGCTTGCGATGTATTTGTATGAGGTTAATGAAATTTTAATACATTATAGCCAAATATATTGTTAATGTAAATCTCAAGTTACAACATTTTCCGATCACCCAAAAAACCACGATAGTGCAAAATAAATCAATAATCAAAAACTTTGTCATATCGTGGAAATTCCAATAAACAATACAAAATTCTTACTCATTATCTGTGTTACTTCAAAATAGGATCAAATAAGATCATAATACAGGTATAGTACTGGAATAAACCAAGTTTAAAGGGCAATGTGTCTTCCATTTATTTTCTATTGTAAATGAGTGGTGAGTCATGAAAAGAGCTAATTCATTTCAGGGAGTGAACAGTTCTGATCCGATCCCTGAAAAGAACAGTTTTGCCCATCTCTATAACTTACCCGCCTTCCGGGCACTCGGCGCCGCTATCTCCGTGTTGTCACGTGGCTAGCTGCCTTCCTCGTGCCATTGCCCCTAGTACCTCGCTCGTTCTACAACTCCCGGTCAGAACGCACACGGTCGCTAGCTCCTGGACACCGGTGGTCATAAATTCGGCCTCCCTTGAAGGTTCCAACACCTTCTTGTCCCTCAGAAAAAGGAAAGAAAAAAACAAAAAACACTGCCAGGTGAGACGGAATCTCAACTGTGCCGTGATAATTGCGGCATATTGTCCTCCCTCCTCGGCTTCCGCACACATATGGGTCATTTGTCGTCTGGACTGCTCCCTCTCAGTAAACAAACTCACGTTGTCATGGATTTGACGCTAGTATCAATCTTGTTCCATTATTGCTGCATCGCACATCCACCCCATAACCACACTTTTATCGGTGCTATGTATATCTTGCCATCAAAGTCCTTCTCTCGGAAAGGTAAGCCAGAGTGAAAATTCTCCAGGTGTTCCTGAACTATGTGTCTTCCCCTTCCACGTCTGCACCTACCTCCAGCCCTAGAAGTAGGCCTAAGAGGAGAGCCCTAGTCCCACAGTACCCGTTTCCTAAGTAGTGCTTCACTGTGTTTCTGTTTCCGGTCGTCTGTCCATGCTTCTTGTCGGCTTTGTGTATTCACCGTCATCTTGACTGCCTTTTTGGTTGCCCATATTTCTTTCATCTTCCGGCTGTGATCTTTCTTGCGTTCTTCGGTCCACTTTACGCCTGTTCGTTTGTCACAGTGTATCTCATGTAGTTTACTTTTCTTAATGATGTTTCTGAATTTTATTCTGTCGTTTATTGGGTCTGCTGTTATGTTGAGTTGGTTCAGGTCGTTTTTTTTCCTCTGCCACCCATTTGTTGTTTCTAGTGGCTACCCAGTCAAAGAACTGTTTGGTCAGTCTGTGTGATGGCATTCAGTATAGGTGTCCATAGAAATGTAGTCTGCGTTTTCTGTGATTGTCTCTGTATGTTTGTATAGTTCCTCTGTAGGTTTCTTGATCCATATTCCATTGTTGTTAGTTGCGCGAAATATATTCCTAAGTATTTTCCGTTCTACTGTTTCTAGTTGTCTGATACGTGCATGCCCTGGGATTACTGTGGTCTCTGCTGTATGTAGTGCCTCGGGGAGCACCACCGTGTCGTAGTGGGGTAATTTGGATTTTTGTGAGATAGACTTCCTGTTGTAATGATTCCACACTTCTTTGTATGCCTTGTCTAGTTTAGTTTTTCTTTCTTCGTTTGAGTCTCTGTTATGTCCACTCATTTGCAGTGTTTCACCGAGATATTTGAAGTCTGCTGTTTTGTAAACCGTGCCGTACTTTGTAGTCAGAGATGAGAGTTTCTTTGTGCTCATAAATTGTGTCTTTTCGTAAGAGATCTGTAGTCCAGTTTTGGAAGCGATTTCGTGTAGCTTCTCAATAGCGTCTTTTGTTTCGTTTATACCTTTCGTGACAACACCAAAATCGTCGGCGAAAGCCAGGCATTTAATCTGTAAGTTTCCTAAGGTTATCCCCTGTTGTGATGTTTCCCATTCTTTTATTACCGTATCTAACACTAGATTGAAAAGGAGAGGTGAGAGGACATCGCCTTGGCCGGCCGCGGTAGTCTAGCGGTTCTAGGCGCTCAGTCCGGAATCGCGCGACTGCTACGGTCGCAGGTTCGAATCCTGCCTCGGACATGGATGTGTGTGATGTCCTTAGGTTAGTTATGTTTAATTAGTTCTAAGTTCTAGGGGACTGATGACCACAGATGTTAAGTCCCATAGTGCTCAGAGCGATTTGAACCATTTTGAACATCACCTTGTCGGACACCTGTGCGAATTTGAAAGGGCTCTGATAGTTCCCCACAGAACTTTACTTTGGAGGTCGTGTTGGTCAAAGTTTTCTCTATGATAGCCCGTGTTTTGTTGTCTACTTTGTATTCTGCTAGAATTTTGGTTTTCTTGTCGATAGAGTCGTACGCCTTTTTGAAGTCGACAAATGTAATGATCAGGCTCTGTTTGTGTTGTAAAATGATTTTCAGGTTCCAAATTTGTTCCGCACAAGACCGCAGTTTACGGAAGCTTGCTTGGTATTCCCCAATCAAGTGGTCGGTCTGGCATTCAAGTCTGTATGTGACCGGTAGTAGGGATATTCCTCTGTAGTTGTACGGGTCAGTCTTGTCACCTTTTTTGTGTAGTGTGTGTATCAGGGGAGTTTTCTAATCATCAGGGATTTTCATGGTCTTCCAGATATCTTCCAAGATCCTGTGGATGTCTTTGGTGAGTTCTGGGTCTTATAACTTCCAGATTTCCACGATGATGCCATCTTCTCCTGGTGCTCTACGATTCTTGAGTGACTTGATTATTTCTTTGACTTCTTCTAGAGTTGCTGGTTCACTATCTGGATTGTACGTGCTCCTTTCTGTCATCATTTCTTCCATAGGGGGTCCGTGTTGAGGAGTTTTTCAAAGTACTTTGCCAGAATGTCACAATTCTTTTTGGTATTGGTTTCTAGGGTTCCATCCCGTCTTCTGAAGCACAAGTTGGGTGGTTGATATCCAGTCATATTTTCTCTGAACGTTCTGTAGAAGTTTCTTGTATTGTTCTTCGTGAAGTCCGATTCGATCTCTGTCAGTCGCCGTTTGTCATACTGTCGTCTTTCACTGCGAGTGAGTTTGCTTGATTGCTTCTGTGTTTTCAGGAAGTTCATCCAATTCTCTTGGGATTTATGGCTACTAAATTTTTTCCTAGCACTGATTCGTTGGTGAATAGCTTGGTCACATGTGTGGTTCCACCAACGGAGTTTCCTTGTGCGTGGTGCTTGTGCTAGTTTGATGGCCTCTCTGATTATTCCTGAATGTTGTGTCCAGTCTGTCGTTTTCTCCATTTTAATTTTGTCTAATATTTGTGTCTGGTGTAAAGTAAGGTATTCTGGATCTGGTCTAACAATGACGAATCCTGATCTGTAGTAGGTGGTCGTCGGAGTCGAAGTAGCCTTTACGTGTGTCTATGTTCAAAATTTCTTTTTGTGAGTCTTTCTGGACTATTACGTGGTCTATCTGTAGTTCTTGCTTTCCGCTGGGGAATTTCCATGTGGTGAGTTTCCGTGTTGGTTTCCTGAATTTTGTCGACACAATGGAGAGGTCGTGGCTTTTGCAAAAGTCTATCAGGTGTTTTCCATTTTTGTTTGAGTCCTTGTGTGGAGTATGTTTCCCTGTGGTATGTCTGTATATTTTTTCTTTTCCAAGTTTAGCGTTGAAGTCTCCCACTATTATTTTGACTCTATGCGCAGGAATTTTCCTGATAGTTTCTTCCATTGTCGTCCACAAGTCATCAATTTCGTCCGGGTTTTTCCTGTTGTAGTCATTAGTCGGTGCATGTGCGTTGATTAATGTGTAGGATTTGTTGGCTGATTTTACTGTGATGGTGCTGATTCTTTCGTTTGGTGACGAAAAGTCGATTATGCTGTCCGTGATGGTCCTGTGTACTGCAAATCCTGTGCCAAAAAGCCGTAGGTTTTTCAGTTGCCTCTATGGTTTTCCTTTGTATATTCTGAAGTTCTCCGTGTTGAAATGGTCTTCGTCTGTGAATCGTGTTTCTTGCAGTGCACATATTTTGATTAAAAATTTTTAGAGAGTGTCTGAGAGTTGTTTCATCTTTCCTGTCTTCATCAGTGTGTTCACGTTGAGCGTGCCGATGTAGTGTTTGCGTTAGGTCTTGAGGGAGTTTGAGAAGCTCCGATTCTTTTCATAATATCCGTGAGTCCACGGAATCCGATGCTCACGACGATCCCAGTCTATTGACTGGGGCCCGGGGTAATGAGATTTTCCTCGTTGTACCATCATGATGTTTGGTAGTTGGATGTATGGCATGCTGCCGAGTACAACCTGACTTTCCAGATCAGGAGGTTGGTTGAGGCCGCCACTGACATGTGGAGCAGACGCCTTTTGTAGCCGCCCACTGTGGGAACAGACGCTACTAGTAGTTTTGGTCCGCCCCGAGTATTTCATTTCCCCGGTACCACCTGTACCTAGGAGGCATTCCCCTTATCCGCCACCTGGGGAGGCGCTCGGTTGCGGGTCTACTAACCGCCCCAATTTTAAGTTGAGAAACCAGAATAACTCGCAAAATAAGCTCCACACGAAAAAATGTGTGGACTCCAAAGTTGATTATTTTCGAGCGGGACATCTGCTGGTGCTAAAATTAGCCCGCCACCCCAGCCCCTTGGGGGTCGGGCAGGAGGCAACTTTAAAATTTCAAATGGGAACCCCCATTTTTTACTGCAGAATCAGATTCTACACAAAAACTACGTACATTTTGTCTTAAAAATTTGTTTTGATTCTCGGTAGTTGGCGCTGTAATTCAAGAAAATCCATGTTCTCATTTTTTCGTGGAAAATGGTTACGGATAAATAAAAGATATTTACTTCGTAAATATTGATTCGTTAAAACTAAATTCTCCCTCCCTCCCATTAGTGTGGGGTTTGAGAGAGAGGAATTAGAGTTTTACAAATGTTGACCCAATCTGAATCTGCAGAAAAAAATGATATATGGGTCAACATTTGTAAAACACTAATTCCTCTCTCTCAAATCCCACACTATGGGGAGAGAGGGAGAGCTTTACTTTGAGCGAATCAAAATTTACGATGTAAATATTTTTTATTTATCCGTAACTATTTTCCATGAAAAAAAGGGAACGTGGATTTTCTTGAATTACAGTACCAACTACCAAGAATCAAAACAAATGTTTAAGACAAAATGTTATAATGTTGTTGCTTTAATTTGCTATGAAAGCGGTGCTGATTGACAATAAAAGCGGGTTAAAAGCTGTGAGCTGTCTGGGGAAGTTAACCTTGCATTACTGCGCAACTGTTTCACCAGGTATCCAGTCTAGCTTACCAAATTCCCAACCAGACTAACACTGATTATAATCTTTTAATAGTCATACGACAACCGGTGATATATATATATAAAAGAATTTAAATAAAAAGAAATAAATCAGTTTATATTTGGAAATTTATTTTAACATTGATCATTGAAATTTCAGCATATTAAATGTGATTCATAACTAAACTAGTGCCTTATTTAGGATTGTGAAAAATGTGAGTTTGTAATCTTACAGAACACACCAAATATGGAGCCAAGATTGGCAGACTGCATACAACACTGCATTCATAAAATAACACACGAAGAACGTTGAAACATATGCAAGAGGAAATTAACCACAACCAACCGATTCAATTTTCACCCAAAGAAGTTACGTTTGTAGCACAGTCCTGTCCGTCATGTAATTACCACACTCTCGTGTACTAAATTCATACTAACTCTCTGTGAAATCTTCCCAAAAACAATAGCTGAGGGCTACTTTGATGATTACACCACATGCTTCACGTGGTCAACTTGGTTTACACAAAGCGTGTAACTCCACAATAATTTTGATCATTAAAATAAATTAGATCGAGAAGCAATTTACAAAAGAAAAACCTCAAACTGGTTACTAACGTCTTACTATTAACCTGATGGGTCAAACAATTATATAACCACGTGGTAGTGGTCTCACAAAGTACACCCCACGTGGGTTGAACATAAAGAAAAGTTGCTATATTGAGAAATATTATCAAGACGAGATGTTATAATCTCACGCACACTCGCATTTAAGATTGATGATCTTAGTTAGATTTACTGATCAACACGTGGTTCCACTTTACTCACAAAGTAGTGACAAAGCAACTACTGGAAAATATTCTGAACTTCACACTCGAAATACATTGCGTTGCAATTTAAGATAACATTAGATATTTTTAGAGCTAAACCTGAAATAAAGGTGATTAAATTTTCAGTTAGGCTGAACTTCAGAAATCCATTGTCCTACGGACTTAGCAGACACGCACTTGGCCGGAGATCTTACCACTTCAGACGCTCGCCACGGACTGACTGACTGGTCCCTTCCTGAGGGTGGCTCACAAATACAAACGGAAGTGGCCAGAGGGTCAGGTTCCTATACCAACATGACAAGGGACGGACAGGACCATACTACTGGATAGAAACCTCTTTGCTTTTAGAAAGCGTAGCTACCTGTTCCGACGTTGGTCCTACTGTTCTCTAGCAGACAGGCTTGTCTGCTACCCTCAAGCATGCAACTAGAAATACATTTGCTCATTCATCCTCTCACACAGAAGGGAAGGGGGATGACAGTATCTTATCATATACAGTATATAAAAGAAAGCGGATGTAGGTTCCGGATGAGACTGTGTGACATGAACTACATATAAACTGTGTTTTAAAGTGTAGTAGTGTGACAGATTGTTCTTGTTTATGTGTAAAAGTAACACGTTCCACTACTCAGTCTCCTCCCAGATAGTCAGAAACGCCACAGTAAATTTAGACGAGGAATTTATGCCGTAAATGACAACAGATTTAAGAAATTAACATGAAAGGAATCCAGCAGAGATCTTTCATAACCCCAACGCACCGGGAAAAGACTGTCCAGGGAATTTTCTGGCCATGCTAGGACATTCCCAAGCAGGCTTCTCACACCCTACTTAAACCAAAAGTGTAAAGGAAAGGCAAAAGGTCACCAGCTACTTGCTAAAACACAATAATTTCAACAAATCTTAAAATCTACCAATTTCAAACAGAAAAAGAACACAATCTGTGACACCTATTTAAAAGATAGTGTAGACCTAATTCGGTCACCAAGTAAAAACAATGGTTTTTATGTCATTAATATGAAAACAATTTCTGGTTGTTACCCTTATGGAGTTCATCAGTATTTGCTCATGGCAAGAGCCAACTGATCACAGGAAAATTTATGACTGTTTATTAACAAGCAAAATTTATGAAAATAGCAAAGGTGCCACAGCAATTAGAAAATAACATGAAAATAACATCAGTATCTTAAAGCAGAACATTACAATGCACAATCCGCAAAAGCAAAGAAAGTGATAAGAGAAAAAAACATGTTTTACAAAGTGGTTATCACAAAAAACTTCTATATCTTATAAAACTAATAATTTGTAGAATTAAAATAACTTTGTGGCACTAATTAAATCACTCTACTATATTTCAGTTAATTAGCAAACAATAATCACTGTGTCGTTATACTGAAACCACAATTAATTATGTGATTGTTACCCTTATGGGGTTCCTCACTATAAATATGCTCCATGCAAAGGCTAATCGATTACAGTCCAAATCTAATACATCACACAAAAACAAACATTGATAAATAAAACAGCTCTGAAAGTACAGTAGTCATTGTCTAAAAAAAAACACCAATAAATAAAACACCTGCAAAATACAAGAGTCAAAGTCTAAAAAAAAACAATAAATAGAACACCTGCAAAATACAAGAGTCAGTCTAATAAACACCAATAAATCGAACCCCTGCAAAACACACGAGTCAAAGTTTCTGTGACAGAAACACACGTATATGCACTGGACTAAGAACCATATAATCACTGTTCACTGACACATTCAGTACTTCCACTGTTCCGTGGCACAATGTAAGGGGCAGGGGAGGGGGGGCGGGTTCGTCGCCGCAGCTGTCAGTAGGGATTTTTTGTCCATCTGTTGCGTGCAATCCCTCCGTCTCTGCCCTCTCATGAAGTTTCTCTTGGTGGCCTGTGTCACGTACATCTCGATTTGGTTCCATTTTTGTGTTGTCAAATTCGTGCGGTATCCACGTTTGACACGCCACGTTGATATCCCTGGGCAAGGATGACACTTAACGGCTCTTCTTTGTGCCACCCTTAGCTACCAGAGAACATCGAACTATGATTTACTGTCGCTTGACAGTGGGCATCCGCCAGGAAATGTTGATAGGCGTCGTTGAAGTCTGCCAGTTTCTCTGGACAGTATGTGTCAAAAGGCTCCACGCCCCTTCTGTTGTTACATTCTTGAATTATCCTCAATTGGCTCGCCGGTTTGATATTCCTGGGCAAGGATGACACTTAGTGGCTCTTCTTTGTGCCATGCTTAGCGACCAGAGAACATCGAACCATGATTTACTGTCGCTTGACAGTGGGCATCCATCAGGAAATGTTAATATGCGTCGTTGAAGTCTGCCAATTTCTCTGGACACTACGTGTCAAAAGGCTCCACGCCCTTTTCTCCCCTGTCTTCTGTCGTTTCACCGCGGACATCTCGTCATGGTAGCGTGCGTGTGGTGCGTTGCCAGCAGATGGATTTCCGTGCGGTGGACCGCTCGCCCATCTCAGGTCATCGCCTCCAGGAAGGGTCGCACGGGGCGGCCGCCCATTAGCTCCAGGTGCAAGGGAAAGTGTTTGTCGCGTGCCCTTGTTTTGTTGTCGACCGCGCTCCCGAAGTGGCCCGGTTGACAGCGTGTCCTGCTGGGAAACCCGCCAGTTTACAACTAGCCCTCCTCCTCGCTGCTCCCGCTGTCTCATAAGAGTTTAGCTGGTTCGCTTTCACGTTCTCAACTGCATTCACAGAAATTGTTCATCATACTTATGTGATTACAAAATGTCATACATAATACCACTTAGTATTGTCTCTCACAATTTTTAAGAACTAAAGTGAGACTTAATTTTTTTTAATAAAAAAGTTAGATGACTCGACAATATAAAAAT
This sequence comes from Schistocerca cancellata, assembly GCF_023864275.1. Taxonomy (NCBI): domain Eukaryota; kingdom Metazoa; phylum Arthropoda; class Insecta; order Orthoptera; family Acrididae; genus Schistocerca; species Schistocerca cancellata. Next base: position 806,617,167 of record NC_064630.1, read on the forward strand.
AAAAGTTAAATGACTTGACAATATAAAAAAATAAAAGTGAAATGACTTGACAGTATAAAAACAAAAATTAAATGAACTGACAATATAATATCTAAATCCACATCACTAATGTGGTTTACTTCCGTTTTAATAAATCAAATGCTACTTATTACTTCACTTAAATGAATAGGATTATGTCTTGTGCAAGTATAGGTCAGGGCAGCATAGGGTTCACATGTTATTTACACACACACACACACATGCACACCTGTTGTCTATACTACAAACTAACTACCCATAAACATGTATTACTCAAAATTCTACTTCTATCCACTATTAGTTAATCCAACAACCTACTTCAAGGCTACTTCAACAAAGTGTTTACACCACTACAACATTTTTCTAATTCGTCCTCTTCCTGACGCTTGCCGCATATGTCTTTTGTCACATGATAAATATGGAGAACTTCCCTTAAACATACACAGTAAAAAGAACAATGGTTATTTACACGCCAAAACATTTATACCAGTTGACACACCTGATAAGAGACTCGCAATTATACATTTATCATACTCATATATTCACACATAAAACAGTAAGAAAATTTCATCTAAAATTACGTTATCACAAGAATTAATCACATAGATGACTCTGAGCAGGGTAAAAATATTTTCATTATACAGGTTATACTACATTTTCTTACCCATTTCGTTCCTTCTTTAAGTTACCTTTCGCTTCCAAATCAGTTATTTCGTCTGTGGTGGTTATTCTGGATTCATTTCTCATGAATGGAAAAATTGTGGTCTCCGCTATTCTGTAAAACAGTTTAATCTTAACATATTGAACTTACAACAGACACAAAAGATCCGAATCCTCCTGTAGTTTAAATGACAAATGTTTTGCTTCATCCTTATTACCTCAAACCAAGCTTTCCTTCGGTCCCATAATCAAAATTATTTAATCTTCCTCTACCTTCAAGAGGGAAATTTCCTCAGTACAAATCATATAGGCTGCAGTGCATCCCGCACCAGCGAATACAGTAAGCTGTAATGCTCACACCATCATCAAAACACATAAACGTCGCTTTTCTAGGACAAGTATTAACGCAGAATAATTTTTCAGGTTTTGGCTCAACATCAATCAAGACTACAGAAAGGATCCATATTTCTGTTCCATTCTCCATTTGCTGAAAAACTGCTCGTATTTGACTGCCATAATACTATTTCAGGGCCACGTAAATTACACAAACGACAACTCTTCTTCCACCTTGAAGGGAATCAATGTACTTACGAAATCCACAGACAGCACTTTACGTACTCAGCTATAAAGAACAAAAAAGACATATATCATCAATATTAACATATCATCGAATATTGGGAAGCCAATGGTTAAACAATCGTATTATTGCATCCTGTTTTCAAGATTCTAAACTTACTCATTCCTTTCTCAGAGTTCTCCTATTTTAAAATATTCTTACAGCACGCGTACTATAGTAAGAGATCCTCATTTATACTGACAGATATAGAATAGTAATAGATAGATAGTAGCACTGAAAACAGAAAATCGGAAACAAGGCTACTAACAGCTGGGGACCTGGGTTTGCCAGACCCATAATACCCACAGATTGGATATTCCCCTGAGTTTTGCATTAATTCTACACAAATCTTGCTTCTCTCAGGAGCGACTCTTTTCAATTTACACAAAAAAACATAAACAGCATTTCACTCGTTCACAAAGAAACCTTTTATCTTCACCTTTGAACCAACCTAAATCCTAATTGTGCAAGGAAAGAAAAAAATTTAAAAACATCACTTCAATCAATCACATAGAAACATCTTTATCATTATTTTTACCAACATATTATTCAAAATGCATACGTCACAAATTTAAACTAATCAATTCTTTCTCCTCACCGTCCTCTCTACTTCTCACTGTCCTTTCTACTCATTTGCCATGTCGCTCATTTGTTCCGATGGGCGCCTTCTGCGCTGATCGTTTGTCATTGCCGGTTTTGTTCATTTCCATTTGCTGGATTATGTCTAGGGTTAGCCGGCGGAATTTCAACATCATGAGGAGCTCTGCCTACAGTCCTATTCCCACCGTATTCATCGTGGTATCGATTCTGGTTGCCGTACCTGTAGCGTTCACGATCTTGTCCACGTCCTCGATCATTTCCGTTGTTCCACCTGTGTTCGCGACTGTTACCCCAGTTTCTATACGGCCGGTCCCGATTATTGTTCCGTTCGCGTCGCGACGACCAGTCACGCCGTTGATTAGTACTACGGCCACGACTGCGATCGCGCTGCTGTGCCCCGTAATAACTTTGTGCCTGATTAGGCGGGCATTTTCCTGTATTGTATTCCAACTCTTGGAGAAGTGTGTTAAACGTTTCCACTTCCTCTTTGCATCGTCCCGCAAGAATGACGTGGCGCAAGTGCATCGGCAATTTGGTGATACATATCCTAATTATTTCCGCAGGCCCGTATGGGTCGTATAAAAATTGATTTGCCTGCAGCATGTGGTCGAATAGGCGTGCTGGGCTGCTGAAACCAGACTGGTTCAAATTTGGCAGCATAATTATGCCATGTTTGACCCTATCTTGCGCCGCTTCCGACCAATAGGCGGTCAGAAAGGCTTGTCGAAACTCCCGAGTGGAGTTGCAGTGAGGCGCTGCCGACCTCATGCGAATCGCCGGTTCGCCTTCCAAATAGCCACACATATATTCTATCTTATGTGAACTTGCCCAGTCAGGGGGAAGACAAAACTCAAATTGCTCGAGCCATGCTCGTGGATGTATTCCTTCTTGCGAATTTCGAAATATCTCAAACTTTCTCACGGTAAGGAAATGTTTGAAATCAAATCCCTGCATTTTCTCCCGGCGAGGCCCTTGAATGTTTCTATTTTTCTCATGTCTGCCCCTCAAAATACATCCTTCCCTGTCGTCAAAATCTCCCTCGTGGCCGGAATCCGTCTCTGCACTGTCCGTACGGCTATTTTTAGTGCTATTGGCGAGTTCGGAATCACACACCATGCGGTTTTCCAGATGCGCCACGCGTTCTTGTAATTCGCCTGTTACAGCTTTGTGCCACCTGTTCACTTCGAACTGTCCCTTCTGAAATCTAAGAAGCGAACGCACTTCTTCGATCTCTGCGACCGCTACCGGTGTAGTATTGTTCTCACTTTCCGTCACCTTCATTGTGCCTACGATGTCCGCTAATGCCGCAATCTTATCATGTATTTGTCTGTTGTCCTCCGTCCCAGTCTGCTTCAATTGTTCTACTTGCTGTTCGAGTGCGTGAATCGCTTGACTGTTTTCCGCTACTGTGTTGCTAATGGACGCTGGACAATGCGTTTCCGCCTCCTGGACCCTCGAGAGTACCTGCTGGTGTTCTCTTTGGCATTCTTCTCTCAGCGCTTGGAAATTCCTAAGTAGCTGTTCTTCGCTCTCTTTCGATTCCGCATCGCGACTCCGCTTGCCCTGTTCTAAGGCTTGCAGACGATCATCAATTTGTTCAAATGTACGGCCTAATTCTTTCATAATATCACTTTTTATTTCACTTGCCAGATTGTTTATTCTTTGTGAGATATCATCGGACACTCTCTGCATTGACTTGTCAACTTTATTTGTCTGCTGGATTAATTTTCCGTCTATTTGTTCGCCTAGCTCTCGGATCGATTTTTCTGATTTCTGCGTCATTTGTTCGCCTAGCTCGCGGATCGATTTTTCGGATGATTCTTTTTGTTCTCGGAACGATTTTTCTGATTTCTGCGTCATTTGTTCGCCTAGCTCGCGGATCAACTTTTCAGATTTCTGCGCCATTTGTTCGCCTAGCACTCGGATCGATTTTTCAGATTTCTCTGCGTTTTCTTTATTTGGTTGCAATAAGGCTTTCATGAGTTCTGTCAAATCAATTTGGTTAGTTGGAGGCAAACTAATTTCTGGCTCTGATGTGAGCCCGTTCGTCCTGTTTTGCATTTCCTCTGAAGTATTCCGCATTGCATTTTCGGAACCGTCCGGTGTGTTAATATTCGAAATCAAATTATCCCCATGGTCCATGTTGCTTAAGTTGTTGGACCGCCTACTTTTAGCTTGGTTACGAGTCTGCATTAGTTCAATTTATGCCCGGTACGCAACACACTAATCAGAATAAATGTATCCCGCAAAAATTACGACAGTCACACGAAAGGTACCCAACTTAGTACGCACTTTTTCACACGCACATCAAATTTATATCTTTCATCGAAGTCAGTGCAATTTACAAGCGAGAAAAAAAACGCATACATATAAAACACACAAATATAGAAAACAAAACAAGACAAACAACACAACGCCGCTCAACAACGCCGTGAATCTTTTGAAAGTCTGCTCAGAAAAAACGCAGAAGTTGTTTGAGCGCTGCAGGGAAAAAAATTAAGATTATACACTCCTGGAAATTGAAATATGAACACCGTGAATTCATTGTCCCACGAAGGGGAAACTTTATTGACACATTCCTGGGGTCAGATACATCACATGATCACACTGACAGAACCACAGGCACATAGACACAGGCAACAGAGCATGCACAATGTCGGCACTAGTACAGTGTATATCCACCTTTCACAGCAATGCAGGCTGCTATTCTCCCATGGAGACGATCGTAGAGATGCTGGATGTAGTCCTGTGGAACGGCTTGCCATGCCATTTCCACCTGGCGCCTCAGTTGGACCAGCGTTCGTGCAGGACGTGCAGACCGCGTGAGACGACGCTTCATCCAGTCCCAAACATGCTCAATGGGGGACAGATCCGGAGATCTTGCTGGCCAGGGTAGTTGACTTACACCTTCTAGAGCACGTTGGGTGGCACGGGATACATGCGGACGTGCATTGTCCTGTTGGAACAGCAAATTCCCTTGCCGGTCTAGGAATGGTAGAACGATGGGTTCGATGACGGTTTGGATGTACCGTGCACTATTCAGTGTCCCCTCGACGATCACCAGTGGTGTACGGCCAGTGTAGGAGATCGCTCCCCACACCATGATGCCGGGTGTTGGCCCTGTGTGCCTCGGTCGTATGCAGTCCTGATTGTGGCGCTCACCTGCACGGCGCCAAACACGCATACGACCATCATTGGCACCAAGGCAGAAGCGACTCTCATCGCTGAAGACGACACGTCTCCATTCGTCCCTCCATTCACGCCTGTCGCGACACCACTGGAGGCGGGCTGCACGATGTTGGGGCGTGTGCGGAAGACGGCCTAACGGTGTGCGGGACCGTAGCCCAGCTTCATGAAGACGGTTGCGAATGGTCCTCGCCGATACCCCAGGAGCAACAGTGTCCCTAATTTGCTGGGAAGTGGCGGTGCATTCCCCTAAGCCACTGCGTAGGATCCTACGGTCTTGGCGTGCATCCGTGCGTCGCTGCGGTCCGGTCCCAGGACGACGGGCACGTGCACCTTCCGCCGACAACTGGCGACAACATCGATGTACTGTGGAGACCTCACGCCCCACGTGTTGAGCAATTCGGCGGTGCGTCCACCCGGCCTCCCGCATGCCCACTATACGCCCTCGCTCAAAGTCCGTCAACCGCACATACGGTTCACGTCCACGCTGTCGCGGCATGCTACCAGTGTTAAAGACTGCGATGGAGCTCCGTATGCCACTGCAAACTGGCTGACACTGACGGCGGCGGTGCACAAATGCTGCGCAGCTAGCGCCATTCGACGGCCAACACCGCGGTTCCTGGTGTGTCCGCTGTGCCTTGCGTGTGATCATTGCTTGTATAGCCCTCTCGCAGTGTCCGGAGCAAGTATGGTGGGTTTGACACACCGGTGTCAATGTGTTCTTTTTTCCATTTCCAGGAGTGTACAACTCTCGCAATCTAACGTTTCAGAGATTCCAGAGTCTAGCGGAATCACAGAACAGGGTCGTCATGTATAACGTTGTTGCTTTAGTTTGCTATGAAAGCGGTGCTGATTGACAATAAAAGCGGGTTAGAAGCTGTGAGCTGTCTGGGGAAGTTAACCTTGCATTACTGCGCAACTGTTTCACCAGGTATCCAGTCTAGCTTACCAAATTCCCAACCAGACTAACATTAATTATAATCTTTTAATAGTCATACGACAACCGGTGATATATATATATATAAAAGAATTTAAATAAAAAGCAATAAATCAGTTTATATTTGGAAATTTATTTTAACATTGATCATTGAAATTTCAGCATATTAAATTTGATTCATAACTAAACTAGTGCCTTATTTAGGATTGTGAAAAATGTGAGTTTGTAATCTTACAGAACACACCAAATATGGAGCCAAGATTGGCAGACTGCATACAACACTGCATTCATAAAATAACACACGAAGAACGTTGAAACATATGCAAGAGGAAATTAACCACAACCAACCGATTCAATTTTCACCCATAGAAGTTACGTTTGTAGCACAATCCTGTCCGTCATGTAACTACCACACACTCGTGTACTAAATTCATACTAACTCTCTGTGAAATCTTCCCAAAAACAATAGCTGAGGGCTACTTTGATGATTACACCACATGCTTCACGTGGTCAACTTGGTTTACACAAAGCGTATAACTCCACAATAATTTTGATAGTTAAAATAAATTAGATCGAAAGGCAATTTACAAAAGAAAAACCTCAAACTGGTTACTAACGTCTTACTATTAACCTGATGGGTCAAACAATTATATAAGCACGTGGTAGTGGTCTCACAAAGTACACGCCACGTGGGTTGAACACAAAGAAAAGTTGCTATATTGAGAAATATTATCAAGACGAGATGTTATAATCTCACGCACACTCGCATTTAAGATTGATGATCTTAGTTAGATTTACTGATCAACACGTGGTTCCACTTTACTCACAAAGTAGTGACAAAGCAACTACTGGAAAATATTCTGAACTTCACACTGGAAATACATTGCGTTGCAATTTAAGATAACATTAGATATTTTTAGAGCTAAACCTGAAATAAAGGTGATTAAATTTTCAGTTATGCTGAACTTCAGAAATCCATTGTCCTACGGACTTAGCAGACACGCGCTTAGCCGTAGTTTTTACCCTTTCAGACGCTCGCCACGGACCGACTGACTGGTCCCTTCCTGAGGGTGGCTCACAAATACAAACATGACAAGGGACGGACAGGACCATACTACTGGATAGAAACCTCTTTGCTTTTAGAAAGCGTAGCTACCTGTTCCGACGTTGGTCCTACTGTTCTCTAGCAGACAGGCTTGTCTGCTACCCTCGAGCATGCAACTAGAAATACATTTGCTCATTCATCCTCTCACACAGAAGGGAAGGGGGATGACAGTATCTTATCATATACAGTATATAAAAGAAAGCGGATGTAGGTTCCGTATGAGACTGTGTGACATGAATTACATATAAACTGTGTTTTAAAGTGTAGTAGTGTGACAGATTGTTCTTGTTTATGTGTAAAAGTAACACGTTCCACTACTCAGTCTCCTCCCAGATAGTCAGAAACGCCACAGTAAATTTAGACGAGGAATTTATGCCGTAAATGACAACAGATTTAAGAAATTAACATGAAAAGAATCCAGCAGAGACCTTTCAATGTACGTAGTTTTTTATGTAGAATCTGATTCAGCAATAAAAAAAATGGGCGTTGACATTTGAAATTTTAAAGTTGCTTCCCGCCACAGCCTCAGGAGATGAGGTGGCGGGCTAATTTTAGCACCAGCAGATATCCCCCTTGAAATTAATCAACTTTGGATACTGCACATTTTTTCGTGTGAAGCTTATTTTTCGGGTTCTTCTGGTTTGTAAACTTAAAATTCACACCCTGAATATACGGATAAGAGTGGATTGCTGTTCTCATACCGGGCGCCTCACCAGATAGCGGATAGGGGAACGCCCATCATATATGGAGGTTACCGTGGAAGTACAATACTCGGTGCGGACAAAACATAGCACAGCAAATCCAGGGGCAACGGCATCCAGGGTGGACGGCTTCCTGGTCAGCATCTGTCCACCCAGAGGGTCGGCTGCAAATGTAGCTCCAGGAGCCAACAATCCCTTGTTCTAACGTCGCAATGGAAACCCTGGACCAACAAGTTTACAAGCAACCGCGACTCGTGCGATCAATAACAAGAATACCCCGGGTGGTAACCAATCCACCCGTCAACAGATGGCAACCAGGAACTCGGATTCTGGGGAATCTGAACAGAGAAAGTCGGAGTTCTCTGGCAAACGTCCACACAAAACATTTACATTTCTTGGGTACTTCAACATAAACACACTGATCCAACCAGGAAAACTGTACAACCTACCATTAGAGCACAACAAACAGAAGCTAACGGTTCTTTCCCTGCAGGAAACCCTCATGACAGACGAACACACAATGGATTGCCGGCCGATGTGGTCGTGTGGTTCTAGACGCTTCATTCCGGAACCGCGCTGCTGCTACGGTCGCAGGTTCGAATCCTGCCTCAGGCAAGGATGTGTGTGATGTTCTTAGGTTAGGTTTACGTAGTTCTAAGCCTAGGGGTCTGATGACTTGAGATGTTAAGTCTCATGGGGCTTAGAGCCATTTGAACGATTTGAACGCAATGGATTATGGAGACTACCCTATCTTGAAGTTTTTTTTTTGTTTTTTTTTTTTTTAATGAAGATCCATGAGCTATTTTATATTTCCGTGACAAACCCTAATTCTAGGGCTATATTTTATTTTTGACACATGGATCGATGCGGACAATTGTAAAAACGGCGATGTTACATTAGTTCTTACTAATGTAAAATTGCTACCTTAAGAAGACGACAAATTTATATTTGTCGAAACCTAGGTAAAGAATTTCTTTATCCAATATAACTGGTCGGCTGTTTATAATTTTACTATCTTCAAGAGCAAGACGGACAAACGAGTCGGCACGGATGCTCCGCTTCGTAGCATGACCTTCATACTACACAAGAAGATAATCAGTTCAATTAGAGAAGTCAATCCAATAAACAATAGGTTAATGGTAATGCGCTTACGATGCGCAAACGGCCGGCCGGAGTGGCCGAGCGGTTAAAGGCGCTACAGTCTGGAACCGCACGACCGCTACGGTTGCAGGTTCGCATCCTGCCTCGGGCATGGATGTGTGTGATGTCCTTAGGTTAGTTAGGTTTAAGTCGTTCTAAGTTCTAGGGGACTTATGACCACAGCAGTTAAGTCCCATAGTGCTCAGAGCCATTTGAACCATTTGATGCGCAAACAAGAAATACACCATGAACAATGTATACTCTCCCACAAATGGGGTAACGAAAATGATCCCGTTTCAGCAGAGAAATTCTGGGGAACACTAGAGACAGTGATGGCCAAGATCCCCAAAGACGATATAAAAATTTCGTTTGGTGGTTTCAACGCACACATCGGCAGAGAAAAACGTCATCAAAGAACTGAGGGAAAGTTTGTAGCGCACAAATATACAAACAGAAATGGCGTGAGATTCATCGTACTATGCTAGCAGAGTAACATAAAGATCATGTCAGCGTCCCTCAGGAAATGTCCACGAAAGCAGAAAACATGGGGTCACCTATACAAGAGATGGAAGGATTCCAAATAGACTACGTAGGGATCTCGTACCCAGTTCAGAAGGAGATAAATGACGTTCAAGTACGCAGAGGTGCCAATATTGATTCAGACCGTTACCCAACTCGAATCAAGATAAAATTTATACCAAAGAAAATCCATCAGGAAACAACGCACTTAGAAAAGTTTAACAAAAAATGAATATCATGGAATTCAACGTAAAACAGGAATGGGAAAAGCAACCAGCAAAGACATGGGAGGAATTCCATAGAAATATCATACAAAAAACAAAAGAACCAATGTTACGGAAAAAGAACACTGAACACCCTAGGTGTGAAAAGGCACTAGAAATACACAAACAAGCTCTTCTGGACTACAATAGTAAAGAATGCCTAGAAAGCCTATGTTGTTTCCAAGAATCAAGAAAAGAGGCTGCAGAACTTATTAGGCAAACGAAGTAAAAGTACATGACGGAGCAACTTGATACTGTAAACTTCCGCAACTACAACACTAGAAAATTCTGCAGGGCCTTCTCAAGGAAGATCTGCGGTACACGCCTCAAAATTTGTGCTTCAGGAAACCAGATGGAAAACTAGCACTAACTAACCAGGAGAATTACCAGGAACTGGCACTTTATTTCTCCGGTCTCCTTAATTGCCCTGAAACTGCAACAAGATTTCCAGTACAGAACTGTACCTTCACCCAACCAGAATCACTCCCCCCCCCCTCCCCATCATATGAAGAATTCAACAAACACATACTTAAACTAAAAAACAACAGGACGTCTGGTGAAAACGGCATCATTTCAGAGTTACTAAAGAACTTTGGAACTAAGTTAGAATAGGAGTTTACGCAAATAATCTCTACTATCCGGCAAACAGAAAACTTCCTCACGACTGGAAATGAGCACTTATCCATCCACTACTCAAGAAACGAGATGAGACGAATGTGAACAACCGCAGAGGAATCTCGCTGCTACAAGTCACCTACAAGATTTTCCCAGCATGCTTACTGCAGAGAACACAAGAACAGATAGGTCGTTCATGCATAGAACAAATCCTCAATCTGAAAAAATTTCTAAAATACAAGACCATCAGGAATGCGCCAATCATTTGCACCTACACAGATTTCAAAAACGAGCATGATTCTGTTGACCGACAATCCTTGTTCAGCGTCTTAGAAGAAGAAAAGGTTCAAATGATTCAAATGGCTCTGAGCACTATGGGACTTAACTTCTGAGGTCATCACTCGCCTGGAACGTAGTACTACTTAAACCTAACTAACCTAAGGACAGCACACACATCCATGCCCGAGGCAGGATTCGAACCTGCGACGCTAGCGGTCCTGCGGTTCCAGACTGTAGCGCCTAAAACCGCACGGCCACCCTCGCCGGCCACAAGAAGAGGGACTCGACACAAAAACACTACGATTAATCCGTCAGACATTAGCTGACACAATATCGAAAGTTAAATTCATGGGTGTTTTATACATGGAAGAAGCCTGGAGATACTGGAAGGTGCCACATAGATTATATAATGATAAGACAGAAATTTAGGAACCAAGTTTTAAATTGAAAGACATTACCAGGGGCAGATGTGGACTCTGACCACAATCTATTAGTTATGAACTGTAGATTAGAACTGAAGAAACTGCAAAATGGTGTGAATTTCAGGAGATGGGACCTGGATAAAGTGAAAGAACCAGAGGTTGTATAGATTTTCAGGGAGAGCATTAGGGAACGATTGACAAGAAAGGGGGAAAGAAATACAGTTGAAGAAGAATGGGTAGCTTTGAGAGATGAAATAGTGAATGCAGCAGAAGACCAAGTAGGTAAACAGACTAGAGATCATAGAAATCCTTGGGTAACAGAAGAGATAATGAATCTAATTGATGAAAGGAGAAAGTACAAAAAAGCAGTAAATGAAGCAGGCAAAAAGGAATACAAACGTCCCAAAAATGAGATCGACAGGAAGTACAAATTGGCTAAGAATGGATGGCTAGAGGACAAATGTAAAGATGTAGAGGCGTATATCGCTAGGGGTAAGATAGATACTGCCTACAGGAAAATTAAAGAGACCTTTGGAGAAAAGAGAACCACTTGCATGAATATCAAGAGCTCAGATGGATACCCAGTTCTAAGCAAAGAAGGGAAAGCAGAAAGGTGGAAGGAGTATATAGAGGGTCTATACAAGGGCGATGTTCTTGAGGACATTCTTATGGAAATGGAAGAGGAGGTAGATGAAGATGAAATGAGAGATATGACACTGCGTGAAGAGTTTGACAGAGCACAGAAAGAACTAAGTCGAAACAAGGGCCCGGGAGTAGACAACATTCCATTAGAACTACTGATAGCCTTGGGAGAGCCAGCCCTGACAAAACTCTACCATCTGGTGAGCAAGATGTATGAGACAGGCGAAATACCAAATCTCAAAGAAATTAGGTGTTGTCAGATGTGAAAATAACCGAAGTATCAGTTTCATAAGCCACGGCTGCAAAATACTAACACGAATTCTTTACAGACGAATGGAAAAACTGGTAGAAGCCGACCACGCGGAAGATCAGTTTGTATTCCGATGGAACACGTGACGCAATACTGACCCTACGACCTATCTTCGCAAATAGATGAAGGAAAGGCATTTGCAGACTTACAGAAAGTTTTTGACAATGTTGACTGGAACACTCTCTTTCAAATTCTGAAGGTGGCAGGGGTAAAATACAAATTTACAATTTGTACAGAAACCAGATGGCAGTTATAAGAGTCGAGTGGCATGAAAGGGAAATAGTGGTTGGGAAGGGAGTGAGGCAAGGTTACAGCCTATCCCCAATGTTATTCAGTCTGTATTCTGAGCAAACAGTAAACGAAACAAAAGAAAAAATTGGAGTAGGAATTAAAATCCATGGAGAAAAAATTAAAGCTTTGAGGTTCGCCGATGACATTGTAATTCTCTCAGAGACAGCAAAGGACCTGGAAGAGCAGCTGAACGGAATGGACAGCGTCTTGAAAGGAGGACATAAGATGAATATCAACAAAAGCAAAACGAGGATAATAGAATGTAGTCGAATTACGTCGGATGGTGCTGAGGGAATTAGATTAGGAAATGAGACGCTTAAAGTAGTAAATGAGTTTTGCTATTTGGGGAGCAAAATAACTCATGATGGTCGAAGCAGAGAGGATATAAAATGTATACTGGCAATGGCATGGAAAGCGCGTCTGAATAGGAGAAATTTGTTAAATCGAGTATAGATTTATGTGTCAGGAAGTCGTTGCTGAAAGTATTTGTATGGCGTGTAGTCATGTATGGAAGTGAAACGTGGACGATAAATAGTTTAGACAAGAATAGAATAGAAACTTTCGAAATGTGGTACTACAGAAGAATGCTGGAAATGAGATGGGTAGACATATTCTGAGGCATTAAGGGATCACCAATTTAGTATTGGAGGACAGCGTGGAGGGTAAAAATCGTCGAGGGGGACCAAGAGATTAGTACACTAAACAGATCCAGAAGGATGTAGGTTGCAGTAGGTACTGGGAGATGAAGAAGCTTGCACAGGATAGAGTAGCATGGAGAGCTGCATCAAACCAGTCTCTGGACTGAAGACCACAAAAACAACAACAACAAATTGATGGGTGAAATCCTTGATCTCTTCATGATTTTAAACTGGAGTGTTCCAAGGCGACGGATTATCCCCACTATTATTCGACCTAGTCCTGGACAAAGTAATGAGGGAATGACAAAATAACTGAAAACTCAAGGACACTGGAAACCAACACCACTGGCAAGATGCCGAGACGAAACAGAAATATCAAATCTATATTTTGCAGACGATCTGGTCATACTGTCAAACAACGATGCAACAGCAACCAAACAAATAGAGGTACTAAAAGAATACGCGGAAATAGTTGGGGAGCAGTTCTCTTTCGACAAGTCTGAATTTTTCTGCTCAGAATTAAACATAACAAAATTAGACACAAAATACGGAAAAATAAACAGAGTTTGACATTTCAAGTATCTAGGTGAAATCCTTGAAACTATAGGAGGAGGAAAGATCGCTCAGAAGATTCGACTACAAAAACTGAAGAGAGCTTTCGGCAGGGCACAGCACACATATAATAAAAATTGCATGTCCATTGACACGAACGTCAGACACTACAACACAGTAATCAAGCCTGAAATACTGTATGCAAGTGAGACACTATCATTCCGTACGAAAAGTGACATGGAAAGCATACTGAAGGAAGAAAGCAAAATCTTAAGGAAAATTCTCGGTCCAAAGCTGACAAGAGGGGCACAGGTTACGCTCCAGGAAAGTTGCAGAGAAGATGTCAAACGTATCTGCAGATATCAGAGAAGGAAGCTTGAAGTTCTGTGGGCACACAATCAGGCTATCACCAAAACGACTCACCAAGAGAAATACATACATGGGGTCAGATCAACGATATCATGGATCAAACAAGTCAGACTGGACCCAGAAACAGTAAAAATCGATCCAATAGGAACTGAAGACAGAAATGTATACAGGGACAATATACACAAGAGGAATGTGAGGTCCCAAAGAAACCAGGGACGAAGTGAACTGAAGATAGAAGGACTCCATGGAGAAAATATGAGAGAATCGTGGAAGCTCAGAAATAACGCTCCAATGAGGTAGACTTCTTTGCGGCGTGATCCGACAAGGTCTCAAGGCAACAAACCCGTTTTCGGGCTGAAGTTTTCAATAACAATCACATCTTGGTAACTGAAGCCTCTGAATTAACTTGCTGTGACTTCTCAGTTGACGCCAAATGTTGCTCTTAAAAATTGTGCTAGATGCTTATGAATTTCATTCCAGGTTTACTGCTACTGTGTTGGTAGGTAACAAAAGGGAAATCAAGTGGTATCAATTACAGAGAAATAACAAATATTGTAATGGCAGTACTCGTCCATTCACTGACACAGAAAGTGCCAGTCGGAAAGAGCTCGCATTCCATTAATTAGCTGTAATTGAGAAATAAACAAAAAATATTATCTTTCAATCATGCCTGCAATCGAAATGCAACATGTCTTTCGCCGTCAATATTAAATATAACGTTTCCCGTAACCTGCGTTGCTGACTGCATTGCCTCGTAGTTCTCTAAAATAGCCTTCAAAAAGCTGCCACGAAATTACAAAACATTCGTTGAGTGGTGCCTTTCGTCGTATATAAGACTCAGATTATCGGAGTACACTATAAGTTTAATATTGTTTGAACAAGGCGGTGTTTTCGTGTGTGTAGCTTTCATCGATCCTAAAGCTGGACAAAATCTGTGACAACTGTTATGTATGGACTAAATGATGCAGTTCCTTCGAGGTTTCTAATGGGTCTTTCGGACATAAAGGATCACAGATAAAAGACGTATAAAGAGAAGGGGTTGGACGTGAAAGGGGACAGAGACAAGAAAGAGAACAGAAAGCTTTAGTTCCACTTTCTTTTCCGTGATAGCCTTCAACAAAAAAATAACATTTCTAAAATGTCATTAACATTTGTTGTTATAATCTATAACATAATTATTTGAAATTCTAGAAGCTCAGACATAAAATGTAGAAGCGCAAAGTTATCTAAAACTTGTACTGCAGACATGAAGGAGAAGCAGTTAATGCGCAGGGAGTGACGCAGGTTGTGGCCGTTATTCAGTCTGTGTACTGAGCTGTGAAGGAAACCAAGGGGAAGGATGAAAGTTCAGGAGTACTAAATAAAAAATTGACGTTAGTTGGTGATATTGTAATTCTGTCATAGATGGCCAAGGACTTGGAAGATCATTTGAACGGAATGGGTAGTGTTTAGAAAAGAGGTTACGAGATGAATACAACGAAAGTAGAGCAACGGTGTAGGAATCTTGTCGAATTAAATGAGCAACTGATGAGGGAATTATTTAGAAAATGATACACTGAAACTAGCAGACGATTTTATTGTTTTGGCAGCAAAATAAATGATGATTGTCGTAGTAGAGAGGATATAACATGCAGTCTGGCATTAGCAATAACTGCATTTCTGAAGTAGGGAAGTTTGTTAACACCGAATACACATTTAAATATTAGGAACTCTCTTTTGAAGATGATTGTGTGGAGCGGGGACTCGCAAGGAACTGAAACGTGAAACTAAACAGGGCAAACAAAAAGAGAATGGAATGTGACCCAATAGAACAATGCTGAAGATTAGATGGATAGACAGGATAACCAATGAGGAGGCAAAGAAAAATATGGCGTTATTTAACTGAAACACGATTTTTAGCATACGTACTAAAGTGTGAAAACTCGTCAATTTGGTAGTGAAGGGAATTGTGGAGGGAAACCAAAGCTTGAATACCGTAAGCAAGTTCAGTTGCATGTAGGTAACAGTACTTGGGCAGAGATGAAAGGGCGCATTAACGTGGATAGCTGCATCATATCAGTCTTCCTGCTGAAGACTGAGCTAACAAAAACAACGATAATAATAATAATAACAATTTCCAGTTCAGTCGTTTGATATTTCAGTTGATATTTTAGTTTTTCCTTGTCTGGTAATGCTCCGGACTGCCTTTCTACTATCTGCTCAGATTATATCGTCTCAGAAAAGCCTTAATGGTACTCGTGAGACAAACATAAATTTCCTCAACAAGTGGTCGTTAAAAATATCAGGCCAGTTTGCTATTCTAGAATACTGAATGGAAGAAGTTGGGTTATCATATGTAACGTACAGCGTAATTTAGGAGTAACGGTAGCTAATTTTAGCTTCCACAGCATATATTCATGATAACTACGCGACCAACAAGGATACTTAACTCTGACTAACTATGCTCTGATAATGAATAAATTCAACTCGAATAATTAATGTGTTAAGCAGTTAGCATGTAGCAGAAGAAAGTCTAAGACCACTAACAGCGTGAAACTTACTTTAAATAATGTTGATCACGTTGAGTCAACTCCTGATATTAGTGTTAATGTTCAACGAAATCACCTCAGCTGTATATTTACATATTTATTGTCTTACTAACGGTTTCGTTTCTTTGAATATCTTCACTTTGACGAGTTGTTATGAGTATGACATACGATAACCAGACCATTCATGTCTTGACTTCAGCACGACTCGCCAATCAAAGAATCGAAGCCGGCCGTAACACAGTGCATGTGTAAAAATACAGCTGAGGTGCTTTTCATTTATCATTGAAACTTACTTTGTGCTGATTACATTCCTGAGACTTGACTGCTGTTCAGAAAGGTGGTGCATGATTTCTTAAGATTCTATCGCTGTTGTTGTGAACATTATTGAATCGCTAATAATTTGCTAATAGATTCATAAAATGCATGAGTAACTTGCACATTGACAAAAAATAGATATCTGGTACAGATGTCCGATTACAATGCTCTTTTTATGAAAATATTATCCATATTGATGCAATAGAAGCAAATTTTGGTAATTTACGTTGAGTGTAACAAAGAGAAAAAAAGTTCCTTGTTTTAGACAAAATTTTCCACATCGGGCCCCCCATTCAACGGAGGGTCCGTAATTACAATTGGAGATGGCGTCCATTGTAAATGTTAGCGAATTTGAAAACTGAATGCGAGGAAAATGAAACATTACGATTTATCTGAAGCTGCTACAGCAAGCCAATTTAACTGACTTGCTGCTGACGGATGATGACGATGCCTAAAACGTTATTCAAGTCCCATATGAAAATGTATTTTTGTGAATGTTGACCATCGTGTTACAATAAAGCAGTTGGTTGATTAGTGCATCACCTGATACTGTATCATTCAGTGACAGTTGTAAGTTACCAAGTGCTCCTGTGATGATGATGATGTTTGGTTTGTGGGGCGCTCAACTGCGTGGTTATCAGCGCCCGTACAATTACCCAATCTTTGCTCAGTCCAATTTCGCCACTTTTCTGGATGATGATGATGAGGACAACACAAACACCCAGTCATCTCGAGGCCGGGAATCGAACCCGGGACCCAGTACTCGGGAAGCGAGAACGCTACCGCGAGACCACGAGCGGCGGACTAGAAGTGCTCCTGTGCAAAGGACTGTATCAAGTTAAGTAAATCTTTTTATCATTCATATAATGTAGTTACCTAACAAGGCTTGCCAATTTCAGTTTCACTCTGTAGGATATAGAGACTACCAACCCTATCGGGAGGATAGATTACCATCAATGGTTACCTGCTCTCACTTCGTAAAAACTCCGTGGCTGGATTTGGGAAAACCATTGTTGGTCCACGCTGTGGATATACAGAGATGAATAAAGTGGCTCACCCATGACACCAGAAAAAGTTCCGGTAATTCGTAGAACGAAGTAATATTTCAGAGAGTACAGTATGTACTTCGATATGGGGTCATACGTCATTAATGGGCTACTGGCGAACCAGTCTCTCAGACAAAAAATATGGAACAGGCGTGGAACAAGGCTAAAAATATTGTTCTGTAAATCCATGAGAATGATTTATCGACCAGCAGTAATGAAATTCTTGCAGCTGAAAAGTGTTTGTGTTGCGTTCTCTCTTTGGTGACGTGTCCGAACTATGCAAAGACGTATGCAAAGCAATAATTCATAAGGCTATCCATAAAGATCAGTCCAAGTCGTTCCAAAATGCGTTTTGGGTCTCCAGATTTTTCTAAGTCCTATTGGTTCGTATTTTTATAGTATTTCTGGCAGTCTCTCTTCTTCCACGCTATTGATGTGTCCTTTCCATTTCTTTCTGTATGATTCTACTGTTTTTCATTTAGCCACATTAATCCTAATTCTGCTCGATCCAGTCTTGTGCATCTGGCTACAGGAAAGAGAAAATCTCATTTCCGCACTCTGGAGTCTTAGTGTGCCCTTCTTTGCTGTTATACAGATTTCACTTCCGTACATTGCAAGAATGTTTGCAAGTATTTCGTAAAATTTCAGAAGATTATTTTCTCTAACTTAATTTTTTTGTATGGTACATCCAATAGTACGTTTCATTAAGTTAAATTAACCTTATGTTGAAAATTGGCATCACCTTCATATGATAGCCTGTGTTTCAACCCAAATATTTAAAATTTCTTACTTGCTCTATTATTTTTCCATTTTTTACACTTTTGTTTTTTCGCATAAATGCCATCACCTTTAATTAAAAAATAGTTAGTTTACAAAAAACACATAAAAGCCAGCTAATTTCAAACATGGTTAATTAATTTAACGAGACTTCAGTTGTACTAGTAAGTATTCAACGCACAACGGTTTCGGGATATTAAAATTCCACCTTCAGATGTATAAAATTATATTCGATAACCTACGATTTGCGGTCGGAACAGTCAATGCATGGGCTCGAAACCACTGTATCTTGGTCGGAAACTATTGACCGCGTGGCAGCTGCACGATATGAAATTCCAAACTATTTTGATGAGAACACTATAGTAGTCGCACGCTCGGTACAAACGAAGAAATGCAAAAATTTATTTCTTCACATTATTATTATTATTATACATTTCTGCCCTTAAGACTAACTGAACTTGTATGTTACATGATTCGTAACGTGCGCGTGGGTCACACAATACTCATTAAAGCCTGTACTATGGTAAGTGAGTGGGGTTCACCTTATGAGACAGGATTTTCATATAGATATCGACCGCGTGTACCTAAATGGTGGCAAATCAGACTTACACCCACTCTGTAATAACAATGATCCGTCAAGCAAGTTAGAAATGCAATTACACGTCAGCATGGTCCAAAAGCAACACTGAAGATGCTACCAATTTAATAATAATACGGTCGCCAGCCTAATTAGGCATTAACTGATTTTCTTCCCTATACAAGTTGGTGTATATTCATGCAAAACAACACGTAGTAACACCGCATAATATAGTAAAATTTTAGATCCAGAAAATCTATTGAACTGATAGTTTCACGTTCTATACTGATATGGAAAAACCATCCATACGTAACACTACACTATAATGTATACTTTAAAACTTTGTACTGTCTATTGATCTGATTAAAATCGGGCATAGGTTACCTTAGAAGTAGTACTTTCGAGCCACACACAAAATGTCAATTTTAATAAAGATAAAACACTGATAAATTTTGGCTTTTATATTGACTTTAACTTTTGCTGGTAAAACCAATTTAGAACACTTCAGAATTTAAATGAATAAAAAAGGGGGGGAGGGACTCTGAAACTGTATAAAAAAATTGATTATTGAAATTATTATGCGTTCAAGATTCCCAGTATATGAGTTACTACTCTTTTTTTTCTTATTTACTGTTCATTTAAATACCTTTATATCTGTCTCGAAATAATTAAACTTCATTACTATATCAATATTAAAGTTATCTTTCAACTTCGTTAGACCTTCGTTATTCATTTACTGGTTCATTCAGAAAACAGTTCTCTAAACACCATTCTAACATAACTAGGTCTGCAAGTAATTATAATCAAAACAAATTTAATTTTTCATTTCTGGACACTCGGATTGCACAACATTTGGAAAGGACCCTGTCTAGTTGTGAGGATAATTAAATGAAGGGAAAGTTCTGGTAAAATTTAGGTTATTATTGAACAGTTCATTCTATGGTCCATACGAATACAGTACTAAAAGTTTCAACCTGCTTGTATCGATGCGGCGGTTGGCGAGCGGCTAGATGGCGAGGCACAGAGCACACATACAACCACAGCTATGGCTCTTGACGTATCGGCGCTTTAATTCTTCTTTGCGTCGCAATGTTTTTCCATTTAGTGCCTATGGACTTTTGCCATGCTGTGTTGGCGTTGGAACGACATACCAGAGGCTGAGTGAAGCTACGTCTTCCAGGACAGCCTCCTCGCTCCAGACGGTGTTGCTCAAACCAGTGCCAAACTCCAACTAACTAGTGCTGTGCCCGTTGTGCTGTGCAGAGCCCGTGTGCATTTTTCCACGCTCGCCTGCCATCCACCTTTTACCGCTCCCTTACAGACAGGGTATTCACCCGAGGTTTTGCATTCTACATATCCTAAAACATCGCCTACGTATGGACCAGACGCACAGTTACAATTTTAAACATCTTACAACAGTCTCAACATTTGTTACATTTCAATTCTATTACAATATTGCTTGACATTTGACATAAACATTAATATTCACATTGAAACTTGTTTACAGTTTTCTTAACACAATGGCATGAAACAAAAAAGAAATGAAATCAGAACATAAATTACACTAGTTTATCAAAAAATCAGATGGAAAAAAATTACCTATATGTACAATAGTACAGCGTCGTTGTTGTTACAGATTATTCAGTTTTTCCCCTTTATTCATGGTTTCTTCTTCTTTTTCTCTTCCCGAAACCTCTTCATTCTTTGACTGTATTCGTGTTTCCCTTATTCCGTCCATATTTTCCCTGGCCTCTTCCTTTCATTTACTTCAAATTTCGTGTTCATAATTTTGTTTCTGAATTTGTCTCTTTCATCTATCATTTCTTTATCGATTCCTGCTTGTATTAGGTCTTCTTCTATTACATTAAACCAGTTGGTTCTTTTTATTGAGCTTTCGACTACATCAAAAATCCTCTTTGTGATTCTGGCGTTGTTCATTATGTGTATGTACCCAAATAATGTTAATCGACATTTTATGATTATGTCTGTGAGTCTGTATGTATGTTCGTATAGGTCTTCGGTTCGCCTCTTCATCCATATACCATCTCCATGTACTGCTTCAAAAATTTTTCGAATGATTTTACGTTCTATCTTTTCTGTCTGTGTGCTGCCTGATGCCCTGCAGTATTACCGTTTTGTTGTGTCTGAATTTCGCCTGTCTTGAGATGCTTCTTTGACTGTAGTGCGTCCATGTGAGTTTGAACGCTTTATGAAGTTTTTCTGTTAGTTGTGTACTGGATGGCTCGTTTGATCCTCCTGTTTGTGTGTATTCTCCAAGATACTTGAATTTTTCTTCTCATGTATATGGACGTTATTATTTTCTTCTGTAGTTACTTCCACGGAGCCATAGGACAGTCGTTCCAACGAGCATCAAAGAGGCGAGTCCGCCCGGAATCAACAACGGCGTAAATGACGACTCGTGGGAAAGAGAGGAGCTTCCTGCAACGGCCCCCGTTAAACAGCTCGTATCTTGCGGTGCGACTGCAACCGACAGCCACTATTAGCAGCATTACCATAAGAATGGGCCAATCACCGCGAGCCAGACTCCAGCTCGGGCTCTCCGGGGGCACTCGTAGGACAATGGCGAGAAAATTAACGACTGCCTCTCGCCTTCCCAGAAATTACCCCAGCAGCATGCTGCCCTCCATCTCCCTGTCTCAAGGCGTGCGATGAACGCGAATAGCCCGTTAACGCCGATACTTTCTCGCCGAGTTCGTACTGACTTTTCTCATGCAGATTTTGGTCTGTAGAAACACAGAAGCTGAAATAGCAACACAATGCAAGAGATAACCGCGAAAGTTTTCATTTGTTAATGAACACTGGTAATGCTTATTTCTTAATAGATGTGCAATATACGTCATTAATAAACATATTTTTTAATACAGAATCTCTCAACAAAATATTCTACAGTGTATTTTTTTAAGGATCTCAGTTAAATATAACCTAAATGTTGTCACTAAACCTACGATTACTAAAGCAAGTACATAATCCTCGCCGAATTTTTAAAAACAAGCACAAGGTTGAACTTAGTAAGACAGTGGCTGACAAGCAATTCATTTATTTTCACTACTGCTTGTACGAGGTCTTGAGCTATCACTCAACTATTTTTAATTGAAAATGATTTAAGTGTTAAATTTGGTGCCAGAATCTGAAAATATCGGTTAGGTGGGCCAATGAAATACACTCCTGGAAATTGAAATAAGAACACCGTGAATTCATTGTCCCAGGAAGGGGAAACTTTATTGACACATTCCTGGGGTCAGATACATCACATGATCACACTGACAGAACCACAGGCACATAGACACAGGCAACAGAGCACGCACAATGTTGGCACTAGTACAGTGTATATCCACATTTCGCAGCAATGCAGGCTGCTATTCTCCCATGGAAACGATCGTAGAGATGCTGGATGTAGTCCTGTGGAACGGCTTGCCATGCCATTTCCACCTGGCGCCTCAGTTGGACCAGCGTTCGTGCTGGACGTGCAGACCGCGTGAGACGACGCTTCATCCAGTCCCAAACATGCTCAATGGGGGACAGATCCGGAGATCTTGCTGGCCAGGGCAGTTGACTTACATCTTCTAGAGCACGTTGGGTGGCACCGGATGCATGCGGACGTGCATTGTCCTATTGGAACAGCAAGTTCCCTTGCCGGTCTAGGAATGGTAGAACGATGGGTTCGATGACGGTTTGGATGTACCGTGCACTATTCAGTGTCCCCTCGACGATCACCAGTGGTGTACGGCCAGTGTAGGAGATCGCTTCCCACACCATGATGCCGGGTGTTGGCCCTGTGTGCCTCGGTCGTATGCAGTCCTGATTGTGGCGCTCACCTGCACGGCGCCAAACACGCATACGACCATCATTGGCACCAAGGCAGAAGCGACTCTCATCGCTGAAGACGACACGTCTCCATTCGTCCCTCCATTCACGCCTGTCGCGACACCACTGGAGGCGGGCTGCACGATGTTGGGGCGTGAGCGGAAGACGGCCTAACGGTGTGCGGGACCGTAGCCCAGCTTCATGGAGACGGTTGCGAATGGTCCTCGCCGATACCTCAGGAGCAACAGTGTCCCTAATTTGCTGGGAAGTGGCGGTGCGGTCCCCTACGGCACTGCGTAAGATCCTACGGTCTTGGCGTGCATCCGTGCGTCGCTGCGGTCCGGTCCCAGGTCGACGGGCACGTGCACCTTCCGCCGACCACTGGCGACAACATCGATGTACTGTGAAGACCTCACGCCCCACGTGTTGAGCAATTCGGCGGTACGTCCACCCGGCCTCCCGCATGCCCACTATACGCCCTCGCTCAAAGTCCGTCAACTGCACATACGGTTCACGTCCACGCTGTCGCGGCATGCTACCAGTGTTAAAGACTGCGATGGAGCTCCGTATGCCGCGGCTAACTGGCTGACACTGACGGCGGCGGTGCACAAATGCTGCGCAGCTAGCGCCATTCGGCGGCCAACACCGCGGTTCCTGGTGTGTCCGCTGTGCCGTGCGTGTGATCATTGCTTGTACAGCCCTCTCGCAGTGTCCGGAGCAAGTATGGTGGGTCTGACACACCGGTGTCAATGTGTTCTTTTTTCCATTTCCAGGAGTGTATTTGGAAATTTCACAATGTCATCAACATCTCACCCGAGAACCCTGTCTGCAACTAGTCGGAAAGGAAATCTGCCATCAACACAGTCATTACTTGTTGAAAGAGAAACGTTGCAAACTGCCCGAAGGAAAGAATTTCATGACGGCACTTTCTTATACTCTAGCCATTGACACATGACACTTAAATTTACTTTAGAAAATGGTCAATAAAACTATTTCGCCAATAAAGTTCACGCTTGCTCATAATATTGAGCAACATGTAACACTGTAACAAAAAAAATCATTGACGTCAGCGCAATCTCTTTGTCAGGCTAACAAATTTCATGTCATTTACGAAAGTGCGTATCTTCCAGTATAGCAAGTTCAAATATCTTTCATGAGTTTTATTTACAGTTTCTCAATTTAACAATTAATGTTCATATCGATTGCATACTTTACTTCTAATCACGATTATGAACTTTCATTCCATATATCATGATATAAAATTTGTAGGTTAATTCGTTAACAAGATCAACTAACGAACAGTTTTCTGCAGCAAGAAAAAAACAAGTCCGTACTGCGGGGGTTGCCCGGAAAGTAATGCACCACATTTTTTTGTCTCAGCCGAAAACAATGCTACGAATGCGAAACGTTACGTACATATTATTTGAAGACTCCTGAGTGAGTGAGAGAAGTTTCCGTCACTTTTGAAAATAGCGTAGCTGCAGGACAGTTTCAAAATGGCGTCTGTAAATGATGTACGTTACAAGCTACGTGCCGTCGTTGAATTTCTCGCTACAGAGTATTAAAATGTGGGTGATATTCACAAAGGTTTCTGCAAAGTTTATGCAGCATCTGCTGTCGACAGAAGCACTGTTGGTCGCTGGTCACGGAGGGTGACGTCATCAGAAGGCTGTTCGGCGGAGCTCCACGATTTGCAGCGGTCGGGCAGACCATCCACGGCTGTCACACCTGACATGTTGCAGCGAGCTGATGTTGTCATTCGCAAGGACAGACGCATTTCGACTCGGCACTTGGAAGACATTTTGAGGACGATGAGGAGGTGATTCACATATGGCACCGCCACCAGGACAAGGGTTGGTACCGGCAGGGCATAAACGCCCTTGTTTCGTGCTGGAGGAAGGCCATGTACTAGATCGGGATGGAGATTACGTGGAAAAAGTAGGGCTTGTAGATAGAACTCCATCCTTTCGTGTGTGTAATTCTCATTATATTCAATAAAGAACTGTTGAAGAAAAGAAATGCTGTGCATTACCTTCTGGGCACTCTTGCATTTAATACAATGTTTTTTTTCGTAATCGATAAATATTTACATGTAATTTGTTTGATACTAAAATGTAGAGTTTCACGGCCGGAAATGTCATGTCCATTAAAATTATCCGGGCTGTTATGCCGTGGTCGGTTGATCAATTCTGTGTCAATTACCAGCGTTTCGTCCCCGTCTGCAGTGGATATCTTCAAGGGGGTCTGTAGCTCGATGGAAGGTCCAACACACCCACTGGCTACACTGGTGTCCAAAATCAAAACAACAAACTGCTATTTGCTCGTCCTATGTCTAATTCACGATAGAATCGAACTGTGAACAGATGTCAGTACGGTCTTGTTCTGCACGGTGAACGGACAACTGCGCCAACGGTGACGTCATTGCACCTATGAAACAGGGTAGTGTTTGCCGGTTAGTTCCACATCGACAGTCAGTGTGTACACAGTCACAGACGGTGCAGAAAGGCACAGAGAAGACTCCTGCCAGACTCTCTTCGGTGGGGAGCCGTAGGAAGATTGGAACGTGGACAGCCGCAAACTGATTTGGCCCGATGGCTTAATGTGAATCGTCATGTTGTTTCTCGTATGTGGTGGCGACGTTTTATAAAGACCGAAACTGTATGCGGAAGACCAGAGTAGGGCCGACCAGGTTTCACATCAGGAAGAGAGGACCGTTCTTTGGTTGTAAGAGCAAGAAGTTACAGCCTTAGTACTACACGACAACTGGCATCTGATCCCGCGGCTTCCACTGGACGTGTTGTACGAAAGCACACGATGCACATGCGGCTTCGGCAGAGTGGCCTTTATTGTCGGAGACCTGATTATGTGTACCTCTTACGCTTTTTCACAGAGGGGAACGTCTGGATCAACAGGCCACCTGGAAGTTCGAACAGCGGGTCGATGTTCTTTTCGCAGGTGACTCCCGATTTCGTCTGGAGAATGATTCTCGACGGATTCACACCTCGAGGGAACGTGGAACACGATTTCGGGACCCAGACATTGGGGAAAGATATCGAGGAGGATCCCTAATGGAGCGGCTAGGGATTGTGCTGATCTCTCGAACACCTCTTCATGAAATTGTATGGTTGAATCGGCAATATTTAACTTCGGCCGGTTATCGTGATGAGTTCTTGGGTTCACATGTGCGGGTGGTGCGAGGTGCTGTGGGCCCAGACTTCTTAGTGGTGGAAGATAATGCTCGACTTCACAGAACACAGGTGGTTGACGTTTTGGTGGAACGGAATGTGTTATACCCATGGCATGACCTGCTCGCTCCCTTGATTTGAATCCCTCAGGGCATGTCTGAGATGCACTAGGGAGACAGGTTGCATCACATCAGCATCCGCCAACCATTCTCTAAGACTTACGAGCAGCTCCGCAGGAAGAATGTACATTATTGCCTCAGCATGAGACTTGTGACATCATTCACAGCATGTCCCGTCGTCGTCAGGCTTGTATTACTCCCAGAGATACCACATTAACCAGTTGTCGGAATGTGTGTGCAAATCCGTTAAGTTGGAAAAAACGAAAAACATTTTTGTCTACCGATATGCATGTAGCAGTTGTTTATATTTTGTATTCTTCACGTTGTTTTTACTTTACTATCACCTGTTTATACTGTTTTGTGTCTAAATAAAGACAACTTTGCAAAATTTCCTCGTGTTGCTTTAATTTTTGTATATGTCGCAGTCACTATGCTGGCTGTTAACGTAACAAATCAATATTTTATGAACTCTTTCTCTTCTGCAATTCGTTTGTATGTGGAACAAACCTGTCGGTAACTTCCGGATAGGTGAGGTACACGACATCACTACTTCATCAAGTCTGAAACAAAATTTGTATCCTGATACTCAACTAAGGTATTAGGCATAGCATATTTCAGCACCTAGCTGTTCACTACAACCTGGGTCACTGTACTAGCCTGCTGATCAGGAATCGCCACCATTGCCAGGAACCTTGAAAAATGATTTATAATTATAAGTGTGTATTTGTTTCTGGAAAGCTCTTAGTAAATGATCCTAAGATATGAAGTGTAATCATGCGAAAGGGTTTAGATGCCGCTTGAAATCTTTTCAAAGGGGTTTGTTTATGACTACGATCAGCTCCTTGTGCGCCAGGTACACAGACCTTTACGTACTGCCTGAGATCATGTGCTATTGTTCTCCACCAGAACCTTCCCACTACACACCTGTCTGTCGTTCTACGTCCTCCAAGACATCACACCACATGGTTAAGTGCTTGTTGCAGTACTTCATCGTTGAAAGCGGCTGCAAGCACTATGTGTGGTCCGCAACTCATAGTTCTGCAGAGTACGCCCCCATGCGTCATGAACTGTGGTTATGATCTGAATGCCTGGCAGTCTTTGTTGGCTGCTTGTGCTCTCTGCCACTCCATTACACTTTTCTCTAATGTGCCCAGCACTGCAATCTTCCTATTCAATCTATCTGCTTTTGTGTGCTTCCTACCCGTATTATGGATTACATCACAATCCCACATCCTGAGTTTGAGTGCACATCTCGTTAACCTATTCGAAGGGTCTTTCAGTACCAACAGCAATTTTAATGTTCCATGGTCTGTCCCAACCTAAAATTCCGGCCGTACAATTAAAGACGAAAGTACGCTATGTCATGTATTACGCTCCACGCGGATCATATTCTAACAACCATACCACAACAAAGGTCAAAAATTAATTATGATTGTAGTGTTGCTCACGCTGCTAAACATTGCATTTTCGGGCAAAAACAAAGTTATATTATGTGGCAGGTGTCAGTAGAGCACAGTTAATAAAGTCATTTCTTGAAATAATGGATAAACTAGGCACTCATCTTTTTATGTTTCCCACGCTGGTCTCGTTGTGAACTCATGGCTCAATCGTTGAAAATCTAGGTAGTGATGATTCCAAGCTCGAATGCAAAGAGGCCTAGGTGCTATTCTGCGATATTCAAAAGTTTTATAGATGTGTTTTATAAACCAATCTTGAAGATTAAACTTTTGCAAGTTAGGATAATGGTGATGTAAAAAATTAATCAGCACTCCGAATTTAAGTTACACTTCTTTTTTATTACTTTTGTTGCAATATCACGTAACTCGTTCCAAAACATCACTGCACAATATAAAACATACATGAAAATATATTCCTCACTGTTAAAGGTCACATTTCATAAACTGACTACAACGTTTGTCATCACAGCGCATAGATTCGCTGTGGCAAACGTCTATAATACGCTGAGTTTCAGCCACATGACATCTTGTGCGTGAGATTCAGTGTAAAATGAACACGTTTTGCAAAAAAGATGTTAATGACCTGTAGATGACAGCAATGACGATTGAAATCGGTTATCTGAAATAAATAAGATTTTAACGCGATCTTGGCCTTTGAATGGTTTTTAAAAACCTAGGAATGACTGCAGTAGTTTAGTTGTCTACGGCATTGCAAAGTTCCAGACTAGTATGAACATCCTTTCTGTTAATCAACAGTGATCAACGGCATGAACTTACAGAAGGCAATGGAAACCACTACATTAAAGACACAGAATGTGTATCCACGCGACATACGGTCTGTAATTGAAAAAGTGTGTCCGATTGTCGAAGAATTCCGACTACTCCCCTATTCGGATCTCTCGGAGCGGACTGCCAAGTGGGAGGTGACCATGAAGAAAAGATTGAATGAACACGAGTCGCAGTGTGGAATGTCGGAAGTTTGAACGTGATTGGGGAACTCGGAAATCTGAAAATGAAAATGTTGAGGCTCAGTCCAGATATAGAGGCCATCAGGGAACTGAAATGGAAAGGAAACAGATAAGTATAGTGTAGTACCAACAGCAGTAGAATGCAGTATAACGGGGTAAAATTCGTTATGAATAGGAAGGTTGAACAAAGAATGAGTAACTATCAACAGTTCAATGAGAGGATTGTTCTCATCGGAGTCGACAGCAAGCCAACACCGGCAACAGTAGTTCAGGTACACATGCCGATGTCGCAAGCATAAGATGAAAAGATAAAGTATATGAGGATATTTAAGTCGAGTTCGTTACGTAAAGGGAGATGAAAATTTAAGAGTCGTCGGGGACTGAAGTTTTAGGGGAAGGAGTAGAAGAAAGGGCTACGGGAGAATATGGGGTTGGTAGTAGAAGTGAGAGAGGAGAAAGACTAATCGAGTTCTGCAATAAATTTCAGATGATAATAGCGAACACTCTGTTCAATAATCACGAGAGGGTGAGGCATACTTGGCAAATCGAGATACACGAAAATTTCAGTTAAACAATCAGACACAGATCCAGAAATCAGATCTGGATTGTCAGACGTACTCTGGGGCAGATATGTATTCAGATCTGCCACTGACGAAAAGTAGGCTGAAGATCAAGGGACTAGTCAGGAAGAATAGTGCGAAAAGAAGTGGGATACAAGAGGATTGAAGCGACACGCTTGAAATTCTCTCAGGATGTGATAATGTATAGCTCAGTAGACAGTTCGATTGACGAGGAACGAACACCTCTAAAGAGGGCAATCACAGAAGTTGCAAAGAAAACCGTAGGAACAAGGAAAGTAAATGAAAAGAAATCATGAGTAACAGAATAAATACTTCCGTTGATCGACTAAAGAAAGAAGTACACAAAAGTTCAGGGAAATATAGGAATAAAAAATGCAAGACACTTGAGAACGAAATAAACAGAAAGTATAGGAACTTAGGTCAAATGGCTGCATGAAAAATGAGAAGGAATCGCAAAAGAAATTATTGTCGGAAGGACGGATTCAGCATAAAGAAAAGTCAAAGGAACGTTCGGTGAAATTAAAAGAAAGGGCTGTAACAATAAGAGTACAATGGGAATTCTACTGCTGAATGCAAAGGAAAGAGCAGATGCGTGGAAAGAGTAAGATCAAGAACTCTGCGAGGTGGAAGATTTCTCTAATGACGTGGAAGAAACAGGAGTCGATAGGGAAGAAATACAGCATCCAGTATTAGAATTTAAAAGGGCGTTGGACGACTGAAGATCAAATAAGACAGAAGGGATAGGAAATGTTCCATCGAGATTTATAAAATCAACGGGGGAAGTAGCAACAAAACCACTATTCACGTTGGTGTGTAGAATGTATGAGACTAGAGACGTACCATCAGACGGAAAAAAGTCGTCCACAAAATTCCGAACATTGCAAGACCACACAATTGCTACAACTATCGCAGAGTGGTTCAAATGGCTCTGAGCACTATGGGACTTAAATTCTGAGGTCATCAGTCCCCTAGAACTTAGAACTACTTAAACTTAACTAACCCAACGACATCATACACATCCATGCCCGAGGCAGGATTCGAGCCTGCGACCGTTGCGATCGCGCGGTTCCAGATTGAGGCGCCTAGAAACGCTCGGCCACACCGGCCGGCCAATCGCAGAGTGAACTTAATTGCTCATGAATCCAAGCTTCTAACAACACCAATATTCAGCAGACTGGAAAAAAAGGTAAAGGCACCAGCGAGGCAGTTCTGACATTTCAGTTGATAATAGAGACAAGAGTAAAGTAAAATCACAATACTTTCTTAGGATTTGTCGACTCGGAAAAAGCTTTCGACAATGTAAAATGATAGATGTTCCAAATTCTGAGAACAATAGGGGTAAGCTATAGGGAGAGACGGAAAAATACAGTACATACAAGAGCCAAGAGGGAATAATAAGAGTGGAAGACCAACAACGAATGGATTAAAAAGGGTGTAAGACAGGGATGTCGTCTTTTGCCATTTCTGTTCAATCTGTATGTCGAAGAGGCAATGACAGCATCATCATTATCATCATCATCATTTAAGACTGATTATGAGTTTCAGCGTTCAGTCTGGAGCATAGCCCCCTTATAAAATACCTCCATGATCCCCTATTCAGTGCTAACATTGGTGCCTCTTCTGATGTTAAACCTATTACTTCAAAATCATTCTCAACCGATTCCAGGTACCTTCTCCTTGGTGTACCCCGACTCCTCCTACTCTCTACTGCTGAACCCATGAGTCTCTTGGGTAACCTTGCTTCTCCCATGCGTGTAACATGACCCCACCATCTAAGCCTGTTCGCCCTGACTGCTACATCTATAGAGTTCATTCCCAGTTTTTCTTTGATTTCCTCATTGTGGACACCCTCCTGCCATTGTTCCCATCTACTAGTACCTGCAATCATCCTAGCTACTTTCATATCTGTAACCTCAACCTTGTTGATAAGGTAACCTGAATCCACCCAGCTTTCGCTCCCATACAACAAAGTTGGTCGAAAGATTGAACGGTGCTCAGATAACTTAGTCTTGGTACTGACTTCCTTATTGCAGAAGAGCGTAGACCGTAGCTGAGCGCTCACTGCATTAGCTTTGCTACACCTCGCTTCCAGTTCTTTCACTATGTTGCCATCCTGTGAGAATATGCATCCTAAGTACTTGAAACCGTCCACCTGTTCTAACTTTGTTCCTCCTATTTGGCACTCAATCCGTTTATATTTCTTTCCCACTGACATTACTTTCGTTTTGGAGATGCTAATCTTCATACCATAGTCCTTACATTTCTGATCCAGCTCTGAAATATTACTTTGCAAACTTTCAATCGAATCTGCCATCACAACTAGGTCATCCGCATATGCAAGACTGCTTATTTTGTGTTCAAATATCTTAATCTCACCCAGCCAGTCTATTGTTTTCAACATATGATCCATAAATAATATGAACAACAGTGGAGACAGGTTGCAGCCTTGTCTTACCCCCTGAAACTACTCTGAACCATGAGCTCAATTTACCGTCAACTCTAACTGCTGCCTGACTATCCATGTAAAGACCTTTAATTGCTTGCAAAAGTTTGCCTCCTATTCCATAATCTCGTAGAACAGACAATAACTTCCTCCTAGGAACCCGGTCATATGCCTTTTCTAGATCTACAAAGCATAGATACAATTCCCTGTTCCACTCATAACACTTCTCCATTATTTGCCGTAAGCTAAAGATCTGGTCCTGACAACCTCTAAGAGGCCTAAACCCACACTGATTTTCATCCAATTGGTCCTCAACTAATACTCGCACTTTCCTTTCAACAATACCTGAGAAGATTTTACCCACAACGCTGATTAAAGAGATACCTCTGTAGTTGTTACAATCTTTTCTGTTTCCATGTTTAAAGACTGGTGTGATTACTGCTTTAGTCCAGTCTGATGGAACCTGTCCCGACTCCCAGGCCATTTCAGTTATCCTGTGTAGCCATTTAAGACCTGACATTCCACTGTATTTGATGAGTTCCGACTTAATTTCATCCACCCCAGCTGCTTTATTGCACTGCAATCTATTGACCATTCTCTCCACTTCCTCAAATGTGATCCAATTTCCATCATCATTCCTATCCCATTCTACCTCGAAATCTGAAACATTACTCATCGCATTTTCACCTACATTGAGCAACTCTTCAAAACATTCCCTCCATCTGCCCAAGGCATCTACAGGATTCACCAGCAGTTTTCCTGACCTGTCCAAAATACTTGTCGTTTCCTTCTTACCTCCCTTTCGAGGACTGCTAATTACACTCCAGAATGGTTTTCCAGCAGCTTGACCCATAGTCTCCAACATGTTTCCAAAGTCTTCCCAAGATTTCTTCTTGGATGCTGCAATTATCTGTTTGGCTTTGTTTATTTCTTCAACATAACTTTCTCTGTCTACCTGAGTTCTAGTATGTAGCCATTTTTGATACGCCTTCTTTTTCCTTTTACAGGCTGCCTTGTCTGTGTTATTCCACCAAGCTGTTTGCTTCATCCTACTTTTAGACACTACTGTTCCAAGACATTCTTTAGCCACTTCCAGTACTGTGTCCCTGTACCTTGTCCATTCCTTTTCCAATGACTGTAATTGACTGCATTCAACTAATTGGTACCTTTCTGAGATCGCTGTTATGTACTTGTGCCTGATTTCCTTATCCTGAAGTTTTCCACTCTTATCCTCCTACATATGGACCTGACCTCCTGCTCTTTCTGCCTCTCAATCCCAATTTCACTGCAGATTAAATAATGATCAGTGTCATCAAAGAATCCCCTGAATACACGTGTGTCCCTCACAGTCTTCCTGAATTCCTGATCTGTTATTATATAGTCAATGACAGATCTGGTTCCCCTGCCTTCCCAAGTATACCGGTGAATGTTCTTATGTTTAAAAAAGGTGTTTGTGATTACTAAGCCCATACTGGTACAGAAATCCAAGAGTTGTTTCCCGTTCCTGTTGGCCTCCATATCCTCTCCAAATTTCCCCATAACCTTTTCATACCCTTCTGTTCGATTTCCAATCCTGGCATTAAAATCACCCATGAGCAGAACACTGTCCTTGTCCTTTACTCTAACAGCTACATCATTGAGTGCGTCATAAAAACTATCCATCTTATTTTGAGCTGTCCCTTCACAATGAGAATATACTGACACAATCCTAATTTTCTTGCTAGACACTGTCAGATCTATCCACATCAGTCGTTCGTTTACATACCTTATTGCAACTACGCCGGGTTCCATTTCTTTCCTGATGTAAAGCCCTACACCCCATTGTGCTATTCCTGCTTTGACTCCTGACAGGTAGACCTTGTATTCTCCCACTTCCTCTTCTTTCTCACCCCTTACCCGAATACCACTAACAGCTAAAACGTCCAGCCCCATCTTACTTGCAGCCTCTCCCAGCTCTATCTTCTTCCCAGAGTATCCCCCATTGACATTAATAGCTCCCCATCTCATTACCATTTGTTTCCCAAGTCGTATTTTAGGAGTCCCTGGTTTGTCAGTTAGAGGTGGGACTCCATCACCTCCAAAGATCCAAGGCATTTTGCTCTGATTGTTGCCAGAATCATATTTAAAGTAACAGGGCAGCAGATTGCTAGCCTTACTTGCCCCGAGTCCCATTGGGTTTTACCCCTAACGGTTGAGGGACTAACCGGTGGATTTGGTAGAAATAAAAAATATTCAAGAGTGGGATTAAAATTAGA
This sequence comes from Schistocerca cancellata, assembly GCF_023864275.1. Classification (NCBI taxonomy): domain Eukaryota; kingdom Metazoa; phylum Arthropoda; class Insecta; order Orthoptera; family Acrididae; genus Schistocerca; species Schistocerca cancellata. The sequence continues at coordinate 806,651,106 of NC_064630.1, forward strand.
ATAGAAAGAATATCAGTGTTGAGATTCGATGATGGCTCAGTGAAAGTGAAGAAGAATTACAGGACCTTTGGTTAGAATGAAGAATCTAATGAATACAGAATATGATTTGAAAGTAAATCGAAGAAAGACGGAAGTAATGAGGACCAGCAGAAGTGATAACAACGAAAAACTTAACTGGCGATCACGATGTAGATGAAGTTAAGGAATTCTGCTACATAGGCAGCAAAATAACCCATGACGGACGGAGCAAGGAGGATATAAAAAGGAAATTAAGAGCGACAAAAGGGGCTTTCCCGGCCAAGAGAAACCTGCGAACACGAGACATAGGTTTTAATTTGAGGCAGTAATTTCCGAAGATGTGCGTTTTGAGCAGATCATTTTAGGGCAGTGAGCCATGGACTGTGGGAAAACAGGAAGAGAAGAGAAGCATTTGAATGTGGTTTCACAGAATAATGTTTAGAAGTATGTGGAAAAAAATGGCTCTGAGCACTATGGGACTCAACTGCTGAGGTCATTAGTCCCCTAGAACTTAGAACTAATTAAACCTAACTAACCTAAGGACATCACAAACATCCATGCCCGAGGCAGGATTCGAACCTGCGACCGTAGCGGTCTTGCGGTTCCAGACTGCAGCGCCTTTAACCGCACGGCCACTTCAGCCGGCAAGTATGTGGACTGATAACATAAGGAATGGGGAGGTTCTCCGCAAAAACCGGCAAGGAATGAAATGTATGGAAAGCACTGACAAAAAGAAGGGATAGGCTGATAGGATATTTGTTAAAACACGAGGGAATAACTTCCATGGTACCAGATGAAACCGTAGAGGGTAAAAATTGTAAAGGAAGTCAGAGATTGGAAGACACCCAACAAATAATTGAGGACGTAAGTTGCTACTGTTACTCTGAAAAAAAGAGGTTTGCACAGCAGACCCCTCAGGAGACAGATGAACTAAAATAAAATTATCCATATTTCCGCAAAATTGCACATGTCTGTGCTAAATCGCATATGAGCTGATCATAGCCTGCTGAATGTGAAGTCAGTCGTTATTTTAGTGGGATCAGTCTTTGAAGCTTGTTGCTGAATACACGATGACGAAGACTTTGCAACTTCTCTGCCAACGTCTTCCTAGATGATAATTTAGAAAAAATAAGTTTAATATCAAAATCACTACAAATTCACATCTCAAAATACACTTCTTTATGATAGAATCTGTATATACTGTCATGTAACCCTTTTTTTGCCCTTAAAAGAGACAAATTTTCTGTTGAGAGCGAAGTGTGATATGGAGTCTCAACAGTAGTTGCAGTAGTCCGTATTATAACTTCAAATACAATAATGGGTGATGCTACCACAATAGCAATACAAAAGCAACTCAGCAACCTCCTTTCATTTCCATAGCAATAACTTAATAATGAGGCACTCTGTCTACCTTCTTATAATGGCGGATTCGCACCTTGCATTCTTCTGAAGGGTAGCTAAGCACAACGTCTTTAATTTACAGCCGGCCGTTGTGGCCGAGCGGTTCTAGGCGCTTCAGTCGCCGGTTCGAATCCTGCTTCGGGCCTGCATGTGTGTGATGTCCTTAAGTTAGTTAGGTTTAAGTAGTTCTAAGTTCTAGGGCACTGATGACCTCACATGTTAAGTCGCATAGAGCTTAGACTCTTTTTTTTATTATTAATTTACACTGAGTGGAGCCTTGCTCGCCTGCTGTCCTTATCGGCGCACTTAAGACATAAGAAAACGTAGCGAGAAATCAGTCTTTATAGTTTACAGAAATTAAAAATATGTGTATGAGAACATATGACTTGAAACTGTGGTGTCACCGCCAGACACCACACTTGCTAGGTGGTAGCCTTTAAATCGGCCGCGGTCCGTTAGTATACGTCGGACCCGCATGTCGCCACTATCAGTGATTGCAGACCGAGCGCCGCCACACGGCAGGTCTGGTCTAGAGAGACTCCCTAGCACTCGCCCCAGTTGTACAGCCGACTTTGCTAGCGATGGTTCACTGTCTACATACGCTCTCATTTTCAGAGACGACAGTTTAGCATAGCCTTCAGCTACGTCATTTGCTACGACCTAGCAAGGCGCCATATTCAGTTACTATAATTACTTCAAGAATGTATTCTGAACAGATAATATTGTGAATCACGTACCGTCAAGAGCGACGTTCATCATTAATGGATTAAAGTTAAGTATCAAACTAATTTCGTCCCCTTTCTGTATTATCATTCCTTGCCATGTTCCAGACCTCACGTCAGTATAGTTGTTCCCTCCTCACGCCAGCCTGCGTGAGCTAAAACGCGTGCATTTCGGCCTCCACTCGTAACACGGTGTTGGCTCTTCTGCGAACACAAAAGAAATTGAAACTTCCTGGCCGATTAAAACTGTGTGCCCGACCGAGACTCGAACTCGGGACCTTTGCCTTTCGCGGGCAAGTGCTCTACCATCTGAGCTACCGAAGGACGACTCACGCCCGGTCCTCACAGCTTTACTTCTGCCCGTATCTCGTCTCTCTTCTGGAAAGAAAAGAAATTTCCTGGGAGGATAAAACTACATGCTGCACGGGTCGTCGAACGCTGTACCTTCGCCTTTCACTGGCAAATGCTCAACTGGCTGAGCGAAAGATAAACGTCCCGGGTTCGACTGCCGATCCGCTACACAGTTCTTATCTTCCAGGAAGTTTCAAATCGGCGCACACTCAACTGTAGAGCGAAAATTCCATTCCACATATTATTTGCTCTCATTACTGAGTACCGCTGTAGCGGAAGGAGTATGAGTGCCATTGTACACATTTTATGTCATTAGAATCTGCGTCTAGAAGGGCGCGCTTCTGATCACCAATAATTTTAAGTCTCGTCTTTATAAAATTTCATGTTTTCGTTGGACGCAGACGAGATACTGAATCTGAGTGCTTGCAGACTAAACGTGTTACGGAATTTAGGCTTTGTAAAGCTCTCTTGGCAGCACTTTGGGCCGGGCGCGCGTTTTGCGTGAGGGCGACGGGACGGCCTCCCAGGCGGGCGTTATCTGGCTCTCCGGCGAGGTCGCAGGCCGTGTTTGCAGATGCAAATGCTTAGCGCTGTAGCGGGCGGCGGCGCGCGCGCAGCACTCTCGCTGGAAAGCCGGCGATAACAGGCGGGGCCTTGTCCTGTCCTGCTGTCCCCTGCTGTCCCAGGGCTCCTCTTTTCCATTCCGGCCGGCGCGCGCTGCCGGCACGGACTGCATCCGCCAGATAGCCGGAGGGTCAACAGCAGCGGCCCGGCCGCCGCCTGTCTGTTTGTCGCGATCTGCGCCCGACAGGTCAGCAACCGGCTCTGTCACCTCCGATCGCGTCAGGTGTCGCAAAGGCTTAAACCGCATACTGTTCGTTAACGATGGAACCCGGCAATTGCCCTGCACTACCACAGGAAAAGTGATAGCAGAGCTCGCGTAACAAAAACTGGAAAAAATGGAAAATGGAAACGAGATTGAGGAACCAGTTGCGAAGAGGAGTAGCTAATGTGTGACTAGTCATAGTTGGAAATAGTATACAATTAGCACAACATCACATGAGGTAAATGTAAGTGGCCTATGCTGCCTCTCGCATGCTGAAGTCACTACAGCCCGTTATAAGTACTGCACCTAAGATGCAATTATGAGGTAAATCATTGTACTTCCAAACACGCTGAAACGTCAAAAAAAAACTGGCATAGGCATGCGTATGCAAATACAGATATGTAAGCAGACAGAATACAGCGGGGCGGTCGACGACGCCTATATAAGGCAACAAGTGTCGGGCACAGTCGTTAGATCGGTTACAACTGCTACAATGGCAGGTTATCAAGATTTAAGTGAGTTTGAACTCGGCGTTAGAGCTGGCACACGAGTGATAGGAGAGAGGATCTCCGAAGTAGTGATGAAGTCGGGATTTTCCCGTACGACCATTTCACGAGTATACCGTGAAAATCAAGAATCCGGTAAAACATCAAACCTTCGACATCGCAGCGACTGCAAACATAGCCAACGACGACTGAAGGCAATCATTCGACGTGGCAGAAGTACAGCCCTTCCGCAAACTGCTGCATATTTCAATGCCAGGCCACCAACAAGTGTCAGCGTGCGAACCATTCAACGGAACATCATCGATATTGACTTTCGGAGCACAAGGCCCACTCGTGTACCCATAATGACTGCATGACACAAAACTTTACTCCTTTTCTGGGGCCATCAACACCGACATTGGACTGTTGATGACTGGAAACGTATTTTGCCTGGCCGGAAAAACTCGTTTCAAATTGTATCGAGCGGATGGACGTTTACGCGTACGGAGACAACTCCAGTGTCCATGGACCCTGCACGTTAGCAGAGGACTGTTCAAGCTGGTGAAGGCTCTGTAATGGTGCGGGGCGTGTGTAGTTGGAGTGATATCGGACCCATGATACGTTTAGATACGACTCTGACAGGTAACATGTACGTAAGCAGCCTGTTTGATCACCTGCGTCTGTTCATGCCCATTGTGTATTCCGACGGACTTGGGCAATTCCAGCAGGACAGTGCGACACCCTATACGTCCAGAATTGCTACAGAGTGGCTCCAGGAACACTCTTATGATTTAAACACGTCTTGTGGCCACCAAACTCCCCAGCATGAACGTATTTGGGATGCTTTACAAGTGCTGTTCATAGGAGACGTCCATCCCTTTGTACCCATACGGATATATGGACAGCCATGCAAGTTTCATTTTGTGATCTCCCTCCCAGCACCAGCAGGTGTACAAGTTTCTTTGGCTTTTCAGTGTAAATTCATAGTGAAACATAGTGCCACAAGGCAAACTACACTCATAGATAAATTTTCGGAACTTCACATTCATAGACACAATCACATTGTCACCCGTTTCAACAAGAGGAAAACTATATTACTGCGTGTAGTTACAGAAATACGATAGAACTTAACCATATCTAAAAATACAGTAATTACTCCTTAAAATATTGTAGCCGTATACGCAGAGTGTCCCACGACGAAAAGTCGATATTCATGGATATGAAAGGAACGATTATTCAAAGCAAGAATATCTAGTAAACATGGGCTCTCAAAAGCATACCTTAAGAAAAATGAGCAGCAATTCATCTTCGATGCCGTGCACTGCAAGCGCTTTGCATTCCGTATTCTAAGAGGTGGAAGTACCGATGAAAACAAGAAAAAAAATGTCTAGTAAACATGGGCTTTAAAGCGAAAGAGTTATGAGCCCCTCTCTTCGACTGAAACAGTGCTCATGGCTAGCACTCTAGAGTCCATATTTACTGGACTTTTTCTTCTTATTTTGGTCCACACTAACTCCTCCAAAAATATGGAAACTGATGATGAAGTGCTCATAGCTCTTAAGGTATGCATTTTAGAGCCCATTGTTAGTACACTTTCTTGCTTGTAATGATAGTTCCTGTCATATTCCTGAATACTGACCATTCCTTCAGGGAGACTACATCATATCGAGAGCATACAGAGATGGAAAGCACCAGCTGGCAAAAGTTTATTTGACCGACGGGAAAGAGTCACGGATTTGCTTACAAATTTGAACTAGCCAAACGTGGGCATAGAGGCAACCGCACTGCGAAATCCAGCTTACAAAGTTTGAAGAACATCTTTGAAGTCAGGAATCTAGGAATGTGCTGCAGCTTCCTAAGTACAATTACGGACCCCAAAGACAAGACTAGGCTAATTATAGAGATATTCAAGCTGTAGCTCTTCTTGTGCTTTGTACACGTATTTAACGGAAGGAAATCATAATACTTGGCACAACGCCACGTACTCCGCAGTGGAGTATGATTTATATAAATGCATTTCTGTTGCCCATGTCCTTCAATCTCACCATCACTATTCTGCTTGTTAGACAGCGCTCCAAATTCCTTACCACCACAACGACACAGTTCAAGGTTAAAATTGGAGTGAAGTCCACAGTGTGCTGTGAAGTATAGCACGTTTCTCACTCGACCATTATAGGAATTCCTCATTATCGTAATGATTTCTATTTACCAAAGAGGAAAATTGTAAATGAAATTTTGTGACACCGTTTAGTCACGGAAATAAATACCATCACAACAGGCTGAGGTAACTAGCACCGCCAAAAAATTTTGAGTGGGAATAACGACACATGCGTCTTTATTTGGAAGCTAAACAGGACGCTTTAATTATGCACTATATATATCCCTTTTCGACAACGAAATTCGGTAACTCTATTCACGATCGTCATGCCTTTGTGCCTAAACAGTTATGACTGTACCAACTTACCAACTATGCAAAGACAAAGACAGATTAAAATCAGTATAAATATCAAAGACTATATAAGTGAATTGACAGTAATTATTTGATAAAAACCAACAGGTTCATTCATCGTCATATACCTAAAATAGCATTATGTATAGTAGACAATGACGAATTTCCACTCTGTAAATTGTACAAACGTACTACTCAAGTAACCTACCACACTACAAAAACGACTGTAGAAAACGATAAAGTGTGAAAGAAACTACAACAACATCAGAAATAAGTAAAAGAAAGAAATTTACATCGATTTGCAAGTAGTCCTTGCAAGGACTGCTTATGTATTAACTTTCAGACAAACTAGTGACTGCTGTCTATGAGTCTCTGCCCCAGACAAATTTTGCTTACGTGTTAATCTTCAGACTAAGTAGTGACTGCTGGCTATCTGACTCTGTCCCACAGACTCTGCTTATGGATCAACCTTCAGACTAACTGCTGGTAGCTATTTATCAGACTCGGCTTCGGAACAACCGTCTGACAGGCGAGTGTGAGCTTGCCCAGAATTCTGCTACAGGTCACCAGTGACTGTGTATGTGGTTGTGTTATGTACTGTGGTGAGTGGGCGGAAACACATGTTGACACAGAAGACTAGAGACACGCAAAAACTGACTTCGGGAAGGACTCTTATCAGGCTAAGCTCTTAGACCGACAACATTTGCGATTTACTATACTACAACAACAATTAGTGACTGAAGAGGAGCGAATCACCAGCAGATAGACATACTGTGTTAGCTGCTCAGCCAGCCACATGGCACTGGAAGATAGCAGCTAATGGTCCCATAGCCAAGACAGCTACCTCCACCATTTCACTCCCTTCGAGGAATGAAAAGTGGACTGGGGTGCATATCTCCATCATATGTGCAAGAAATGAGTGTGGAAAACCTGTGAAAACAACAAATGTACAAAACCACCTACAGAATATATGGTTAAACCCCCAGAAGATATACTATTCAGGGGGCACAAAATTTATGTGTGAAGTTATTCTCCTTATATCATGAACTTCTCTAAAACAAATACCAGATGAGAACTACCAACTGACTCGTGTAAATGTCAGAAACTAATAATATACATCCATGTAATACATAGCATCCGTTAATCATATGGTAAGTTACCAGTAACATCAAAGGTGAAAAAAGCTTCATACGTGCCAATGTTGAATGCAAGAGTTAGATTCAGATGAGATATAATATTATACCTAATAAAATGTGTGTAAGGCATTATTAACTAGTCCTATCTAGCCAAAGCGGTCAACAACCACAAAACTAAAAAATCTATAAAACCTATACATGTACCCTGTATCGAAAGTGGTTAAATAAGGCCTAGATATGTGAAGACTATATATTTGTCATAAAACAAAACTGTGGAATACCTGCATGACACCAACATACACTACTGGATTATGTCACAAAAAGATGTAACAGTCTAAGAAACCCACTTACACCAACATCTGTATAAATTGTGCAACCACGTAAAAAAGTTAGTAACATAATACCATCAAACGTCACGGTCGTTATGGTCACAAGACTAAATAGGGGATAGGCAGACGCCCGTTAACGTGACAAAAAAAATACGTACTAAGAAAGCACACGCAGAACATCTACGTCATATCATACCGAAAAGAATGGTAGTAGTGTGCAAGGATGCAGTACAACATAAAGGATATCTCATTCAATCCATGTAATAACAGAAAAATATTTGAGCAATAAACCACATGTATTGGATAAAAGTAAAATACTACACTCTCCCCAGTAGTATATACATAACTCAGTAACTTGTTCTGTGTAGGCAAAGCAGACAACAGAAACTAAATAAATAAGACCTGTCCATATAACCTGCGCCAAATATGGCCACATGTGGTCTGAACGTGTGAAGAAAATATTCATGTCAAAAAAGAAAATAAAAAAATGGGATATCTGTGTGAAACCAATAACACGACTGAGTAACGTCCCAAATGGTGTAAAAGTGTATGGCAACTACGTACAGCATACTCAGTGCGACCAGAGTAGCCAGGTAAAAAATTAGATAGTGTTGTACTATAAAGACAGCAATTGTGCCAGCCTTCAAAGGACAATAAAATTCTTCTGTGCTGTTGACCACATTGTCAATATATAAAAAGCCGAGAAAATTTTTACTGAGAGTGACAATGGCTGCGGAAGCCTACACATCAGTAGCCAAGTAGTAACAGAAGATAGTCAAAAAAATATTAAGGTAGATACTCTGTAACAACTGTTCCCAGTATAAGGCACACCCTGAACATCTACGTTATATCCTACCAAAATGAGTAGTGCTAGTCTGTAAGTATGAAGTGCTGCATCAAGCTTAGCTTAACAGTATCAGAAAAGTTTTGTGATTAGTAAACCACCCAAAAAGTTTATCATTGAAAATAAAATACAAAAAATTTAAAATTGGCCGTACCTATGAATAAATACATACTACACCAACACACAACTTACTCTTTAGGCATTTGATTTTGATGTTTTTAAAGGACTAAAGTGTGTATTCGTTTACAATATATTTATTCATTTTAAATTTTATTAACTTTTATTTTGTTTCCTCACATGCTTAAATGCATATGTTGACATATACCGTTACATCTTTTTGCGACATTACCCAGTAGTGTATGCTGATTTCATGCAGATATTCCACTGCTCTGTGCCTTACAGTGGATATTTAGTACAGGGTAGCCACCTTAAAATTCGTTTGTCTATCCTCCTATTTAGCCTTGCTGCCTTAATGACTGTGTCGTTTGCAGACATTATATTACGGACTCTTTGGTATCTGGTTACGCAAGTCATACAGAGTTTGGTGTAAGTGGTTGTCTTACACCATTACACCTTTTTGCGACATTCGTTACAGGGTATACGGATGAGCCATATTTTTTGTGTCTTGTGGTTGTTGAGCACTTTGGCTGAGTAGGTCCAGTTAGTGGATTACATACTCATTGTTAAGTACAATACTATTTTTCATCTCTATATAATTCTTCGGTAAAACGTTGGACACACATGAATTTTTTTTTTTTTTACCTTTGATATTTATGATAACGTATCATATGATCTATGCATACAATTTTTTTGTCTATTATTAGTTTCTGACATTTACAGGAATTTGACAGTAGTTCTCATCTGACATCTGTTTCATGGAAGTATATGATACATGGATGCATTCACTCATGAATATTGTTTACCCTGAATAGTATCTTGCAAGGTTTTTTTCATATATTCTGTAGATGTTATGACGGAGATGGTTTTCTACATTTGGTCTTTTCACATATTTTGAACACTCATTTACGCATATGACGTAATTATGCCGCATTATTGTTCGCACATGTGCATTTTATAACTTTGACACACAGAAGTGTTTATATTGCCATTTTAATAACTTTATCTACATTAACACTCAGATACTGTCGATGCCGTTCTTGCAAGGACTACTTGCAGATAGATGTATATTTCTTTGGTTTGCTGATTTTTGATGTTGTTGTAGTTTGTTTGGTACATCTATCATTTTCTACAGTTATTTTTGTGGTGTGGTAGCTTACTGTATCATCTAACTGCCCAGTTTTTAATCATGGAAAATGTAATTAATGATTTTATTAATAAATAGTACGTTTGTATATTGTATAGAGTGGAAATGCGTCGTGGTATACTACACATAACCGTAGTTTAGGTATATGACAATGGATGGATTTTACGGTTTTTATCAAATAATTACTGTAAATTCAATTGTACAGTCCTTAATTTTTTATTACGTTTTCAATCTTTTTCTTATTTTTTATGGTTGATAAGTTGATGATGATATCATTGCTGCTTATGCATGCAAGCCTGAAGGTGGTGTAGTGACTCCCTAAAACGTCAAAAGGATGACCGTCGCTGAAGAGTGTGTAGACACGCAAGCAGCCTTGCACGTGAAAGGCATGAGACACCACTATCCCGGCAGAGGGATGGATTAGTCTTGCAATGGGCCAGTACCACATATCGATGTGTGACGCTTCTCTTTGCTAGCGAGGGTAATTGGGGGTTCAACACCAGTTGAAGCGTCAGAGTGTCGTCGCAGGACCCTTCGTGGTATACTGGAGAGCCTCAAGAAGGCTGCTGTCGAGTATTTGCGCAGGGTCGGCGAGCGACGTCTTGATGAACTTCCGGTGGATGCAAGTGTGATACAACTCAAGGGGTGGAGTAACACAGTACTGAATGTGGTCCAGCAGCAATTTTGATTTCATACAGGTGTAAGGTTGAAAGGGTACAGTGCCATCCGACATTGAAAATAGGTACAACATACTTCATTATTCTTGTCAGAACAACATATTTTTTGTAATAATAACTCAATTTCACTTAATAAACCGAGGCTGGATACCAGTGTAGGAAAGAATGACAATTTATTTATTTAATTGATCACATGTGCACTCGCACAAAATAAATCCCTACATCCAATTTGGTGAGATCTGTGAAACGAATAAATGTATGGTCGTCTGCTAACCGCAGATAGTGAATGTGCAATATATGATCATCTTTGAGACGGTCCTTTGGTCACCTTTGGTGGAACCAAAGAGATTAAATTTACCTGAGCTTTACGTTCCTGAAATGTGGCTGACCAATACGGTAGCAAGGTGCTCCCCCACTTCGGCAGAGGTGCGAGATGACGTGAAGAACGGCCATGTTTCAGCACTCTTGCGCTGGATCTAGTGTTCGTAAGACCTGTCTTAGGTGTGCTCCGTATAGACAAAAGAGTGGGGAGAATAGTATGCATGTGGAATAGTTTCGAATAATAATTTCTCTATTTCAGGAACTTTTGTGGGGAGAATTAAATGTCAGGCAGGTAATATTAAGGGGATCGTAGTAATCTTCGGAAGTGACCAACGGTCACAATGAAACCACGTGTAGCAATAAGTTGAAATGCATCCGAGTGCTAAAGTTAAGCTGAATTACTGGCGTGTGTACTATAAGTTGGAAATATTTAAGAAATGGTGTGTGCAGGACTTAAAATTAGAGACGAGTACTTCCACGTCGTGAGTACTGTGTGAGTCTCAGTCTGTGTATGAGACAAAGGATAAAGAGAAGTACTCGTCCATGGTATCATCTGAGGACTCGCGTGTGTGACGAATATGTTCTTAATATTACTCTGCGTGTTATGTTTCCGTGTGACTCTGGATTAAAACTCTAATACTCTGAGAGAGAAGCAAGCCGTCTATCCAGCAACGGCACTTGGCTTGCTTTGCACAGGAAGACGTGCATATATCTTCCAGAGCTCGTAGTAGGAAAAAAAAGTTACGAAGTGGGGCAGTGTCGTGTGAAACTGGGATGAATATTAATTGAAGTGGGAAAGCTGAAAGTGATGTGATTATAACGTTGTGACTATTCTTGGTGTTGTATTGTATGTTGCCAGTGTGATGTATTTCATGTAATATAAGTATGTGTGGTTTGCATGGGAAGTAGCAAGATAGGTTCAGAGGCAGTGGGTTATGCATGTTCCTTTTTGTACCGCTCGGTCTGGAGGAAGTTTTCGTGATGATGGGTATGAGAGTCGAAGTGTGAGATATAGCAAAAGATCCACCATCCTTTCCAGAAAGTGGACTGTAGCGTTAAATAATTACGAGACCATAAGATAGAGAATCACCAATAAAAAGCCATGCCCACTGGGCGGAGTTTCTCACGTGTAATTGTTGTAGAAAATGTAATGGTGTGTTTAGGTTATAGAATTTATCGGAATAATAAAGATAGTGAAAAGAAAAAGATTGGTGGCCTTTTTCTTCGAATAGCATTTTGTCATGATATCTAGAGTTTACAATGTGTACGCTATTCATATTCAGTGCGATGGCCACGTGTTGATCAAAGCCGTTGGGTAAGAAAGCAAATGTGGTATTGCCAGTGCGTAGTGAACAGTCAGAGTTGTGTAAATTACTAATAGTCAGATGTGCGTTATCCGTTTCCGTTGCGTAATATTCAAACAGTAGAATAATTTGTAACTTAATTGTGAGTACTAGAGCTCATGTTAGTCAATAAATAAGAATGAATCCACTTGCTTGGCAGACCACTCACCTTGCAGGCCTGACTGCCTGATGCTACAGTATGAGCAAGGCATGTGGGTGCCTCTCAAGGTTAGTAATTTGAAACAGACAGCCTTTATTTTGGTTTCTATTTTTTGCAATAATGAACTTTTTCTTCGGTAATACCAAGCTTATTCTTTCATTCCTTGCTCTTCTTCAATCTAAGCCTACACCCTTTCAGAGACATGCATTTAGTGCAAAACTTATTGTGAGCAGTTTACTTTATGAACAATTGCAATTCAAAACGCCTCAAGTATGCCCTATTAGAGCACTGGTGGTTAGGGTTTCGCACGAAATACTATCTCCGAATCCATAGGCCTTTGTGGGTGTCACTTCTGATGCAGTGGCGTCGTCTTATGAAATGAGACAACATAAGCATTTGGTGCTTCACACAGAGAAAACTTTAAGACGTGTTATTTCGATGTGTAGTGATAAAAAACTACTACAACATTAAAATCCAACAACTATTTCTCAGTTAGTTGGTACCTCGTAATATTTACCGATTTGTTTAATAAACCGAAAACTACGTGACAAAATTCTTTCGCCACTGCGTACTGTTTACGAAAAATTGATGATTCCCCGTTACACACTTAGATAGCGACAAGATACTCCCCTTTCCTTAGTGTAAAGATATCGGCTAGTTCGCAGGTGCTGTCTGCCACAACTCTGGAAACTTTTCGCTATTGCCTTTAATTTCAGTAAATGTTCTACACTGAAGAGCTCCAGAAACTGGTACACCTGCCTAATGTCGTCTAGGACCCCCGCGAGTACGCAGACGTGCCGCAAAACGACGAGGCACGAACTCGACTAATGTCTGAAGTAGTGCTGTACGGAAGGGACACCATGCATCCTGCAGTGCTGTCCATAAACCCTTAAGAGTACGAGGGGGCGGAGATCTCTTTTGAACACCACGTTGCAAGGCATCCCAGATATGCTCAATAATGTTCATGTCTACGGATTTACGTGGCCAGAGGAAGTATCTAAACTTAGAAGAATGATCCTGGAGAAACTCTGTAGGAGTTCTGGACGTGTGGGGTGTCGCATTGTCTTGCTCGAATTGTCCAAATCCGTCGAAATGCACAATGGACACGGTACGATGTACGTGATCAAACAGGATACTTACATAAGTGTCATCTATCAGAGTCGTATCTAGACGTATCAGGGATCCCATATCACTCCAGTTGTACACGCCCCACACGATTGCAGAGCATCCACCAGCTTTAGCAACGCCCGGCTGACATGCAGGATCAGTGGATTCATGAGGTTGTCGCCATACCCGTATACGTCGATACAGTTTGAAACGAGACTCGTCCGACCAGGCAACATGTTTCGAGTCATCAACAGTCCAATGTCGGCGTTGACGGGCCCAGGCAAGGCGTAAAGCTTTGTGGCGTGCAGTCGTGAAGAGTACACGAGTGAGCCTTCGTCTAACGAAAGCCCAAATCGATGATGTTTCATTGAATGGCTCGCACGCTGGCACTTGTTGATGGCCCAGCATTGAAATCTGCAGCAATTTGCGGAAGGGCTGCACTTCCGTAACGTTTAACGATTATCTTCAATCGTCGTTGGTCCCGTTCTTGCACGATCTTTTCCGACGCAGCGATGTCGGAGATTTGATGCTTTACCGGATTCCTGATGCGCCGACTATAACACCACGTTCCAACTCACTGTAATCTTGATAACCTGCCACTGTAGCACCAGTAACCGATGTAATAACTGCGCCAGGCACTTGATGTCTTACATGGACGTTGCCGACCGCGGCGCCGCATTCTGCCTTTTCAAATGTCTATGTATTTGAATACGCTACGCATGCATATACCAGTTTCTTTGGCGTTGTAGTGTAAAAAGAATGTGTTGTGACTTGGCAAGACAGCCAAGCCACTATGACCGGTAGCCGAAAGGCACGCGTTTAAGCTCACGCAGGCTGGCGTGAGGTCTAGAGCATTTAAGGAAGTTAGACTTTAGCAAAACAAGGTCGTAGCAGTTGAAATACTTAACTTTAATCCATAATTGTTGAACATCGGTCTGACGGTACATGCATCACAAGATAAATAGCAAATGATAATGGCGCCTTGCTAGGTCGTAGCAAATGACGTAGCTGAAGGCAATGCTAACTATCGTCTCGGCAAATGAGAGCGTAATTTGTCAGTGAACCATCTCTAGCAATGTCGGCTGTACAACTGGGGCGAGTGCTAGGACGTGTCTCTAGACCTGCCGTGTGGCGACGCTCGGTCTGCAATCACTGACAGTGGCGACACGCGGGTCCGACGTATACTAGCGGACCGCGGCCGATTTAAAGGCTACCACCTAGCAAGTGTGGTGTCTGGCGGTGACACCACAGAATGTTTCTAGTCGGATGTGCTAAGACGAATGTAACTTTTGCCATGTCTCAACGACGTAAAACAAAGTACTCCACATTTTTGTCACTCCTGTTTGGCTTAAAAGAGTTAAACGTAGTTCAGTTTTCTTGTATATTCCGTTACTCCTATTTGCGACAACTCGCCATGATGTAGAACGTGTTAGTACGTTTTCGTATATATTTTCTCTGTTGAAACATGACCACTTGCTGCTTTTAAGTAACTGGGTTTTCTGTATCAATCTTAATCTTTAACAAAATTTTGGTACACATAATGCAACGACATTTAAAGTACTTACTCAGAAAATTATCTACCTTGTCAGGATATTGCTTTATTCTAGAGACTTACGCATCCGTTGCACTTTACAGTGGACTTTGAAACTGCCTCCTGTTACCCCCTCCATGCGGCTGAGAGCGGGGTGGGGTAGGATCAGCGGCACGCCAGCACCCCAGGGCCAGACCCCAACGTCGCTCCCCGCGGCGACCACCGCAGGGGTTCGTTTCCTGCTCGTGGCGGATGCGGGACCGTTTAGCCAATCAGAGCCCAGGGGGACCATTTGTTCCCCGCGGAGGAGAGGAAGAATCCTCTTCTTCCTACAGACGCCATCCAATACGTTCACTTTGTGTTACTAAAAGGGTGAAAGACTTTTGCATACGAATCGTGGCTACGACAGTTTCATCTCCCGACCATATTCGAATATTAAACAGACGAAACAAAATGACGTCTGATATGATGTCACTGCCAGGAAGGGTAATATTGTCTGTAAGGACTAGATTTCATGTGGTAACGACTCTCTTCCTCTTTTTGGCTGCTGGGGGCAACGCCTGCTGCTCTGCGCACCACGACTGCCCCCCTGCGCCACGTAATTGGACCGCTGCGCGACGTCAAACTCACAACTGTGGTACGAATGACTCCCTGCGGTAATCTGATAGCTACTATAATGTTCCAAAACCCGAACACTGCACTGTAAACGTACAACACTACTAACCTTCAGCTAACTTGTGTTTGGCTCTACGAGGCTCTCGTATGCAACGTCCTGGGGTCATCTCCAGTACAGAAAAATCTATCGGGATAACAGTTAAAAAATTTGCTGGTTAAAAATTTACGCAAAAATCAAATATGCCAATTTACACCCCCGAAACAACGCAGTTTATTCCCACTATAAAACCCCTCACCAATTGCATTTCTTCGCCCAGCATCTCTGCGAGCTAATTATTAGTTCACTGATCTAGCACAAATCTGCCGCCCAATAAAAATTAGCAGCGTGATCTACATCACTGTGCATTCGCCTTTCAGGGTCATACATGTCGATCAGCTATGACTACGGAACAGCTTCCGCCTACACTGAAATAATAAAGTTTGTTAGTGACATTCTAAATGGACTATAACTCACTGTGTGCTGTAGCCTACTGATTTTGCTGCTTCAGGGCAATTTCCTAAATTTGTTAAAAACAAATACAAGTAAAATAAATAACCAGACTAACAATGAATGTTTAGGTCTTTTGATTAGTTTTATAAAACCACGTAGCCGGTTTTGTAAATGCCTGGTCACTATTGCTTTGAATGCCGAATTGACGCTATTATTACGGTAGGCCAAGTTTGTGAATTCGTAAAACAACAGCTTGTGGTCCAGTACACTGCTAAGACAATTTATCCCTGCCACTATTACACAGGTATGCACCAGGGTCAGGTAACAGGATAGGGGAACGAAGGTTCTACAACACTCCTACAAATTAGTAACAAAGTCACACAAATGAGTTAACAAGTATTACTTATCTTTGTGATTTGTTATATAATTAAGTCTTCAACACTGCATGTAATATAACACATAAAATGCCCTCAATGGCTAAGTGCCAATAATCTTAGGTACTGTTCACAGTACACAGCAAATGCAGTTTACAACAACTGTCTGTTCACTTCTAAGAGTTCACTAAACGACGTTCCCTGTCTAAGTCAGCCCTGAACGGTGATCTATAATGAAGTGGGCGGGAGCTTCTCTTCTGACTTCTGAGCAGGCTTACGTACGTTGTCGTCCCGTCACTGGCGGATTGTGCTCTGCCGGCAATCGGCCGATGCGAAGTCGATATCTTCATCCTCGGTGCCGCCCGTAGCGTCGGTGGAAGTCGCCCAAGTGGCGAGTCTCTTTGGCACTGGCCCCAGCTCGAATCTGTGTGCTTGTGGTGCTTTTGCCATGGCTGCGTCTTGTTCGGACGATACAGCAATCAGGTGTCTTGAAAATACTCTTACAGCGCACGGAGTGCAGCTTATTTTCCGAAAACGGTATGTCAGAAATTAGCTTTATTACATACGGCCGTATGTTGCTTGGAATCTTCTGTAGTTTGTATTGTAACAAAAGATTTTATCTTTCAAAATTAATTAATAGTGTAGGGGTATTTTGCAAAATTTCGGAGTATTAGAAAATTTGATTATAGAGTTTTCAAGAATACTAATTACATGTCAGGTTTTATGTGAGAAACAGTTTTTATATATCATCGTTTCGAAGATATTACCTACAAACCTAACGTGCCAAATTACCTGCAGGGGTGTGTGATACGTCTTAAAAGTGAAATTCAGCATAACAAAAAAAAAAAAAAAAAAAAAAAAAAATACGTAGCGTACTATAGAGATCCCTCTGCACACCTGCCTAGTTACATCAAGATCGTTTATTAACATTTGGTAATGTTCCCTTGCAACTATTGCACACAGTAAAATGCCAACTGTCTTACTAAATTTGTAAAGCTTTACTCCATTTTTATTTCTAGTGTTAGTTCGGCACAAGGCGTTTCGACACCTCGCACCTATCTTCAGGGACCTATGCAGGTTGAACCCGAACTCCACTGACATGACTTTGGAGGTGTTCATGGATATTTCCTGAGTATTTTGGAATACGGATAAAGAACCAGTGGTCTCTGAATGCTAGTTAGAGACTAATAATGCTATTTTTATTCATTTTGTTTGTTAAGGCAGTTGCCCTTTTTCTATGGAAATAACTACACAAAATTGAAAATGAATTAAAACCTACAACACAGAATCTTGCAACAATCACCAGACAAAACAAACCGCGGCCGAACCCACCTGCATGAAAACTTGATAGCTAAGAGTGAAGTGGTCTTTACAGTTGTCAACAGGAAGTATTGTGAACGGACAACTGTTGTTTACCAAATAGACACCAACCGGGTACCGTTGACATTTAGACTGCTGTGCAGATAGTTTTAGTGTAATATAGATACAAAGATAAACAGACGTAAGAAATGAAATGAAATTCATTTACTTCGTAAGGAGCTACCGGAAACCAAGGGATAGTTATACCAAAATACTCAAAACATCTACGCCCAGCCTCCGAAATATTGTGTGTGGAGCTCGCGTTCAGTCTGTGTACTATTACTGATCACTGTAGCACAGTATACACTGCTCTGATTGCTGTGTTTCTACTGGTCGTATATGTGTGGCTATGTGGCAAAGTGCTGTCTGCACCCATTACAAGCACATTGAGCAGAAAACATATTTCATAGTATTTATTTATGTATATGTTTACACTGAAGACTAGGGCAAGTAAAGGTTAATAGCGTTACATTTCACATCGTACATGCTATCCAAAACAAATAATTAGACATCTTATATACTGAAGATAGGCAACAACAAGTAATAAAACGGTCTCCACAAACTGTAGAATGTGAGAAATCAGGTATGCTCTTATTCGCATCGTAGCTGTATAGCTAAATTAAAATTTACCACTTCCAGATTAGAAACGCAATTAGGCCGTATTTCTCCAGTTCCCAGAACGAACTGATATGTTACGCCATAACAGAACATGCCATGTGCATCGTTCCCAGTATTTACATGTACCGAAGTAGTCACAAAGTTTTAATTATTACCTCTGAAAAAATAAAGTTGCTTAATCAATAATTTGTTTGTTTTTAAGTAAATATCTATAGTTGTGGTAAACACTGAAATCCTCGCATCACAATACTCAGCGCGGTACTACAGAAACGAAAAAAAAAAAAAAAAACGGCACAACGCAGTGATAAAGAGGAGTGGTATGCAGCAATTCGTTTTCTGTTTTTGAAGGGAGAACAATGTTGCAACACCCTATGGTGAGGTGGTAAAAGCGTACGTCATCAACTCAGCAGAATATTTTTTTATCGCAAACTGCCAGGGTGTGGTGCTAAAATGTAATGCTTTTAACAGACTAATCGTCACAGGAGCACTCTACCGAAACCTCTCCACGAGTTTGAGTTTTGTCTATTTTTTCGTTGTTTAGTCTATAAAATGACAGGTTCTTAAATCTACAACTACTGTTGACACACTGATCTTGCCGTCATTGGTTGCTCAGGATTGAAAGCCCACGAACTCATTTTAAGTTTGAGGCGATCTTTACTTTACAAACAAGAAACGAACACTTTAAGATTTTTCGGTACAAAACTAATGATTTCTTGCTCCTTAGTCAGATTTGCGTACATTTTATTTAATAAAATCCAAAAATCAGCGTCATTGACCTAACTAATTAGGACTTTCCAAGTCTATCCACTCAACTACCCACCTGCAGTTGAGGTGGCTTGTGACGTCATTCCTGTGGCATCAAACAAACCCTAGGTCAGAATTACGACGTGTCTTATGAATGGAAAACTAAGTTTCATGTAATTTTAAGGTATGCTGACGGCTACTTATATTGGTAGATCAATGCCTCCAAATGAGACTCTTACAAATTGTTCGTATTCAAATACTGTTTACGATTTAAGAGTGATCACAGAGTTTCCTTTCGAAGACCGTACATTTCAGATTTGGCAATCCAATCAGGCAAAATCACTGTGAACTCTGAAGCACTTGTCCCACTGATGCACCGGGTTGAAGACACCAGGTTCAGCTACGTGAAGAAGTCCGTAACTGGATTCTGTAAATTCTCGCCAGACAAGAATCGTCGACCGTTCAAGGCGTTTTTAAAGGGACCGAAGGCGTGATAATCGGATGGGGAGAGTTGAGGACTACAGGGCATGTGCTCGAGTATCGTCCACTTGATTTGGCTTAACTTCCGGTTACGACGTCTGTGACACGGGGCAGCCGGCGCCTTGTGTCGAATCGCTACCAGCGAGGAACTTGGCGCACCGTTCCACAACGGTGGTTCGCGACAAATGTGCTGCCCGACACACATTCTACATCTCCGATGGATGACTACCAGTGCTTCTCCTTCGGCAACGAAGAAAATCATAACGGCACGTTGGTCCTGATGGACGCATTTGGTACTACGGCCCCGGGAGCATACAACATTCTATTAGACCTACTGACAACTTTGGGAGAGCTAGACCTAACAAAACTCTACCATCTAGTGACCAATATGTGTGAGACAGGCGAAATACCCTCGGACTTCAAGAGGAATATAACAATTCCAATCCCAAAGAAAGCAGGTGTTGACAATTGTGAAAATTACTGAAATATCAGTTTAATAAGCGACGACTGCAAAATACTAACACGAATACTCCACAGACGAATAGAAAAACTGGTAGAAGCCGACATCGGGGAAGATTAGTTTGGATTCCGTAGAAATGTTGGAACACGTGAGGCAATAGTGACCCTACGACTTATCTCAGATTAAGGAAAGGCAAACCTACATTCCTAGCATTTGTAGACTTAGAGAAAGCTTTTGACAATGTTGACTGGAATACTCTGTTTCAAATACTGAAAAATTCAGGGAGCGAAAGGCTATTTACAATTTGTACAGAAACCAGATGGCAGTTGCAAGAGTCGAGGGGCAAGAAAGGGAAACAGTGGTCGAGAAGGGAGTGAGAAAGGGTTGTAGAATCTCCGATGTTATTCAATCTGCATGTTGAGCAAGCAGTAAAGGAAACGAAAGAAAAATTCAGAGTAGAAATTAAAATCCACGGAGAAGAAATGAAAACTTTGAGGTTCGCCGATGACATTGTAATTCTGTCAGAGACAGCAAAGGACTTGGAAGAGCATTTGAACGGAATGGACAGTGTCTTGAAAGGACGACATAAGATGAATATCAACAAAAGCAAAACGAGGATAATGGAATGTTGTCGAATTAAATCGGGTGATGATGAGGGAATTAGATTAGGAAATGAGACGCTTAAAGTAGCAAATGAGTTTTGCTATTTGGGTTGCATTATAACTGATGATGGTCGAAGTAGAGAGGATATAAAATGTACACTGGCAATGGGAAGTAAAGCGTTACTGAAAAAAGAGAAATTTGTTAACATCGAGTATAGATTTAAGTGTCAGGAAATCGTTTCTGAAAGTGTTTGTATGGAGTGTAGCCATGTATTGAAGTGAAACATAGACAATAAATAGTTTGGACAAGAAAATAGAAGCTTTCGAAATGTGGTGTTACAGAAGAATGCTGAAGATTAGTTGGGTAGATCACATAACTAATGAGGAGGTATTGAACAGAATTGGAGAGAAGAGAAATTTGTGGCACACCTTGACTAGAAGAAGGCATCGGTTGGTAGGGCATATTCTGAGGCATCACTGGATCACAAATTTAGTGTGAATAGTAAAAATCCTAGAGGGAGACCAAGAGATGAATACACTAAAAAGATTCAGAAGTATGTGGGTTGCAGTAGGTACTGGGAGATGAAGAAGATTGCACAATATAGAGCTGGATGGAGAGCTGCATCAAACCAGTTTCTGGACTGAAGACCACAACAACAACATCGTTATAAATCACGTTTCCCGATATGCAGTATTCACATTGGAAAGACAAGAATACCACATTAATCCTTTGCTTAGTCACGCTGCGTTGCATATAGGCCACAGCAACGCTCTCAAACCAAAACTTTTTGATTGCGCCTTATGAGTTGATCGAACTAAGTTAAGAATAAGGGAACGAGATGAGGGGTGTCCTGGGAAAGGTCTAAAAACGTACAAAGACTAAAGTCACAATTAAAATTCAGAATATTCGTGAGGTATATCAAACGGTTCAGTTTATTAAAGCTTTACGAAACTGAAGTTATATTTGTCCTAGACAAATTACGAGTACTTCGAGAGTTATAGGCGTATCTTTATCGATATGTTGAGTTATTATTAACAATTAAGTCAAATTATTTCAAGTAAAAGTAGTCGTCACAATCGAGGTATTATGAACATGTGCTTCGATTGGAATACATCACTTCATTCGAAATGATTTTCTAAATAAGTGAAAGAATTTATATAAGCATTTGTAAAGTGCGAGGGAGGGGGGACTGCGTGGGTGTTAGTTCACGAGCCATGCCACTCACAAAAGTTAATAAGCCAGAGCAAATGAAAGGCGGTTCTGACTCCTAATATGCACTGAAGCATCAAAGAAACTGGTATAGGCATGCGTGTATATAAACAGATGGAATACGACGCTGCGGTCGACAACGCCTTTACAAGATAAGAAACGTCCGGCGCAGTTGTTAGATCGGTTGCTGTTGCTACAATGGTAGACTAAAGCGAGTTTGAACGTGGTGTTATAATCGGTGCACGAGCAATGGGACACACCATCTTCGACGTTGCGATGAAGTGGGGATTTTCCCGTACGACCATTTCACGAGTGTACCGCGAATATCAGGAAACCGGTGAAACATCATATCTCCGACATAGCTGCGGCCGAAAAAAGATACTGCAAGAACGGCACCGACGACGACTGAAGAGAGTCGTTCAACGTGACAGAAGCACAACCCTTTCGCAAATTGTTGCAGATGTCAGTGCTGGGCCATCAACAAGTGTCAGCGTGTGAGCCATCCAATGAAACACCGTCGAATCGTCGATACGAGTTTTCGGAGCCGAAGGCCCACTCGTGTACCCTTAATCACTGCACGACACAAAGCTTTACGTCTCGCCTGGGCCCGTCAACATCGACATTAGACTGTTGATGACTGGGAACATGTTGCCTGGTCGGACGAGTCTCGCTTCAAGTTGTATCGAGAGGATGGACACGTTCGGGTATGGAGACAGCCTCTTGACTCCATGGACCCTGCATGTCAGTAGGGAACTGGTGGCCAGCGGAAGTGTTTACATTCAGAAGAGTGTTGCTGAAGCCACTTTCTGGCCGCTGGACTGTTGAAGCTGGTGGAGGCTCTGTAATGATATGAAGGACATGTGCAGTTGGAGTGATCTGGGATTCCTGAAACGTCTAGTTACGACTCTGACAGGTGACACGCACGTAAGCATCCTGTCTGATCCTCTGCTTCCATTCATGTCCATTGTGCTTTCAGACGGAGTAGGGCAATTCCAGTACAACAATACGACACCCCACACGTCGAGAATTGCCACAGAGTGGCTTCAGAAACACTCTTCTGAGTTTAAACACTTCCACTGGCTTCCAAACTCCCCAGCCATCAACATTATTAAGCACATCTGGTATGCCTTACAATGCACTGTTCAGAAGAGATCTCCACCCCCTTGTTATCTTACGAATTTATGGACAGCCCTGTGGTATTCATGGCATCAGTTCCCTCGAAAACTACTTCAGACATCAGATGAATCCAGGCCACGTCGTGTTGCGGCACTGTGTGTGCTCGCGGGGACCCTATACGATATTAGGCAGGTGTACCAGCTTCTGTGACACTTCAGTGTGTGTTACTAAAGCTAGATAGTGTAATTCATAGATCAGGAACCAAATACGAAACAGTCAGACACACGAGGAAAAGTAAATACAAAGAAAACAATAGATATGGGTCGGGTTGGATAATTTCAAGCAGTTTTATGTATCGTGCATAAGTGTCTGTTATGTTACGCCAAAATCAACATATATTACGTAGAATTTGAGTTATGTTTACTCTGAAGCGAACGATTAGGAATAGTTCGAGCGGTAACAATAGATTAAGAAATTATAAAAAGAGCGGCGAGTTCAATAGAGCTACATCACAATGGGTCACGAGGGGGTGTTAAGTCGCAGTGTGGCGAGAACCTGTCCAAGGGGGTACTTTCTTCCACGACAAAGAAGAGTTCATTCTTCACGGTACATGCTGCTTCTTTGGCCTGAATTCTGCACACATGGTACCTACTAATTAGCGCTCCGTGTCTCAGTTTGAAAAAACGGAACCAGTATAGGATGGCTTTCTTGTCCACCTGTCTATCTGTTTGTCTGTCTGTTCGAGTATTAAGAACCCTTTTTCTCAGTAACGAGTACACGTATAAGTTTCAAATTTTTGTCACCTATTGAGGTCTATGATGGTGGTGTAAAATCCTTAAGCGTCTAAGTCAATTTAATCAAAAGACGCATGAAAACCTGTACAATACTTCTAGTTGACCTTGAATCATGACATTTGGCGAGGAGCAATTTGGCGAGAAGCAAGGTTAAATAGTATCTATAAGCAAAAGAAAAAAATTCGAAAACTGTTAATTTGTAATTATGTAACACGAAAAAATATTTTTTGTCAGTCTGTCTGCTCGATTGCCCATCTGCTAACACTTTTTCTCTAGAACAGTTTGGCGTATCAAGTTCCAATTTGTGTCACATACTATTGTGACATTCTACTATCCCTTCGAAGTGTAAAAATTATAAGCAACACAATCAAATGGTAACGGCTGTTTGTTTGACATTCTGATACTGTAAAACTCACTGAACACATATGGGATGCTTCCCGTTGATCTAGAATCATGAAATTTGGCAAAAAGCAAGGTTTTACAGTAAAAGGAAAGGAAAAAAAAGTCCGATAACAGTTGATTTGTATCACGAAACTAATTTTTGGTCATTTTTTAACAGTTTGAGTGTGTGTCTGTTAAGAACTCTTTTTCTCAGGGAATGGTAGACGTATCAAGTTCAACTTTATGTCAGATTTTAAAATCTATTCTCCCTTAGGGGTGCAAACATTTTGAATCTCTATGTCAAACCAATCAAAGGATTCGGCCAGTTATGTGACATACTTTAAAAGTCGCAAACTGACTCCTCAAAACCTGTACAGTACTTCCCTTTGACCTAGAATCATGAACTTTAGCAAGAAGCAAGTAGCTTTCACAGTACATATAAAGGAAAACATCCGAAAATTGATGCTTTGTAATTATATCGCATGAAAAATATATTTTATCATTTTTTACCAGTCTTTTAAGACCTATTTTTCTCTAGAACCGGTAGGTGTACCAAGTTCAAATTTATGTCACGTACTGAATTGTGAGGTCCCTTGTCGATGTAAAAAATTTAAGCGTTTCAGTCAATCTCGTCAAAAGATTCGGTGACTTATGTCACATATTTCGAAACTCGCAAACTCACTCATCAAAACCCATACGGTACTACCCATTGTCGGCGAGAAGCAAGGTTTCATTGTAGAAGAAAAGTAAAGAAATATGACTTGTTAAACTGTAATTATATCACAGAGAAATAATTTTTTGCCATTTGATCATACATTGTACTCATCATCCGTCAGAAAGGTAATACATGAACACTACTGCATGCAAACATAAAATGTAAGTTTTAGTCATATTTTATTAAGTATGCAAAAGAGTGTTTTATTAAATTTTCTCTCTCTATGTGTGTAAACTGAAGCCACCTGTTCGCTTCCTTTTGGTTGTCCGGGCTAGACTGAGGAACTATTGTAGAGATTTGTAATTCACGTGGCGAATATCTTGCCAGTATCAATATTGATGGCACGCAAAAATCTTTGAGATTCTCAATTCCCAAGTTGGATGAACTATTTATACACGTAATTAAGTTTGTGCGGAACCCTCAGAATGTGAATGCTAGTCATACTTGCCCATTTTTTTTAATCTTCCTCTTTCCTCAGATGAAAAAAACAACTTGCCTGGTAGGCGTTTCAGTGATGGCGACGAGGCGATTTTCGTGGTTCAAAGTGTCGTGAACAACTAATATGCCGGTTTCTACAAAGTCTCCTCCAAGCCATCCATCGATGGGAATAATGTCTCTGACGGGTGAATTTGTAGACAAGACTGACACCAAGAATCGTGACCACTGCCTGATAGTGAAAAGATAACGGCTACCCCTCGTACGTTGTGTTTTGCAAGCTACGCGCTTGTAAACAGAACGCAAATGATCGTCGCGAAGCTGTCCAATGGTTTTTTTTTTTTATTTTGGATTAGAGTGATACATAAAAAATTCAGTGGAACTGGATTATTACGTGCTTCAGGAGTGAGGCAGTGATACATAATTTCAATTCTCATGTCCGCCGCTGCAGCTACCTTTCCTCTAGTAGCAGACACCACTCTGGCGAGTGATATTTTTTTTTCCGTTCGGTATCCGGCTGGGCGACTGGCGCTTGTGGGTTTATTGTCTACTTGAAATGCTACCAAATTCGGCCTGCATCGGCGCGCTCATCCGGCATTAACCCCCTGTACGTCTGCGCCGCCGCCGCCCCTGTCCTCTCACTGCAAGCGGGCAGTGGCGCTCCTGGCGCAAGATTAATCCCACAATAAATATGGCGGCAGTTAATCCTCTTGGCAGCTCCTTGACGTCTGTAATCCGGGGCTGGCCGCCGCGCACCTGATGCCGACCACCCCTCCCCCCCCCCCCCCTCCGCAACCCCTACACTGCTGGTCGCCGTGCTGTACTTGCTCCCCTAGCATTCGAACCTCTCACACCCCCTACCGGAAACACGTCTGGGGGCCGGGCCGCATCGGTTTAATAATTGCGATCTTCCATTAGCCGGCTCAGGTAACGGAGAATTAGCGTCGTTTTGGGGACGCTGGCAATCCGGAGGGCGAGACGACGATGCGAAAGGGTGGACGGCGTGGTATGGAGGTCATGACCCCCCTGGGACTAGAGGGTGAATGACCACAAATAAAAAGCGAGAGGTAACAGCTAACGAGATGATGGACAAAATGTTGGGGAATTTTTAACTTTCACGACGTACAGTGCCCCGATATGCAGCTCTCCGCATTCATGAGAACGTGAATAAAACAGTTTGCAGAGTTTTTCAATTAGCTACATGTAACTACAACAGGAGGGAGCTGGCAAAAGGGAGACCCACTCACATGGGGTGGACGACTCTTCAACCTACAGCGACGAATTTGTGGCAACCACGAGGAGAGGAAAGCGTATATATACATATTCCATACGTATGACAATAGAGAGTTTTCATTCAAAAGTCTAAGCCCTCACAACTTACCGAACACAATGAATATTCCTCTCTGCAAAGTACTGTACACTGTCATGAAAGTACGGGTTAATTTCATACCGTAACTCGGACAGTATCTTCGACCAACAATCTGGGTTCGAGTACAGGGGTGGCACACACTTCTGAAGTATTAGAAACTTTCATGACCAAATACTCTCACTACAGAGCGAGAGATTATCTCTATCCATACCAGTTAACGATATGAGGGTGTACTATGAAAATCACATACTCTCTCCCTTCTGTAAAATCTGGATGAATAACAGGGAGGAGCTAAAAATGCAGCTGTGATCCGGAAGATACACTCATGCTCTTAAATTAAGGATAATTGCAGAATGTGGTGCCACACAACGTGGCACTACACAAAACTGGAGCTAATAGCAGAGGCATATAGGGAACAGACATGACACAGATCTGTAAGTCCACGTTATTGGTTATAAGTTGAGAAAACCGTCCCGAAACGATGTGCTACAAAACGCCACTGTTTCCAGCGCATGTACCCCAACATCAGTATGGGATATGATCACCATGCACACGTACACAGGCCGCACAACGGGTTGGCATACTCTGTATCAGGTGGTCGACCAGCTGATGGGGTATAGCCTCCCATTCTTGCACGAGTGCCTGTCGGAATTCCGGAAGTGTCCTAGAGGTTTGAAGATGTGCAGCGATACGTCGACCGAGAGGTCCCCAGACGTGCTCGATGGTGTTTAGGTCTGGAGAACGGGCAGGCCACTCCATTCGCCTGATATGTTCTGTTTCAAGGTACTCCTCCATGATGGCAGCTCGGTGGGGCCTCCGTTATCATCCATCAGGAGGAAGGTGGGACCCACTGCCGCCCTCAAAAGGCAGACTTATTGGTGCAAAATGGCGTCCCGATACACATGACCTGTTACAGTTCCTCTGTCAAAGACATGCAGGCGTGTACGTGCACCAATTATAATCCCAACCCACACCATCAAACCACGACCTCCATACAGGTCCCTTTCAAGGACATTAAGGGTTTGTATCTGGTTCCTGGTTCACGCCAGATGAAAACCCGGCGAGAATCACATAGTCTGCACAGACTATACCTGGACTCGTCCGTGATCACAACGGGACCATTGTTCCAATGGCCATGTACTGTGTTCTTGACGCCAGGCTTTACGGCCTTTCCTGTGACCAGGGGTCAGTGTAATGCACTTTGCAGGTCTCCGGCCGAATAAACCATATCTGTTCAGTCGTCTGTAGACTGTGAGTCCGGAGACAATTGTTCGAGTGGCTGCGGTAAGGTCCCGAGCAAGGCTACTTGCTGTACTCCGTGGCTATCTGCGGGCACTAATGGTGAGATATCGGTCTTGTGGTGGTGTACACTGTGGACGTCCCGTACCGTAGCGCCTGGACACGTTTCCTGTCCACTGGAATCGTTGCCATAATCTTGAGATGACACTCTGTGGCACAGAGAGGGCTCATGCTACGACCTGGCTGTGTTTGACCAGCCTCCAGTCGCCCTACACCCCTGATAACGTCCTAAATGTGTGTTCTTTGAGCCATTTTCAATACACAGTCACTATTAGCGCGTCTGAAAACGTCTGCACACTTACTCGCTGCACCGTACTCTGACATGCACCAACACACCTCTACGTATGTGGACTGCTGCTAGCGCCACCGTGCGACGACCGCAGTTCAAATGCACCGCATGGTCATACACCGAGGTGATTGAAACCCGCAAACCACCCACCGGAGAGTTGTTTCACCATGTATCAGCATTATCCTTAACTTATGAGCATGAATGTAGTTTTAGCATACGAGAAAATTTCAAACTGTCCGCACTCAGAAGGATGGCTTGCTCTGACTCTGAGAGAAGATTCGTCTTTATGCACTGAAGTGACGAAAGTCGTTGGATACCACCTGACATCCTGTCGGACCTCCTGTTGCCCGACCTAGCGTATTACCTCGACGTCGCATGAAGCAAAAAGTCTTTGGAAGCCCCATCAAGAAGTAGTATTTAGTCATGCTGTCATGCATAATGTGGAAAGTGTTGCCAGTTCAGGATTTTATTTGCCATAAATATTCAACGGAATTCATGTTGGGAGATCTGGGTGGCCAAATCATTCGCTCGAATTGTCCAGAACGTTCTTCAAATCAATTGTTAACAACTGTGGTCAGGTACATGGAGCATTGTCATCCATGAAAATTCCATCGATGTTTGGGAACATGAAATCCATGAATGGCCGCAGATGGGCTCCAAGTAGCCGAACATAATCATTTCCAGTCAATGATTTGTTTAGTTAGACCACACGACCCAGTATTTTCCAGCGCCATTATGAGGCCACCACCAGCTTGGACAGTGCCTTTGTAACAACTTGGGTCTATGGCTTCGGGCGTCTGCGCCACTCTGAAACGTACAATCTGCTTTTACCAACTGAGATCTCGGAATCGTCTGACCAGGCGCGGCTTTTCAGTCGTCCAGGGTTCAACTGATGTGGTCACGGGCCCAGGTGAGGAGCTACAAGCGATGTCGTGTTGTCAGCAAAGGCACTCGCGTCGGCCAAATTTCGCAGCACTGTTCTAACTGATAAGTTCGTTATACGTCCGAGACTGATTGATGCTGTTATTTCATGAAGTGGTGCTTGTCTGTTAGCACTGACAACTGTACGCCGCTGCTCTTGGTTGTTAAGTGAAGCCCGTAGGCCACTGTGTGGTACGTGTTGAGAGGTAACACTTGACATTCGGTATTCTTGGCACACTCTCTTCACACTGTGGCTCTTTGAATATTGAATTCCGAACCGGTTTCAGAAATGGAATGTCCCGTGCTTCTAGCTCCTACTACCATTCCGCAGTCAGAGTGTGTTAAACACCGCAGTACGGCCGTAATCACGTCGGAAACCTTTCAACATGAATCACCCGAGTACAACTGACAACTTTACTCATTAAATCTTCTAGGGTCAACAAGTGAACCAAAGAATCGTACGTTTCCGCAACTTATCTTCGTATGCCCGTAATTTCAGCTGAGGACAGCAAGAAAGATGGTAAAATACGGAAGATAACTGTGTTATAAGGATCTTTGCTCGTACGTCTCGACAAATTATCTTCATGTACCCGTAATTTCAAGTGAAGACAGCAAGAAAGAAGGTAAAATACGGAAGGAAACTGTGTTTTAAGGAGCTTTGCTACGAGTCATTAGTTATGTTTCCAATATTGCTGTACTATTCCAGGAAATTCGCATAATTTCCTCCAAGACAGCATAAACACTGTCGATCGGATGTTCCCATGATTTTAAAATTATTTCACGCCCGTTACAGGAAATCAAAGGGAGCCCTCTTCACAGTACGGAGCGTGGCTGATCGGCCAACAGCACGTGGGGGCCACGTGTGGCCCAGGCGTGTCGTGCGGCCTGCCTTTCTTATCGGACAACCGTCCGCTCCCAGCGGAGTTTAAACACGCGAAATGAATTTCTTTTTTCCTTATCACAAAATTAAATGTCAGTCTTTGAGATAAAATTTGATGGATTAAATTTTATCCTTTGTACGTGCTCCTACACCGAGAAGGTACTGTTGTACGAGTCTCGCACGGAAATTAATGAGTAACAACCTTACAGAGTAATATCATCAAATCTAGAAAATAGGTAAATGTACATAAATCACTGAGCTAGTGCCACCTGCTACTCCTTCCACAATCTCGATTGGTAGATACTAAACAAGTGTTTTCATTTTCGTCGTAGACTTTATTTTAACGAATAAATCACAGCTGTTACAATAGAAATAAGTGCAAATACAGAGGCGGAAATACTGCAACGTTAACATCACAGAGTTCAAAATATATTGCCGCAGACAACAACATTGAGCTTTCACCAACTGCAACATAGTCGCGTATACAAACAGTGATCCAATACTGTCAAATGTTTTTTATTCCAATCTTTGATCACAATATCAATTCTTTAGACGACGACCGGTTTCAGTCGGTAATGACAATCCTCAGATCTTTTTTAAATCATGTCCTAAAGTGATGCCATTATGGCCTTATCACTTTAGGACATGGTGTAAAATAAAATCTGAGGAAAGTCATTTAGGACTGAAACCGGTCATCGTCTAAAGATTTGATATTGAGATCAAAGACTGGAATGAAAAACATTTAACATTGAGCTTGTTGAAAGCATAGCTGAAATATTGAAAAGAATCATTATAAATTATACTGTTTTTGAACTGAAAATATGAAACAGTACATCGCAAAAAATGTCTGCAGCTGTGGAAGTTCGTGTCTTCCGGATACCATGGCTATATAACGAAGTGTCAAGACACCAAAAAAGCGGTTGGCTCACAAATAGTTTGAAGATATCGGAAATAAGGAGAGTAATTATTTTTATGACTGCATCGAGTGACGGAAACTGGGTATACTTATATCCGTGCTGTAAAGCACAAAATTATCCATGTTAGCAAATGAGACTGTCGTAAAAAAATACCGTAACAATGTAATACT
The DNA here is from genome assembly GCF_023864275.1 of Schistocerca cancellata. NCBI lineage: Eukaryota > Metazoa > Arthropoda > Insecta > Orthoptera > Acrididae > Schistocerca > Schistocerca cancellata. The sequence continues at coordinate 806,682,308 of NC_064630.1, forward strand.
GTCGTCGCGTTAATAGATATCACAATCATCGTCACATTTTCATTGTATAGGCTCCAGTGAAGTCTACAGTGCACATACATTATCTGCGGTGTGAATATTTTCGTTGCTTGAGACGAGTCATACTTTAAATCATGCACCATCACCAACAACAAGGAATATTGCGGTTCTACTGCTTTCTGAGATATGTCCCTTACAACAAACATCTGACAGTCTGCCCGCAGTTGGAGCAATGCAAAGGGAAATCTGAGTCCTTCTCGCTCTCTTCGCCCAGTAGATACCACTAACAAGGTCAACAGAGGAGGTGCACACAACAGCATTTGCATGAGAAGCTCGTGTTAATGAATAAACACAGGCACTTCCCGTTTCTTGCTGGTCATATACAATCCAGCGCGAGTGAGAGGGAACCGTAACCCACGCCATCTCTTTCGCCAAATTATCAGTTAATACACAGCTATCAACTGCAGCACATTTACAGTAACAGCAGAATAGCAGGTAAATGACCAGTGCATTTATTTCGAGCATAGAGTCTTTGGTGTGACGTCATAAGCGCGTGACTGCGTGTGAGATCGCTCTCCAAGTTTTCATATATTTTTAGGTTTCAGATATACATTCCTGGAAATGGAAAAAAGAACACATTGACACCGGTGTGTCAGACCCATCATACTTGCTCCGGACACTGCGAGAGGGCTGTACAAGCAATGATCACACGCACGGCACAGCGGACACACCAGGAACCGCGGTGTTGCCGTCGAATGGCGCTAGCTGCGCAGCATTTGTGCACCGCCGCCGTCAGTGTCAGCCAGTTTGCCGTGGCATACGGAGCTCCATCGCAGTCTTTAACACTGGTAGCATGCCGCGACAGCGTGGACGTGAACCGTATGTGCAGTTGACGGACTTTGAGCGAGGGCGTATAGTGGGCATGCGGGAGGCCGGGTGGACGTACCGCCGAATTGCTCAACACGTGGGGCGTGAGGTCTCCACAGTACATAGATGTTGTCTCCAGTGGTCGGCGGAAGGTGCACGTGCCCGTCGACCTGGGACCGGACCGCAGCGACGCACGGATGCACGCCAAGACCGTAGGATCCTACGCAGTGCCGTAGGGGACCGCACCGCCACTTCCCAGCAAATTAGGGACACTGTTGCTCCTGGGGTATCGGCGAGGACCATTCGCAACCGTCTCCATGAAGCTGGGCTACGGTCCCGCACACCGTTAGGCCGTCTTCCGCTCACGCCCCAACATCGTGCAGCCCGCCTCCAGTGGTGTCGCGACAGGCGTGAATGGAGGGACGAATGGAGACGTGTCGTCTTCAGCGATGAGAGTCGCTTCTGCCTTGGTGCCAATGATGGTCGTATGCGTGTTTGGCGCCATGCAGGTGAGCGCCACAATCAGGACTGCATACGACCGAGGCACACAGGGCCAACACCCGGCATCATGGTGTGGGGAGCGATCTCCTACACTGGCCGTACACCACTGGTGATCGTCGAGGGGACACTGAATAGTGCACGGTACATCCAAACCGTCATCGAACCCATCGTTCTACCATTCCTAGACCGGCAAGGGAACTTGCTGTTCCAACAGGACAATGCACGTTCGCATGTATCCCGTGCCACCCAACGTGCTCTAGAAGGTGTAAGTCAACTACCCTGGCCAGCAAGATCTCCGGATCTGTCCCCCATTGAGCATGTTTGGGACTGGATGAAGCGTCGTCTCACGCGGTCTGCACGTCCAGCACGAACGCTGGCCCAACTGAGGCGCCAGGTGGAAATGGCATGGCAAGCCGTTCCACAGGACTACATCCAGCATCTCTACGATCGTCTCCATAGGAGAATAGCAGCCTGCATTGCTGCGAAAGGTGGATATACACTGTACTAGTGTCGACATTGTGCATGCTCTGTTGCCTGTGTCTATGTGCCTGTGGTTCTGTCAGTGTGATCATGTGATGTATCTGACCCCAGGAATGTGTCAATAAAGTTTCCCCTTCCTGGGACAATGAATTCACGGTGTTCTTATTTCAATTTCCAGGAGTGTGTATTTTAGCGGTTTTTGTGATAATATTTACTACATAAGTGACTTATTAGTGATTTCTTTATTCATCTCCGCCTTTCTTGTGTTGTGACCTGATATTTGTGAGTGTTTCGTATCAAGCAACTTAACCTCTTTCCTGTGTTTACATTCCGCGCTGACCAGTTGCACCTGTAGCGTCGCATCGAAAGCTAAGTACTAATTAATTGTTTGTGTATAGTGGTTTATTTAGGAACTTTAGCAGTCATCAACCGGTGTTCTTGGAGTTTTCTGGTGAAATATTTTCAGAAGAAATTTTTGGGATCTCTTTACAGTTTCGTTACTGTGTCATTAGACGTATGATTTTCTTTCTGTGTTAGTCTTTTCTTATATTCTCATTTGCTGTTGATGAATACTGCTAATAATAGTAGTTACTTCCCTTGTAGAGTAAGTCTGTGATTATTGTAGTCAGCTTTTTAACATCTTCTTATTGTACTAGCGGAACTTAGATAAAGTAGTTTTCTTGTTTCAATAACTGTAAAATTTTACCATGAATGAGAAGTGTGGGCTTTGCCGTAGGTTCGTGAGTAGTGGAATGCGGTGTGAGACTTGGAACTATTTTCACCGGGGGGAATGCAGTGGGGAAGCCAGTGGGCATTCTGGTGAGATCCCCTCCTGGAACTGCAGGTTATGTAGCAAGAGTAAGTTGATAGAGGAGCAGGAGCGTAAGATCTGTGCCCTTCAGGGGCAGTTGAAAAACGCACAGGAGGGGCTACATAGGATGAGGAGGGAGAAGCGGGTTTGGGGAATGGGAGCTGGCTGTTGGCAAGAGATCTGCTAGGAGAAGGAGATTTTCAGATAGTTTTACTATTGGTGTTGGCAATAGATATGGCCAACTGTCAGAGTCTAGTGGAGAGGAATCTCTAGAAGCTGTAGACGTAGGAAGTATGCAGCAGACCTCAGCCGTTACGGTGGCTAGGACAGTTGCAAAGTCTAAGAGAAAGAAGAAGGTTCTGCTGTTAGGTAGTTCTCATGGTAGAGGTGTAGGTCAGCAGTTGCAGGAAGTGTTGGGGAGTGAGTAACAGGTCACCAGTATTGTGAAGCCTAATGCAGGATTGGCTCAGGTGCCTGTTAACATAGGGGGGTTATGTAGGGATTTTACTAAGGAGGATAAGGTAGTGATTGTGGGTGGGGCTGGTAATAGTATTGATAGGGATGGGGAGTATGACATAGGTGGTGACCTGGAAAAGATAGCCACTCAGACTGGCAACACGATTGTGCATTTCGTGGAACTGTTTCAGCGTCACGATCGGCCTCATCTTAATACAGCCGTCAAGCGTAATAACACGAGACCTGGGTGTGCGCTGATGACAGAAGGCATGAGTCACATTTCAGTGGTGTCGGTGGAGTCTATCAGCAGGACGGGTTTCACTAGACATGGCCTGCACCTCAACAGGTATGGAAAGGGGAGGCTGGCAAAGCTTATAGGTGACAGCATAGGTGGGGGTAGTGGGATCACTCATGGGAAAACTCCTGTACTAGTGGGTGTTAGAACTGTACCTTTTTTAGATTGTAGTCAGCTGATAGGTATTCCTGCTTAAGGGAAGTCTCTCTAACAAAGAAAACACTTTCGACAAAGCTTAGGTATCCGAGTAATAAGGGAGTTAGTATATTTCATCAAAATATACATGGTGTTAGAGATAAAGTTAGTGAACTGCTTATAGATGTTGAGTCTGAAATTATTGGTATATCTGAACACTTCTTAAATAAGGAGATAATTCAGAGGCTTCCTTTACCAGGATACAGGTTGGCTGGCAGCGTTTTTAGGAGCTCTTTGCGGTGTGGGGGAGTAGCCATGTATGTGAAAAACGGTATCCCATTTGAGTCAATTGATGTTTCAAAGTACTGCACTGAAAATGTGTTTGAATGTTGTGCAGGAGTGGTTAAATTTAGTGGAGTTAAACTTCTAACTGTTGTTATTTGTAGATCCCCAGACTCCGATTTCACATTTTTGCTAAAGCTTTGGTTCACTTTATAGGAAATACAAAAAGTTAGTACAATATTCAATATTATTTGAACAAGTGATTGTGCAAGGGAAAGGATGCTAGTAGACCTCCGTAATTCATATAATCTTATGCAAGCCGTATTCTTTCCAACGAGAGTGCAAGGGAACAGTAGAACAACCATAGACAACATTTTTGTTCATTCCTCTTTACTAGAAGGGGGATACTGTTAGCAAAAAAGTGAATGGCCTTTCAGATCATGATGCACAAGTTTTAACTCTAAAAGATTTTTGTGCTGCAACACATGTTAAATATACTTATCAACTTTTTAGGAAACCTGATCCAGTTGCTGTAGAGACCTTTGTAAACCTTATAAAGGAACAAGAGTGGTAAGATGTTTATAGTGCTGATACAGCAGACGACAAATATCTTGCTTTTCTCAAGACTTTTCTCGTGCTCTTTGAAAGTTGTTTTCCGTTAGAACGTTCAAAACAGGGTATTAGCACAAACAGGCAGCCTGGGTGGCTGACTAGAGGGATAAGAATATCCTGTAGAACAAAGTGGCAATTATATCAAAACGTTAGAAACAGTCAAAATCTAAATGCAGCAGCCCATTACAAACAGTATTGTAAGGTGCTTAAAAAAGTATATAGGAAGGCAAGAAGTATGTGATATGCAGATATAATAGCTAAGTCTCAGGATAAAATTAAATCCATATGGTCAGTCGTAAAGGAAAGGAAGTGGCTGGTCTGCAGAGACAGGTCGAGGATATAGAATCAGTGCGTAGTGGGAATGTCCGTGTTACTGATAAGTCGCATGTATGTGCAGTACTTAATAATCACTTTCTAAATATAGCAGGAGAACTAAATAGAAACCTAGTCCCAACAGGGAATCATATAGCGCTCGTAGAAAAAAGTGTTCCGAGACTGTTAATTGAAATGCTCCTCCGTGATACTGACAAGACGGAGATTGAGTTAATAATTAAATCACTAACTCTCATGGATATGACGGGGTATCTAGCAGAATACTGAAGTATTGTTCTATGTATGTTAGCCCAGTACTTAGCCATATCTGTAACTTTTCCTTTAGGAGTGGTCGGTTTCCTAACCGATTAAAGTACTCGGTAGTGAAGCTACTTTATAAAAAGAGAGACAGGGATAATGTTGACAATTATAGACCTATTTCTATGCCATCGGTGTTTGCTAAAGTTATCGAGAAGGTTGTATATACAAGGTTACTGGAGCATTTAAATTCACATAATTTGCTGTCAAATGTACAGTTTGGTTTTAGAAATGGTTTAACAACTGAAAATGCTATATTCTCTTTTCTCTGTGAGGTATGGGACGCATTAAATAATAGGTTGCGAACGCTAGGTGTTTTCTTTGATTTAACGAAGGCTTTTGACTGTGTTGACCACAAAATATTACTGCAGAAGTTGGACCTTTATGGAGTAAGGGGAGTAGCTTACAATTGGTTCGCCGCTTACTTTAAGAACAGAAAGCAGAAGGTAATTCTCCCCAGTATTGAGAGTGGTAGTGATGTTCAGTCCCAATGGGGCACTGTTAAGTGGGGCGTTCCCCAAGGGTCGGTGCTGGGGCCGCTGCTGTTTCTTATTTATATAAATGATATGCCTTCTAGTATTACAGGTGATTCAAAAATATTTCTGTTTGCTGATGACACCAGCTTGGTAGTGAAGGATCTTGTGTGTAAGGATCTTGTGTGTAATATTGAAACATTATCAAATAATGTAGTTCATGAAATAGGTTTGTGGCTTGTAGAAAATAATTTGATGCTAAATCTCAGTAAGACCCAGTTTATAACTCACAATTCAACAAGAACTGAAGTTTGGATCAGACAGAATGGGCATATTATAAGCGAGACGGAACAGTTCAAGTTCCTAGGCGTTCGGATAGATAGTAAGCTGTTGTGGAAAGCCCATGTTCAGGATCTTGTTCAGAAACTAAATGCTGCTTTATTTACCATTAGAACAGTATGTGAAATAAGTGACAGTTCAACACGAAAAGTAGTCTACTTTGCATATTTTCATACGCTTATGTCATATGGTATTATTTTTTGGGGTAATTCTTCTGATTCAAAAAGGGTATTTTTGGCTCAAAAACGGGGTGTTCGAGCTATATGTGGTGTAAGTTCGAGAATCTCTTGTCGACCCCTATTCAATAGTCTGGGATTATGACATTGCCCTCACAGTATACATTTCCTTTAGTGTCGTTTGTTGTTAGCAATATTAGCTTATTCCCAAGAGTTAGCAGCTTTCACTGAGTTAATACTAGGCAGAAATCAAATCTGCATGTGGAATGTACTTCCTTGTCTTTTGTGCAGAAAGGAGTGCACTATTCTGCTGCATCCATTTTCAGTAAGCTACCACAAGAACTCAAAAATCTTAGCAGTAGCCCAAACGCTTTTAAGTCTAAACTGAAGTATTTCCTCATGGCTCACACCTTCTATTCTGTCGAGGAGCTCCTGGAAGAGCTGAAAAATTAAGCAAATTCCAGTGTTACATTGTTGATTTTCTTTATTTAAACTTACGAATTGTCGCCTGAATACGTTTCTTGTATTTCATTTCATCTGTTTCTACTATCGTGCTATAATTTCATGTATTGACTCGTTCCATGACCATGGAGACTTCTCCTTAATTTTGTCCCACGGAACAATAAATAAATAAATAAATTAATTAATTAATTAAAATTCGTGAGAATTTCAAAAGCATATGTTACAAGACTATCTAAAGACAAGCGTGATCTAAGGTTTTAGTGTCGTCAGCTTAAATTTTGTGCTCTTTTGTAATGCCGTGTTCCCTTATACTAAACAGCTTGTTTGATATCCACAATGTGCTGTTTCACGGCTTTGGCGACGGTTCCGAGAGACAGGGAACGTTTGTCGTGAGTTTCTTAAACGAGTTTCTCCTGCGAGCCCGTCTCCTATTTGACATACATAGTATGAACAGTAGTCGTAAAGATTTAATCATCCCCTCGGAAATAAAATCAAACTGCGACCATAAATCTGGCTGATGGAGTTACTTCTTATCTACATACTCACCCTTTGTCCAGAAACAAAGATTCTTTGGATGAGAATTTGGTTATAGAATTCAGAATTTTGGCTGATTTGCAGATGTTCGACCTCGAAATTCTGCTCTTCGTCATTCTGGAATTCCTCGAATGATACCACCATTGTGTGCCAAAGAGGAAGAAGCCACAATACACCATTTCAAATAATATAGGGAAAGATGGAGCGGGGAGGAGGGGATGGTAGCTCAAAGAAACTGTATGTGACAATGAGCTGCGCAAATCGAGCTGCCGCGATGTCGCTGACCAAAAACACCTTAATGGACAGCTTCCCGCTATGCGTCGTCTTTGCAACCTCCAATATCCTCGTTAAGACATTTCAGTAGTATTCTCGGCATCATTTTGGTCGAGGATACTTCGATCTTCTCCATTTTTATGGATTTGATTCCATGTGTTTCCTCTGGTAGGTTTCCTCTTTTGCCTTCAGGTCGTCCATGGCTATCAAGTGGCTTAAGGTCATCTGACAATTCTGGAAACTTCCCGTTACTGCCTCTGGTCGACGGGCTGTTTGAGTAGCAGTCGTGGAACCGCGCGGACGGTGATTTTTGTTCCGTTCAGTATGTCGCGCGAGACGTTGGACACTTGCTCAATGTATGATTTTCACTTTTTCCACTGTGGTGAGGGTATTTGAGTCTCGCAAGACTGCCAACATGTACCTGCAAAATATAAAAAAATTTCCAGGTGGTAACTAAAACTTTATTACGTCTTCTACTAAATCATTTAAAAATGAAGAATTTCTGTTTCTTCATTGAGACATTAATTTTCTTCTGTTACTTCACACCCAATACTCGAAATGACTGCAAGTCTGCTAGTTGTCCGTTGAATCTGTATGTCATGTTCACCAATAAGTGCTCCATGGATTGCTCCTGTCCATAGTTCACTCTGTTCAGTAACATCCGTAGATTTATAGTGAGAGGGGACGTTCCGTCTCGGATGTCGAGCTCTTTAAAATGCTACTATTGTTAGGTGTAGATGTACCCTCTGTCTCCTTCCGTTCATCTCTTGTGTAAACTTACGCCCATGCTCCGTGCATATGCAATAGGAAAGCCTCGATTGACCCCGTTCGTGTCTCCGAAATTTCGCTGTACGAAATGAGTGGAATATCCAGTGAGTCTGAATTCAACAGCTGTATTTATGGCTCCTCTAACTTTCAGCGTGTCGATGTCCGCCTCGGCGGAAAGCTATGAAAACTGTATGCCGCATAACACCCCGTACAATATTCTTACCGCCTCCCTCAGTTGGTGATCAATTGTAGCTTGGTTCAAATGGCTCTGAGCACTGTGCGACTTAACTTCTGAGGTCATCATTCGCCTAGAACTTAGAACTACTTAAACGTAACTAACCTAAGGACATCACACACATCCATGCGCGAGGCAGGATTCGAAGCTGCGACCGTAGCGGTTGCTCGGCTCCAGCCTGTAGCGCCTAGAACCGCACGGCTACTCCGGCCGGCCAATTGTAGCCACACGTGGACTATTATATAGTGCTGGGTCACAACGCTCAATCTCTAGTTTCTGCTTCAACGCTACCAGGTGTTATTACACGATATCGCTCCAAAATTACTCCCCAAAGATCTATCCAAATGCCTTACACACTGCCTAGTACCCGAACTTTGGTGTTCTGCGACCGCCGCGCTTACTCGTGGAAGTTGCTGGCCCACGCTTTACAACTGTCCTCAGCTGTGGGTCCCAGCCATTCCATGCAGCTGAGCTTTTGGGAAGATTCGTGGTAGGTGCATAGGCAACCGCAGTGCGCATTTCTGCGCTCTTTGTTGCATCTGCAAAGTGCGTTTCGGCGGCCAGACCCTACACTATGGCAGCGTATTCCATTAAAGGCGGAAAAAGTCTTGTGCAGTGTGATACCAGGCTGAGGCGGTAAGGATGGGAACAGATTCAACAAATACAACCTGCTGAATTGATAGGTGTCTTCGTTCCTGGCGTCTCGAATATATTGGAGCCACGTCGGCCTAGCATGACTCAAAGACACCGTACCGTGTCACCCTTCGAAGGGGGCCTGCGTGTCATGTTGATGTAACAGCACTGTGCAAATGGCGTGGTGAGTAACTGCCAAGAACTGCTTCGTGGCAGTAATGAATTCAAGGAACCATTTGACAGCTGGAGCTCGCAGGTTGTCATGGGCGAATCGCAATCGACGCTGAACAGTTTTGGTATTGATGCTGCGGCTGAAGACCACGGTATCATTAGGGTCCAACGCAAGCCGTATGCGGTTGGTCTTAGATGCGTCAGCGGTCTACAGCGCGTATGGGATCGGTTCGAGGATCCAGCTCTGTGGCACGCCAGCACATAAATGGCGGACTATGGACAGTCCAGCTTAAGTTCGCAAGTGGTGGGTCATGTCGTCGGCGTACGAGCGGTTAAGATGACACGTGACACATGTATTCCACTCTCGGGTAACTTGAACAAGAGGCCGTCATGCATGCCACACACTGCCGAACACTCTGGAATCGTTGAGGAGCACCGCCCTGAAGTACAGGGTTATTACAAATGATTGAAGCGATTTCAGAGCTCTACAATAACTTTATTACTTGAGATATTTTCACAATGCTTTGCACAAACATACAAAAACTCAAAACGTTTTTTAAGGCATTCACAAATGTTCGATATGTGTCCCTTTAGTGATTCGGCAGACATCAAGCCGATAATCAAGTTCCTCCCACACTCGGCGCAGCATGTCCCCATCAATGAGTTCGAAAGCATCGTTGATGCGAGCTCGCAGTTCTGGCACGTTTCTTGGTAGAGAAGATTTAAACACTGAATCTTTCACATAACCCCACAGAAATAAATCGCATGGGGTTAAGTCGGGAGAGCGTGGAGGCCATGACATGAATTGCTGATGATGATCTCCACCACGACCGATCCATCGGTTTTCCAATCTCCTGTTTAAGAAATGCTGAACATCATGATGGAAGTGCGGTGGAGCACCATCCTGTTGAAAGATGAAGTCGGCGCTGTCGATCTCCAGTTGTGGCATGAGCCAGTTTTCCAGCATGTCCACATACACGCATGAAACTTGCCCGCACGCGTTCAACTGTTTCCTCGCTAACTGCAGGCCGACCCGTTGATTTCCCCTTACAGAGGCATCCAGAAGCTTTAAACTGCGCATACCATCGCCGAATGGAGTTAGCAGTAGGTGGATCTTTGTTGAACTTCGTCCTGAAGTGTCGTTGCACTGTTATGACTGACTGATGTGAGTGCATTTCAAGCACGACATACGCATTCTTGGCTCCTGTCGCCATTTTCTTTCACTGCGTTCTCGAGCGGTCTGGCGGCAGAAACCTGAAGTGCGGCTTCAGCCGAACAAAACTTTATGCGTTTTTCTACGTATCTGTAGTGTGTCGTGAACATATGTCAATGAATGGAGCTACAGTGAATTTATGAAATCGCTTCAATCATTTGTAATAGCCCTGTATAAGCGCCGCTTCAGAGCGACGAAGGCCTCTTCCAATGATAGGAACGATTTTGTTCAACTGATATGAAACGAAACGAAACGAACCTAAGGTTACACTGATGGATCCAAACAAGGGAATTTCCTTGGCTATTCTGTTGTGTTCCCTGATCATGTTACCCGGACTCGCCTCAGTGATGAACATACCGTTTTCGGAGCAGAGCTCCACGCGATCGTAAAGGCACTGGAGCAGATGAATCGTGTTCGAGGCAATCGATTTCTTCTCTGCTCCGATTCTCTCAGTGCCTGACAATCATTGCAGAATCTGTACCCAACTGAGGAGATGGTCCAGCTGATATATGACCAACTCTACCTGCTCCAACGGCGGGGTAAGTAGGTGTCCTTCTGCTGGGTGCCTGGTCGTGTAGGAATATGGGGCAATGAACAGGCCGATCGGGCTGTCAAGGAGGCCTGCAGAGAGCAGAATGTGGTCCAGTGTCCTATTTCCTTGCAGTCTGTCATTTATGCACTCCACAAGAAGTGCAAGGAGTTGTGGGAGAAAGAATGACTGGCGGTGACGGCCAATAAACTGCGGTTGGTGAAGTCAACAACTCGGCCGTGGCGTTCCTCCTGCCGGTTGCTCAGGCGCGAGGAAGTGAACCTCACGCGTCTTCTGATTGGGCGCTGTCCTCTCACACGTAGCTTTCTATTATGGCGGAAGGATCCCCCGCTTTTTGATGGTTGTGGTGTGCACATCTCTGTCTGGCACATTTTAACAGACTGCATTTTATACCGTGATGCAAGGGCAGAAGCACAGGTTGAGGGGATCTGCCCTGTGTTTTAGCTAATGATAAGACGTGTGTGTCTAGGGTTTTAAAGTTTTGTGATGTGTCTGGACTCTGGCCTAAACTTCCAGGCTGGAGGTTTTAGTGTATTGCATTTCCCATTTTCCTTGCGGTCAGCCACCCACTTCCATCTGCTATATTATTTTAGCTCCATCTACCACTTTCTTCCTGTGTTGTCCATGTTTTACTACTGACGACATGCTTCGTCCCACGCTTAGGTGTGGGTAGGCACACATTTTTCCAAGCTTGTTACCTGTGTTACTGTTCTGAGTATTTTCTTGACATCCCTCTCAATCTGTTACCTTGCTGTCGTGCGCTGAAGACCTTGCTGTCGTGCGCCCAAACAACCCTCTACTCTCCCTCTCTCCTCTCCTACTTAAATTTGCTGTGTCTTTGCGTAAATCATTTCCTAGTAATCTTCCTAGTGTTCAAATTATAAATGGTTGTCTAGTGTGGAAACACGATTATTTTGCTTCATCTAGTTAATGTTAAGTCACTTTCTGTCCATGAAAAAAAAATGCATTCACCTTAATGAAGAACCTAACTCACGAATTACTTCATGAAGTACACAAATTTTGCGACGGTATGCTAGGAATTCACAGAGTACCCATGACAGCAGGACTAAGAAATGCCGCAGTCACTTTCCTTAGCGATTCTTTATGTCTCATTTATGCCACGGAAAGTATCATCGTACTGACGTGAACACATTTGACAACTGCAACGTACGGCGAAAAATACATTGGAACTTGTGGCAGAGAACGATTCAGCCAACTGCTGCCCACCCTCATCCTTTTCACACTGCGCCTGGGAGCATTGCAGCGCATGCGTAGAAGTGTCATAGGCAGCGTCAGGAAGGGACAGGGGCAACGGCTGGTCCTGAAAGTCTATTCTGGCCATCTTCTGTCATTTAAAACGCTTGTCAAGAAATGATAATGCCTTCATAGCTTCTCTTCATGCTTCATAATCAATACAAGAGCGTAAGCTGAAAATAAAATAAAAAATTCGATCCACAGTTGTAATACTCAATATCCTAAGCCCTTTACGTTCAGGATGCACACAGATTACCATCAAACCTATAGGTGCTGTGAGATTTAACGTGTTCATCGTGTTACACATCACAATATTTTCGTGAAAGTACTGCTACACAGGGTGATTTTTTCCATCGTGCAAAGACTCTAGGGCTTGACCGATGTAAGGACACGGAACAAAAGTGTTAAGAGCGTATGTCCGGAAATTCATCATTTCCATGCTGGAGACATTATTCAATGATACGTTGTTACAGAGACTGTAGTCTAAAACACGCTGTACCATGCAGCCACAGTTACAGTTTCCATGTACCTCAACGCATGGCATGAGAGACGTGAAAGACTAACTGACTTCTGTAATAAATATCACCTAGTAACAACGAATACTTAGTTCAAGAATGATTGGAAAGGCCGGGTGATAGGGGAAGATTTCAGTTAGATTGCATCATGGTCAGACAGAGATTCTGAAATTCGACACCCAAATCACAGAAATGGCGTCAACTAAAATGACTTGCAACAGGCTACCGGTCAACCGACGGAAGGCCCTAGCCACACGACATTTCATTTCATTTCAGAGATTCTGAAATGAGATTGTTGACTGTAGGGCGTACTCAGCAGCAGATACAGACCCTGATTACAATGTAAAGCTTAAGAAATTAGTCAGGAATAATCAATATGCAAAACAGTGGGATACCAAGTACTAACGAATGACGAGATACGCTTGAAGTTCTCTAAGGCTACACATGCAGCTGCAAGGAATAGATCAGTACGCAGTACAGTTGAACATCTCTAAAAAGGGCAATTACAGAAGTTGGAAGGAGAAACACAGCTACAAAGAAAGTAACTGCGAAGTAATCATGGGTAACGGAAGAAATACTTCAGTTCACCGAAGACCAAAGTAAGTAAAAAATATTCAAGGATATTCAGGAACACGGAAGTACACTGAAGCGCCAAAGAAACTTGTATAGGCATGTGTATTCAAAAACAGAGATATGTAAACAGGCAGAATACAGCGCTGAGTCGGCAACACCTATATAAGACAAGTGTCTGGCGCAGTTGTAAGATCGATTACTGCTGCTACATTGGCAGCTTACTAGATTTAAGTGAAAGTGGTGTTATAGTCTGCGCACAAGCGATGTGACACAGCATCTCCGAGGTGACGATAAAGTGGGGATTTTCTCGTACGACCATTTCACGAGTGTACCGCGAATATCAGGAATCCGGTAAAACATCAAACCTCCGAAATTGCTGCTGGCAGAAGTGCAGAATTTCCGCAAACTGCTGCAGATTTTAATATTGGCCCATTAACAAGTGTTAGCGTGCGAAGAATTCAACGAAACATCTTCGTTATGGGCTTTCGGAGCCGAAAGCTCACTCTTTTACCCTTGATGACTGCACGACACAAAGCTTTACGCCTCGCCCCTACCCGTCAACACCGACATTGGACTGGTGATGACTGGTGTTGCCTGGCCGGACGAGTCTCGCTTCAAGTTGTATCGAGCGGATAGACATGTTCGGGTATGGAGATAACCTCATGAATCCATGGACACTGCAAGTCACCAGGGGACTGTCGAAGCTGCAGGAGGCTCTACAATGGTGGGGGGAGGGTTCAGTTGGAGTGGTGTGGGATCTATGATACGTCTAGATACGACAAGTGACAAAATACGTAAGCATCCTATTTGATCACCTGCATCCAGTCATGTCCATTAAGCATACCGACTGACTTGGGGAATTGCAGCAGGACAATGCGACACCTCAGACGTTCAGAGTGGCTACAGAGTGGTTCCAGGAACACTGTTCTGTGTTTAAACACTACCAATGGCCACCAAAATCCCCAGACATCAACATTATCGAGCATATCTGGGATGCCTTGCAATGTGCTGTTCAGATGAGATCTCCACCCCCTCGAACTCCCACGGATTTATGGACAGCCCTGCAGGATTCGTGACGTCAGTTCCCTCCAGCGCTACTTCAAACATTAGTCAAGTTCACGCCACGTCGTTGTGCTGCACTTCTGCGTGCTTGCGGGTGCCCTACACGATATTACGCAGGTGTACCTGTTTTTTTGGCTCTTCAGTGTCAAGTTCGCTGTGGAATGAAGTAAACACAAAGTGCAGGGAAGCTAAGACGAAATGCCTGGATTAAAAATATGAACAAAACGAAAATGAAATAATTGTCGGAAGGACTGACTCAGCATACAGGAGGGTCAATATAACCTTCGGTGAAAATTAAAAGCAAGGAGGGTAACATTAAGAATGCAAAGGAAATACCATTGTTAAATGCAGATGAGAGAGTGGATAGGTGGGAAGAGTACATTAAGTTCTCCATGCGGGGGAAGATTTGTCTGGTGAGGCAGAAGAAGAAACAGAATTCGATTTAGAGGAGATAGGGGATCCATTATTAGAATCAGAATTTGAGAGAGCTTTGGAGGACTGAATGTCAAATAAGGCAGAAGGGATTGATAACGTTCCATCGGAAAGTCTACAATCATTGGTGATAAGAAACCCGCTATTCACGTTGGTGTGTAGAATGTGTGAGTCTGGCGACATATCTCACTTTCGGAAAAATATCATGCACACAATTCCGAAGACTGCAAGAGCTGACAAGTGCAAGAATTATCGCACCATCGACTTAACAGCTCATGTATACAAGTTGCTGAAAATAACAATGTACAGAAGAATCGAAAAACAAATTGAGGATGTGTTAGATGACGATCAGTTTGGCTTAAGGAAAGGTAAAGACATCAGAGAGGCAATTCTGACGTTACGGTTGATACAGGAAACTGGAACGTTTTTACTTAACACCTGCTTTGTTTAACCTATAAATCTAAAGGGACTGGAAGGGCTGACCCAAAAAACTGAACATTTCAATTCCAATGTGTTTATTAACTACCAAAAACAATCTCACATAAAAACTGACAGACGCCACTCAGGCAATATTATTTACGACACTCATTGCTTCAAATCATAAGCAAGTTAATAAATCATTAGCCAACGATCTCCCATAAACACTGAGAAACGCCACTCAGGCAAAATATTTAAGAAACTCTCTCATTGTATAAAACCATTAACAAACTAATAAACCATTAGCAACGATCTCATATAAAAATTAACAGAAGCTACTAAGGCTTAATCTGACCATAACTTCAACAAAACAACTCTAGTTATGACACGATACTTAAGACCCTTTCGATTAAAATACTTTAACATTACATGTAAAATAACAGTAGACACACAGCCTCACTTTTAACACGAATACTTAGGACATATTTATAAAAACGTAACTTGAGCACTCTTGCAAATTGCTAGAGAACCTTGCAGAGCGAACCACGAAATTGTTCAATTGCCCAGTCACTGGTTTCTACGATGGGCATTTGTAACAACAGAAGTAAGGCCCAAGCTTGTAAGGCCGAAGTTTAACCACGAGCGGTGGAACTGACTGAGGGAAGTGATGCTCAACTTTGAACCAAGACGTGGCTCCGTTTGCAACTCCACGTCGAGTAGACCACCGAAATGTGAACAAAGCAAAAGCTACCGAATGGAAGCACACGAGCTCAGGCGAAGTCCATCGCCCGTAAGCCAAACTTGTAATCCAAAGGGAATCTCTGCGCTTCGGTTGCCCACTGTCTCAGCTCACTGAAACACAGACCACACCTGACAACATGAGGCCAAAAAACTTTTTATTAACTTAAACATTCAAGATTCACCAATAAATTACCACTATAAAATCAAGGCTAAGCAACAACTAATTTCACTCGCAAGTCCTTTCTTTAAGTGAAACAGTACCAGATAAACAAACGCTAAGATCGCAATGAATTGGCTCACGAGAACAGACACTCAGTAGAACTTAATGACACACATATTGGCCAACTTAAGTGGGCCTGCAAAGCTCAACACGGTAACCTTTAGAAATAAAAACTCAGATTTCCCGCAAAGGACATATTGGCATGGATTAACCGAAACCGTAAGCAAATTAAACACTTGCTAATAATAGGTAACGACCTGACATCTTGCAGATACATCAATATTATGCGGATGCAGAGCGCACGCCTAGTGACAGGCATCAAATGAAATCGAACACACATAACATCATGCGTTCGGCAACGTCTTACTATACCAAGAGCGGTCACAATCGCAGTTAACTAAGCGCTCTTAGTAATTAGAGTACTTAAACTGTGTGTCTTGATGCTGGGGGATTTTGCGAAGATGTCTGACCATCACTTCGCCAGACCTTAACAGCGTGTCCCTCCAAGGAAGAGGGGACATCCACAGCTCACGAGGTTGCCGGAGAATGTACAGCGCCTTCCAACTCCCGCCTCCTCCAGCACAACCACGTGACAACCGCCCCCCGACCTCAGGCACGCCGTCTTCGCTTCTGCCCGCCAGCCAATCGCCGACTCGCGCACTGCCGCCTTCCGTTCTCAAATCGGTGTTGTTGCGACTCGCGGTCGGCACTCGCTTATACCCGGAACCCGCCCAAGCCCCAAGACAAACCCCTGTACTAGGAAATCGATCGTACTCATGTCAGAGATACTATTGGCGCCGGTCCCGCCACGGTTCAGAAACAAGACTAAAGATAAATCAAGGAAAGTTCATAGCCTCTAGTGACCGGCAAAACGCGTTCGACAGTGTAAAATATGTGCCACTTTGCATCGGAAGAGATTCTCGCTGGTTTCAAGCGGCTAACAGAAGTAGTAAATGCTGCCAGTCTTGCTTGCGAGATGAAAGCGGAGCTCTTCGTTTGCAGCACAGTCGATAGGGCCGATTGCGGACCTCTGATACAGAGCCGAGCGGAGGGTCTCAATCAGAGTCTGCCACTGTTTATACTGCAGATTCCTCGACTTGCACCATCGTGAGGTGGTGTTTCGGGTTTCACTGAATAGGTCAACAGGCGGCTACACGGGTAGCACGGGCTGTGTGGCGTGGACTGGGCGGTTTTTTTGTGTTAGAGGCGGGTAAAAACCAAAATGGCTTTTGTCTCAAACGGTGCAGGTCGAACATAGGAAGAACTTAAGCACAGGAACCATCGCTATAACAGCTGTAAGTTGTCGTTGCTGTGTTGATAAGGTACCACAGCTCCAAGTGCTAATAGAAGGCACTGATGCTCTAATCGTTATATGCACTGAAAGCTGACTAAAGCCGGAGATATGTTCAGCTGAAATTTTTGCGAGGAAGCTGACGGTGTTCCGAAAGGATAGCCCAACACTGTCGGCGATGGCGTGCTTGAGTGTGTTGTAGCAAAGTGGAAGCAGATAGTTCCTGTGAGTTAGAAAGGGCAGAGGTCATTCCGATGCTAAGCATGAAACATCATCCGAAATTGTACTAAGCGAATTCTCTGAAAATTATTTCCAGCAGTTAGTTCATGAGCCCACGCGTGAGATTCAATATTGCGAACCCCAAATCCTCCAAAAATAAACGAAAATGGTCCTATTCAAAAAAGCAGAAAAAATTCATTTGAAGGCTTCCTGAGAGACAATCTCCACTCCTTCCAAATTAACAATGTAGGTATAGACCAGATGTGGCTTGAATTCAAAGAAATAGTGTCGGCAGCAGTTGAGAGATTTTTACCAAGTAAATTAACAAAGTACGGTGCTGCTACTCCTTGGTACACAAAACGGGTCAGAACACTGTTGCAGAAACAATGAAAAAAGCATACCAAATTCAAACTAACGAAAATCTATACGATTGGCGATCTTTTACAGAATCTCGAAATTTAGTGTGGAAATCAATACGAGCTGCTTATAATAGTTTCCACAACGGAACTTTGTCTCGAAACCTGGCAGAAAATCCAAAGAGATTCGGGTGGTACGTAGAGTATGATAGCAGCAAGACACAGTCAACGCTTTCTCGGCACGATAGCAATCGAAATATTATCGACGACAGTGCTGCTAAGGCAGAGTTACTAAACAAAGGCTTTTGAAGTTCCCTCGCCAAAAAATGCGAAGTAAATATTCTAGAGTTCCAATCAAGAATAACTTTCAACATTAGTAACTTAGAAAATGATATACGGGGAGTAGTGAAGCAACTTAAATCACTTAATAAAAGCAAGTCTTCTTGTCCAGATTGTATAGTAATTACATTCCATTCAGATGCCATACTTAACAATCATACACGACCGTTCGCTCGACGAAAGATCCGTACCCAAAGACTATAAAGTTGCTCAGGTCACACCAGTATTCAAGAAAGGTAGTAGGAGCAAGCCACTAAATTACAGGCCCATATCATTAACGTCGATATACAGCAGGATTTTTGAACATATATTGTGTTCATAAATCGTGAAATACCTCGAAGAGAACGGTCTATTGACACACAGTCAACACGGATTTAGAAAACGTCGCTCTTGTGCAACACAAATAGCTGTTTACACACACAAAGTGTTAAGTACTATTGAAAAGGGATTTCAAATTGATTTAATTTTTTTTTAGATTTCCAAAAGGCTTTGACACTATACCACACAAATGACTTGTTGTGAAATTGCGTGCTTGTGGAATATCGTCTCAGTTATGTGACTGGATTCGTGATTTCTTGTCAGAGAGATAAAAGTTCGTATTAAGTGACGGAAGGTAGTCGAGTAAAACAGAAGTGATTTCTGGCGTTTCCCTAAGTTGTGTTATAGGCCCTTTGCTGTTCCTTATCTGTATAAACGATTTAGGAGACAATATGAGCAGCCGTCTTAGGTTGTTTGCAGATGACACTCTCATTTATCGACTAATAAAGTCACCAGAAGATCAAAAGAAATTACAAAACGATTTAGAGAAGATGTCTGAATGGTGCGAAATTTGACAGTTGACCCTAAATAATGAAAAATGTGAGTTCATCGATATGAGTGCTATCCGTTACACTTCGGTTACACTATAAATCAGCCTAATCTAAAGGCCGGAAACTTAACTAAATATCTAGGAATTACAATTACGAAGAATTTAATTTGGAAAGAACACATACAAAATGTTGTTGGAAAGGCAAACCAAATAGTTAGTTTCATTGGCAGAACACTTAGAAAATAACAGATCTACTAAAGAGACTGCCTACATAATGTTTGTCTGCCTCTTTTGGAGTATTTCTGTGCGTTCTGGTATCCTTACTAGATAGGATAAACGTTGAACATCAAGAAAGATCAAAGAGCAGTACGTTTTGTATTATCGCGAAATAGGAGACAGAGTGTCACGGACATGATACAGGATTTGGGATAGACGCCATTAAAGAAAGGCGTTTTTCGTTGCGGTGGAAATTTCTCACGAACTTTCAATCAGCAACTTTCTCCTCCGTATGCGAAAATATTTTGTTGACGCCGACCTACATAGGGAGAAACGATGATCATAGTAAAGTAAGGGAAGTCAGACCTCGCAGAGAAGGATATAGGTAATCATTTTTTTATGAGCTTTTCGAGATTGGAATAACAGAAAATTATTGTGCAAATGATTCGATGAACCCTCTGCCAGGCACTTAAGTGTGATCTGCATGTAGATGGAGATTTATAAATTCTGAGAAAATAGGGGTAAGCTACAATGAGAGACGGGTAATATAAAATATGCACAAGAGCCAAAAGGGCATAATAAGAGTGGACGACCAAGAATGAAGTGCTCAGATTAAAAAGGGTGTAAGAGTTTTAGTCTTCCACCCCTGCTGGTCAGTCTGTTCTTTGAAGAAGCAATGATGGTAATAAAAGAAAGGTGCAGGATTGGAATTAAAATTCAAGGTGGAAGGGTATCAATGATACGATTCGATGGTGACATTGCTATCCTGAGTGAAAAGAAGAATTACATGATCTCCTGAATGGAATGAACAGTCTAATAAATGCATAGATTGAGAGTAAATACACGTAAGGAATGAGAAACAGCAGAAATGAAAACAGAGAGAAACTTAACATGAGGATTGATGGTCACGAAGTAGATGAAGGCAAGGAGTTCTACCATCTAGGCAGGAAAATAACCAATGACAGTCGGAGTAAGGAGGGCATCAGAAACAGGCTAGCAGTGGCAAAAACAGCATTCCTGCCAAGAGAAGTCTACTAATGTCAAACATAGGATTTAATTTAAGGAAGAAATTCCTGAGAATGCACTTTTGGAGCACGGAAGTGTATGGCAGTGAAAGATGGACTGTGGTAAAACCGGAACAGAAGAGAATCGAAGTATCTGAGACGGGGTGTTACCGACAAATGTTGAAAATTAGGTGGGCTGATTAGGTAAAGAAGGAAGAGGTTCTGCGCAGAATCGGAAAGGAGAACAATATGTGGAAAACACTGACAAGAAGAATAGGACATCTATTAAAATATCAGAAAATGACTTCCTAGTTACTAAAGGGAACTTTAAAGAGCAAAAACTGCAGAGGTAGACAAGAGTACAGCAAATAATTGAGGACGTGGGTTGCAACTGCTACTCTGAGTTGAAGAGTTTGGCTCGTGGAGGTAGACATCAAACCAATCAGAAGGCAGCAGACGGCGCTACTGCAGGTGCATGACGTATGAGGAACGGTACCACCCTGTAGGAAGAGACCATGCATACCGTAACTGAGGCTGCATGATGCAGCGCGTATTAGAGCGCAGTCTTTGTAACAAAGTATGATTGAATAAATTGTCTGTAGCATGGAAACCATGCATTTCCGGACGTAAGTTCGTTAGATCTTCTTTGTTCCGTATCCTCTCATCTATCAGTCCCTGGAGTTTGTACACAGTGAAAAAAGTCACCCTGTATATTAGTTTGGTGCATGAGTTCTTAGCTTTTTCGTTTTGCATGTCGGTATACCGGTTGCTGTGAGTTTATTTATCAATTGTCATTTGTGTTTGAAGTTTGCTGTTCTTAGCTGAATGGAGCTGTGGACGCTAGAAACTGGAATGCCAAGGGGAGAACATTTCTGACATATCCTTCTGTTTGAGTATAATGGACCGGTGACAGTAGCGGACGCGGCCAGAAACATTTGTGTCGTGTATGGGGATAATGGCAGTGGTGAGAGCACGGCAAGAACATGCTTTCCTTAATTTAAGGAGGATCGTTTTGACATTAGTATCTCTCCATTTTCAGGAAGACCTATAGGATTTGATTAAGAACGTTTAAAAGCATTAACCCACAATGATACACGTCAGTGTACTCTAGCATTGGCAAATAAGATTAACTGTGATCCTTCCACCATCATGGTGCGACATTTGCGTGCAGCGGGGAAGGTTCAAAAATCGTGTGTATGGGTACCATATGCTCTAAGGCAAAATCACAAAAATCAACGGGTGGGCATACTTGTCATTCCTGCCTGCTCGTCACCAGTTGGCCCGAGAACAACATCGACCATTCCTGTCGTGTATCGTTACTGGTGACGAGAAATGGGGGTCTTCATTCTAACACAAGGAAAAGAAAGGAATGCCTGAACCCAAACGAAGCGAAAACTCACCGTACAAAAACGTGCGCGCATCCATAAAAGATTACATTATGCATCTGGCGAAACAGCGTGGTGAAATACGAATTGCTCCCTCGAGGTGTAACCACCACTGCTGATAGTTATTGTCAAGAACTGAGGCGTCTTGCAGACGCAGTCCAAGAACACCGACCAGGAAGACTGCGCGAAGTGATGCTACTCCACCATAACGCCCGCCCGCTTTCTGCAAGACTGATAAAAAAACACTGTACACGACTTCGGTTGGGATGTCATCCCGCACCCACCTTATTCATCTGATCTTTCGCCCTCAGATTTTCAACTTTTCCACTCTTTATCGAACAACCTTCAAGGAACTACTTTCCAGGATGAAAATACGCTTCTAACGTGGCTCGACGTTTTCATCGCCTCTAAACCTCGTGATTTGTAGTCATCAAATCGAAAAGTTATCCCTACGTTGGCTGACTGTTGTAAATACTGAAGGAGAATATATCAGCGCTTACTGAACTATCTGTTATGTGTATCTTTTGTGTTTATTCAACTTATGCACCAACTCAATGCATTTTTCATGAACATGAAAATAACTATTAAGGAGATCTCTTTATAATGACATATATGATGCCATGCTGCCAACAAATGAATTAAAGATTCGACTCCTTCGACCACTTGTAGTTTACACCCTCCTAAGAATATTGCGAGTTATCGTGAAGCCTTTTCTTCTTTTACATTTGAAGATATGAAAGAAATTCACAACGTCAATTTTGACCGACGAAATAAGGAATTCACAGTATCGTATCGGTTACAAGTATACAGGATGTTTGGGAAATCTCGTTTCAAACCCCTAGGACTTGTAGAGGCGAGTGAATACATAACATTTTGAAAAGGCAACCATGTACGGAAAGGTCATTCAGCGACGTTACACAGTGTCAAAGTTACAGGTGCCGACGCTTGTAGATGTATGCCCATACAGGGTGACTCCCTGATGATGTTACAAACATTAAAGGATGAGGGAGTAGAATAAGAGCATGAATCTGAGGTACCGCTACGGTCGCAGGTTCGAATCCTGCCTCGGCCATGGATGTGTGTGTTGTCCTTAGGTTAGTTACGTTTAAGTAGTTCTAAGTTCTAGGGGACTGATGACCTCCGCAGTTGAGTCCCATAGTGCTCAGAGCCATTTGAACCATTTGGTAGTATGGACCAGAAAAGTATAAAAAATGTCTAGTAAACATGGGCACTAAAATGCATACCTTTTGAGCTGTGAGCACTTATTCAATAGAGTTGATGTGTTTCACAGTAGCGAAGATAAGCAAGTCCTCCTAGCTCCTCAGGTAAGCAGTTTAGAACCCGTGCTTGCTAGACATTTTTTCTTGTTTTGTTTAGGTTCTTAGAATAATATTTGGCTTTCTCTAAAGCGAGCACGAAATATTGTACAGCGCAGTTGAATGAGAGCCCTCCTGTGGAAGGCTGATTGCGAGATCAGAAGGGCTCAAGTCTGCCGAACGTGTTATGAAACCTTGTTCGCGAACACGTCGCTCTATGCGACAAAGTCACGGACATGTACGTTCAATATTATGCCTGAAAATCACAATGAACAAACATAAGCAACAGAAGAATTACACTGAAGAGCCAAAGAAACTGGTACACCTGGCACCGCGAGCATGCAGAGTGCCGCAACACGACGTGGCATGGACTCGACTGATGGCCGAGGTAGTGCTGGAGGGAACTGACACCGTGAATCCTGCAGGGCTGTCGGTAAATCCGTAAGAGTACGAGGAGCTTAAGGTATCTTCTGAACAGCACGTCGCAAGGCATCCCAGATATGCTCAATAATGTTCATATCTGGGGAGTTCGTCGGCAAGCGGAATTGTTTAAACTCAGAAGAGTTTTCCTGGACCTACTTATAGCAATTCTGGATGTTTGAGGTGTCGCATTGTCCTGCTGAAATTTCCCAAGTCCGTTGGAATGCGCAATGGACATGAATGGATGCAGGAGATAGCCGGCTGGAGTGGCCGTGCGGTTCTAGGCGCTACAGTCTTGAGCCGAGCGACCGCTACGGTCGCAGGTTCGGATCCAGCCTCGGGCATGGATGTGTGTGATGTTCTTAGGTTAGTTAGGTTTAATTAGTTCTAAGTTCTAGATGACTGATGACCTCAGAAGTTAAGTCGCATAGTGCTCAGAGCCATTTGAACCATTTTTGCAGGAGATACGACAGCATGCTTGCGTACGTGTCACTTGTCAGAGTCGTATGTAGACGTGTCAGAGGTCCCATATCACTCCAACTACACTTGCCCCATACCATTACAGAGCCTCGAGCAGCCCGAACGGTCCCTTGCTGACATGCCGGGTTCATGGATACATACCGTTCACGTCCATCCGCTCTATACAATTTGAAACGAAACTCGTCCGACCAGGCAACGTGTTTCCGCGCATCAACAGTCCGCCCAAGTGCAGTCATCAAAGGTACATGAATGGGCCTTTGACTCCGAAAGCCTATATCGATGATGTTTCGTTGAATGCTTCGCGCGCTGACACTTCTTGATGGGCGAACATTGAAAATGGCAGCAGTTTGCGGAAGGGTTGCACTTGCACTTCTGTCACGTTGAACGATTATTCTCAGTCGTCCTTGGTCCTGTTCTTGCAGGATCTTTTTCCGGCCGCAGCGATGTCGGAGATTTGATGTTTTACCGGATTCCTGATATTCGCGGTACACTCGTGAAATAGTCGTACGGGAAAATCCCGACTTCATCGCTACCTCCAAAATGCTTTGACCCATCGCTCGTGCGCCGACTATAACACCACGTTCAAACTCACTTAAATCTAATAACCTGCCATAGTAGCAGCAGTAACCGATTTAACAACTGCGGCAGACACTTGTTGTCGTATTTAAGTGCTGCCGACCGCTGCGCCGTATTCTGCCTCTTTACCTATCTCTGCATTTGAATACGCATGCCTATTCCAGTTGCTTTCGCACTTCAGTGTATTATGAAAGGGAGTTAATGATTTTCGATTTACAGTTATTTAATCGTGCCAGTCACGTTGAAGAATAACACAGCTCCTTCAGTTTAACAGTGCCAGCTTTCCAGTTCAAAGACTTCTTAACGATGCACTCAGTTATTCCATTAAGTTTCACTCTATATGTGTATCGAAACATGAAAGTTTTTAAACCAAAGTCATTTCTGGCACCAGCTACAGGATGGAAACCACATGTTTTGGTGCAATGAACAAAACGCTATCGCTTGTTGGTTCATCGACATTATGAACACATACCTCTTAGTCACTCCGCTGTATGCACTTCGCGCTCGGGCCTCAGGTGGATAGAGTGGGGAGGAGCGAGTGACAGGCAGCGAGCGTGCGAGGAACCTGAAAGCTGTGCTTTCAGATGTTCAGAACTGCGTGTTATCAGAATATTATTATGGCCAAAACTTTCGCGCCGGACCGATTTCTGGGGCTGACATTTTACTAATGTGGTTTTTTCATCCCTAAGATACGAGGTCATATCAGAGATATTTCCTTGTAATTGCATTTGGGGCATTTGGGTGCGCCGGGGGTGGGGGAAAGAAGTAGGACCAAAACTTTCCAGACGTTAAAGTGGGGTAGGGGGAAGGTGGGTTTAACCTCGGCACCCTCCCCATCCTTATGGTTGGTAAGCCATTGAATAAGATCATAGTTGGGTGTGTAAGTAGGCTGTTTAGGTTTTTATGTTGGTAACGCCATGTAGCGCTCTGTATGAAAATCACTGGCTGTGCTGCGTGCAGTCTGTGGCTGGTTTGCATTGTTGGAATTTTTGCTATTGTAGTGTTGGGCAGTTGGATGTGAACAGCGCGTAGCGTTGTGCTGCTGGAGGTGAGCCGCCAGCAGTGGTGGATGTGGGAAGAGAGATGGCAAAATTTTGAGAGCGGACGATCTGGACGTGTGTCCATCAGAAAGAATAAATTTGTAATACTGGACATCATGAACTGATATATATATGATGACTTTTGAACACTATTAAGGCAAATACATTGTTTGTTCTCTATCAAAAATCTTTCATTTGCTAACTATGCCTGTCAGTGGTTACTGCATTCAGTAGTTAGAATCTTTTATTTAGCTGGCAGTATTGGCGCTCGCTGTTTTGCAGTAGTTCGAGTAACGAAGATTTTTGTGACGTAAGCGATTCATGAAAGGTATAGGTTATTTTTAGTCAGGGTCATCGTTTTGTAGGGATTATTAAAAGTCAGATTGCGTTGCTCTAAAAATATTGTGTTTCAGTTTAGTGATGATGAGAATAAGTAAACAGAGAAATGTCTGAGTACGTTCAGTTTTGCTCAGCTGTTTGAAAATCAAATAAGGTAAGGGGTTTACCAGCACTGTCATTTTCATAATTTTCTAAGGGGGGTTTCAGGTGTACCCTTTGTCAGGATGTGGGTAACGAAAGTAATAAAGGAAGTACATCTAAGGAACTGTTATACTTTCTAGGTACCCTTCTTACATAAGTTGAAGAACTGATAAGTTTAATATTCGTACATAAAAAAGGCACTTTTTCGTTTTAGGTAACACAGATAGGTTTCTGACAAATCCTCTTTTCTCTTTTAACCATCCTTTGCTCAAGTCCGATCGCTACCAATAATAACTGTTTCAATTGAAGGGCTTGTTTGAATAGTGGTACAAGTCCATTTTTGTCCATTCTGAGATACAGAACCCTAAAGTTAAATGAGCGCTGAAATATCAGCAGGGTGAATATTTCTGATATTTAAACTGCAGATTTTTCATCGCTCATTTAACTTTAGGACTCTGTATCTCAGAATGAACAAAAATGGACTTGTACCACTATTGAGATAAGCTCTTCAACTAACACTGAGAAATACACATCGGGCAGGAGATTACAAGTTAGATGTATTAAATTATTCGTGTATCACATGCTACAAGGACTTACACAGTCTGCTGCACTTCACTGTTACGCAGTGTGGAACACCGGCTCTTGCCGTGGACACGCGACGGCGACAAACTGGGCCGCGAGAAGAATCTGTGCGCGTGGCTCGTTAGCGCCGCAGCTTCAGCCACCGACACCTGACGCCGGCGCCAGTGGACGTCCGGCGGCGGCGTCGGCGGCGTCGGCGGCGTCGTTGGCCGGCATTAACAGCGTTAGCGGCGCGCGCCGCGTCTGCGGCCCGGGCGTCGCGTCGCAGCTGCATTAACGGCGTTACGAGACGGCGCGCTCTCTGCCGCCCCACTCAATGTGCAAATGCGATTCCACACGCGGACGCCACGTGTTCCTGATTGGCCCGCTGGGCGCGCCGCTAACCGAATTCCCTCGTCTGCAGCCTTCGAGGCCGTGTCCCACACCTGATTCCTCGCCGATCGCAGTGGACAGAAGTGTCACAGCGGAACAGTGCTAACTGGCGTGCCCGTCACACCCCTGGTTCAAACAACGACAAACAGAGGAAGGTCGGTTAGTATAGGACAGCGGTTTGTATCGGACAGTAGCTGGTACTTAGCGCCAGCGCTAGTGGAAGCACTTGTTGCAGTGTGAACTGTGGAGGAGCGAGGCCGCTCAAAACGAGTTACCTGTTTCTAGCGAGCTGCAGAGGGCCGAGTGGAGACACCTCTGCGTGAAGTGGGCATAGCTGTTGGGGAACCTGTGAAGTGTCAACTACTCTAATAAAACGCTATTAGAGATCAGGTACTTTTTGACAATGTTTCTAAGTCTTCGTTCTTCCGCTCCTGCCTCTGCCGTTGCTCTCTCAGCGGCGTGCTGGATTCTAGCTGCGGCGGGCTGCTGGCGAGCAGGCACTGCCGTTTCGGACAGAGTGTACTCGCTCCCACTCCGAATTCTACGATTTTCCTTGACGAACCATCTGCGACGTACCTGGTGTCAAAAGTTGTGTGATCAGTTGATGTCCTCCCTCCCCCTTGTACGTTTTCAGCAGCCGAAGGCACCCCAGTCTTGAACAGAAATGAGGACCATAAGAGGGCCTGTCGCATGAAGTTCATCATGTGAATACCATCCTCTTGAGGACATCTTCGAGTAGTTTATACACTGCGCCACAGCATCGAGGACATACGAGGGTTGCCCAGAAAGTAATGCACCGCATTTTTTTTCTCAGCCGAAAACAACGCTACGAGTGAGAAACGTTAGGTACAGAGCATCTGCTGTCGACAAAAGTACACTTAGTCGCTGAGCACGGAGGGTGAGGTCATCAGGAGGTGATTCGGTGGAGGTTCACGATTTGCAGTGGTCGGGGAGACCACCTACGGCTGTCACACCTGATATGCTGCAGCGAGCTGAAGTTGTTTGGGCCATTAAAGGATGCCATTCGTGGAAGACATTTCGAGAACGATGAGAAGGTCATTCACACAGTGAAGCACTGATTCCGCCACCAGGACAAGCATTGGTACCGACAGGCCATACACGCCCTTGTTTCACGCTGGAGGAAGGCTATGGAACGTTGATGGAGATTAGATGGAAAAGTAGGATGTGTAGATAAAAGACCGTTCTTTCGTGTGTGTCAGTCTCATTATGTTCAATAAAGAACTGTTGAAGGAAAAAAAAGTGGGGTGGACTACTTTCTCTACAGTACCGTAATCATGAAATCGAGTGCTGTTACTGTGACTGCCGTCGATCTCAATGACCAGCACATGACGAGAACTGGTGAGCTGGAGTATTTAAAGGGAGTTAGCGCGAGGCTGTGACGCGAGGCTCGGTTCATAATCACCGCATGTGTCCTTATTCTGATACGTTGACAGCTGTGTTCAAATGGTTCAACTGGCTCTGAGCACTGTGGGACTTAACAGCTATGGTCATCAGTCCTCTATAACTTAGAACTACTTAAGGGGCTCCGGAACGCCCTATACTTGCAATGTTAAAATAACGCTTAAAAAATAACATCTTTCCTCACAAAGTATTTGAGGTAGGAAGTTGAACTTTTTACAGATTATTTATTGGAATATGGGCTACAACTTAACACAGGGATTTTACAAAATGTTAGTTCAGTTATTAAAGATGATTTTTTTTTCAATTGTAATGAAAATTCACAACATTTTTTTTGCAATTTTTTATTTATATATTCAAAAATATACAGTTTTTTGGAAAAAAGGCTGTGTTAAATTATGCAGAAGGTACTGTGTAACATTTACTGAAAGTTTGAAACAAATATGTTTGGAAGATCCTTAGAAAACATGTAATTAGTATGAGAAAATAAAAGTTTTGGGAATCGAGCGACAAAGATTGGATTAACTTGTTAGTGCATTCCAGGTCCATAGGATGGATTATCTTCATCGTCTGCAAACTCCTCCTCCAGCTTCCTCTTGTTCCTCCTCCTGTTTACTCTTGCTTGTATTTCTAGACTCTTTACAGCCCTGTCTGCAGCCCGAAGGCATTCCTTGTCTAAAGCAAGCATCGCTCGTACCACGTTAGAACCTATCTTCATTCCCATATTTCTAAATACCTTGCACCTTACAATGTTGCCATCATTGAAAGTCGCAACAGCAACTTTACTTTTACTCATTATTATACTTCAACAAAACAGAGACTCAAGAAACAGAATTAATTACGAATATTTTCGAGATAACGACAGAGTAAATAAACATGAAACAATCGACAATCACAACAGAGATATATATTGAACCATCACAGGTTAGCCACAACACATACTTTATCTCACATTACTAAAATGTACCTGATGAACACGGACGTTAATAATAACACCATTTGACAGCAGTTTAACAGCGCCACAGTGGGTCACGCCCATGTAGAACACATTTCCAAAAAAATTTAAAAATAGTTGTAGTCTTCGGAATTGAATAAATTATATATCTATTAAAAGGTATATTAAATAGTCAGCAGATTCAGAAAACGCAAAAAAAGTAAAAATTGAACTTTTCATGATTTTGAGCCTTTCCGGAGCCCCTTAAACCTAACTAACCTAAGGACATCACAGAACACCCAGTCATCACGACTGCTGTGTCGGTCGCTTGCTATGTGCCCTTATGGAAGAAGAGAGTCTTTTGCAACATGTCTCACGAGCTGTCTCGCTTCCTCTGGTTTTCCGTCTAAGCTTACTTTCTGATGAATGCGTATACTTAGCCGGCAGACAGTGTCGTCGACCTGACCCTCTTATGACATACTGGCTCGCTTCAAACTTCCTTCTCTGTCTTTGGCGTGACCTGAATTTGACAGTGGCAGTGTGAGTTTTAATAACTATTTCTAATTTCTACCACTTACTATCCTGCTTCGTAAAAAAGCCTTTCGGTACAGGTAGTTCACTTTGGAGATTTGAGTTTCGTTTATAAGTAGGTAATATTCCATTTTTATCGTCACTTTTGATACAACTTCTGACGGTACGAACCCCCGTTACTAGATGAATATTTCCAGTATGCAAGGATTGCTTTGTGGAGAGCGAGCGCACTACATGGTGCGCGATTCGCGGAAGTGCGTGCCGCACCCGCGCGAGATTCGCAACGGTCGTTGGAATGGTCTCCGCCGCCGGGCGGCCACGTGGTCCGCAGCTTGGGGCATTGTTTGGTTTTTCGCGCATTACGCGGAAACTGTGTAACTTACGGTGAAGAGCGATGAGGCAGTGGATTGTGGTCAGCAATATGCACCTTCGGAAAGATCGATCTGTATTTCAAGTCACGAGACACAAAAGTTATAGTAACCTCAAAATCTGTTAATATCACGAGTACTTAAAAATTAATAAAAATAGTGAATAACAACTTACACGAATGAGCAACCACTCATTAAAAACGTTTCGTCGTAGCGGATCGATTGCCATAGTCATATGTTAAAATTCATAAACAAAGTTTGAGGGAAAATTGTTTATAAAATTCAACAGAAAATTCATGACGTAAAGAACGGCACCATATAATATTTTGGGTGGCATCACACGTATTTTAAACTAGTTAAGTTGTACTATACACTAGACTTGCAATAGTTTTGATTGTTTGCAAATTATTATCGACATTAATCGCCCATAATTAATTAATTATCATAGATATGAAGATTTTGAGCAGTGCAATGTGTAGATAGCTATAGATTACGTCTAAAAACGGTGCTACATGCAGTTCTATGTTAAAACTTTGCAGCACAGATGTAAACAAACAAATTTGCGCTAAGTGGCGAAACTCTGCAAAAACTAAAACTTGATTTACGGGCGATAGGATAAGCCTAGAAATTAATGTAACATAGTAAATACGATATACTTTCTAGCGCGGTTCCAATGGTGTACTTATTTCTGTCGAGCGATGTATGTATCAAAATATGTAACCTTAACTGGTGAGATCGGTACTTAAATAACCAGGTTGGTGGACATCCAAGCCTATATAAGCGAGCTGCTATCTTGGCCAGTGGTCAGTCGTTGGTCAGTCGTTTGGCGGGTGGGTGGCGAGCAAGCCCCACTTTTGGGAGGCCCATGTGGTCGTTTGAGTAAGAGTTTTTCGCGCCAGTTTATTTCGACAAAGAGTATTGTTTAATAGTGCAAGTGTGAATGCATAAATTTGGTGAACTGGAAGTGCTACGATACTTGTGTGTGTACGAATTACGAGGTATACATCGGCGTAAGTGAACATGTGGCGATCTGTGATTTCGCTCCAAAACTGCTAGAACAAAGATGATAGTAGGACTTGTGGTTCTGTTCGAATTGATTGAGTGACTTTCGTTTATAGTAGCCTACATTACTGCTATTGGGGCTCGGAGTCAAATTACTATTAAACTAAAACTGTAAACCGACTCACCAGTGTGTGAAGGAAAAACAACGCCAATAAATAGTGATTGAACTGTGCCGTGAAAAACAGATTTTGCTATAACACTCGCCTAATTTTTGTTCCACAGCATAAACTGTACTCATGTCTGAGTGAATAATTAATTCAAAAACTATAACTAATGCGAGGGTGTGGAACAGTCTACTAATGCACCATGTGTGTAAATCATCCCCTGAGACTTACGTGAGAGCCAAAATTTGCAATAACATTTAACCAACATTTGTATATGCACATTCGTGTGAACTCTGCAACCGCACTTCTTTATTTACCGCCCGTCGCAAACTGATATCATTATGTATGTTGTAGACTGTGAAAATCCCCAGTGCAACCAATAATAACTGGAAATTGGAACTACGACAATGGTACGTTCGATTTGTCGGGTTGTACCGGAAAAAAACCGATACCATAAATACATCTTTTCTTTAAAAGGCAAATACATAGAATTCAGTATGTAAATGATATAGCAAATAACATGAAGGAATCCGAAGAAAAAGATAGCCCTACTGAAATGACAATCAGCGAAGTGAATGAGAAACATTCAGTTCAAAGAAGTAATGTTTTGCAGTAAAACAAAGATGTTTTTGGAAACCCTTTTCGCAGAGAATATTCAATGATACATTGTACAATGAAACCTTTGATGTTGACTGGATTCAGTGTCACAGTGTTAGGGCTGGGCACATCAGTATTGTAGCCATATAAGGCTGAAAATTCTTGGCTAAACGTGCGGTACATGTATCACTAAACGGTAAACTTGGAACTTGGGTTTTGGCTTATTCTACCCAATACTTCAATCTAATTATTTTATTATGAACTTTTGCTTACCTGACACGAGTTTCTCCTGACGTGGCAACCTAGTACTAAGATGAATAACTTTTTTTACTTTATCTCAATGTGTATAGCCATTCACTATGCATTTCAAACTTTCTTCTAATAAGAAATACATTTTCACACATTACAATTTCATGCTCGATAAAAGCATCCAAAAATTCGTTCAAAACACAGGGTGAAAAAAAAGCATTAAAAATTAGCATCGAACGTTTATTCTCATTATTTTAACTTTCACGATTCTCTTAAGTAACGTATCATAGCACCTTTACAGTAAAGAACGCGCCAATACAGAAAAAATATAATTTCGAAAAAGCTCACGTGTCCAGTACGATCCAATTATTCACTGCTGAAACGAATCAATTGTGTGTTAGTTTCAAAAATAACACCCAAAAAACAAGTAGCTTGTGAGGTGGTTTAAGCACAATGAGCTCATGGATGGAAACCGCTTGGCGCTTTACCTCCACGTCCTGATAAGGAACCGCTGACACGACCGTCGCTGCCGTGAGAGCTGCACTGCTGCACTGAAGGCATACAGAGTGGGAGCACTGTCAAGGGCGAACCCCAACTCCACCTACAAAGCTATGTGCCCCTTATATCAAGACACTCAAGAAATGTCCCTGGATAAACTCTCAAATTATGTCGTTGGAATTCGAGTTAACACCGCGTACAACTGGACATCTTAAAGTAGAAGAGCAGCTGAAAGTACCCGCCTCCTTTCTCTGAAACGTTGATGACAAGTGTCAAACTGTTTCGTGGGATACTGCTGAAAATTGAAGTCGTACACGGATTTGTACCTCCAGTTGTTCATTACAGCGATGTTATCCTGAGGGGTCTGTCTCAGGAAAGCTCACGGCGCGTGGCATTGGTCATAAACGCTTGCGGTCCATATATCTACGGCGGTCTACTTTTTGCTCATTTATCATCACCTTGTTCACAGATACACTAACTGCTTGCAGACAAGAGCGGAGATTTCCATACACCGAGTCACGCATATGACTAAACGACCACAAATCTCCTTTCTAAACAATACAGCAGAAACACTTGTTCACATCAAAGCATAATCTTTTCTGGTACACATCATAACTCAGCAGCTATCTCGGTGTCTTTTTCAGTAGCAGGTAACCAAGTCCAGAATTACTTATTTCTTATTTTATATGGTCAGACTAAATAAACAATAAATAAATCAGAGAACTTCATAACAGTTACGGCTTCATACGTCAGTTAATGTCTGCCTATGATCCTGTACGAACTTGTTACTCAATCATAACTCACTGTCTCAAAAATATCACTCTTTTGCACCTAGAAGTATATTTTTTATTTTCTATCACTGCCATTACTGGTTTTATTATTTGCTATCGATAGCATGAGCAGTAGTAGTACCTCCATTAGTGTTAACGTTATTGGTTCTTATTCAGTACTGATGTTCTCATAAACGTTAAATACAATAAATTCTTCTCAATTATTTTAATATTATTATAGTACTATTGTTTTCTTTTCTTAAATATGTAGCAAATAATACTGCGTGTGTAACCGGGCTCAGTTTAAATAAATAAATAACTAAAATTCGGCTTCAAGTGTCATCAGCGACGTCTTACCAATGGAGCATGTATTTCAGTTTCAGAGGAACCATTTAGGCATTCACTTTCATCGATTTAGGAAAGCAAGAAGGAGGAAAGATTAACGTTTACGTCCCATTGGCAATGGGGCCATTAGAAACGGAGCACTAGCTTGGATTATTTTGTTAAGGATGGGAGAAGAAATCGCCCATATCTTTTCAATGGAACCATACTGGACTTTACCTGGAGTTATTTAGGGAAATTACAGGCGCCTAAATCTGGGCGCCCAGAGGCAGAGTTGGACTGCTGTTCTCCCGAATGTGAGTCTAGCGTGCTAACGATTGTGCCACCTCATCTGGTGTTAATCGATTTAGAGAAACCACATAAATGGCATGGCTATCAACTCTCTGACCCGTATTTCAAATTTCCGCTGCTAGCCAGCAGCACTTGTGTTGTAATATTGCAGTCGCTGGCGCTGATGGAAAATTAACAAATTCAGTATGGTGGTAGACAATGCCCTATTTATCTCTCATATGACAAGCTACACCTTCCTTATCTACGATGTCTCCATCATCATCACATAACTCACCACAAAACCACACCCCGCCTCACCTGCCCCTCCCCTCTCTATCCAGTGTCACCACAGTATTAAAATGTAACGTTCAGCTGCAGTGTAATGTTTTAGTGGATATTAAAATGAAATCGCAATGTAGCCCTAGAGAAGTAATACTGATCATGCTCAAAAGTATCAGAATGATAAGATTTCTTTGCGTCAAATACAAAAGCATCTCCTAAAAAAAATAACACAGAGCATATTATTTGCAGTATATCCACATCAATATGTCAGCATCACACACACATACATGCACACGATATTTATGCTGTGAACTTACAGTTGAGCAAAACTAGACAATGCACAAAGTTCGGTCTCTGTACCATACATCGTGTAAGACACGACATATGCTCAAGTATGTTGCTTTCCTAATGCTTTTCTAATGCATGTCAAGTGTCACAATATTGTTCTCAAGTCTGAAACGGCTGCAGAAATATGTCAGCAACACAGAAAATGTAATAGTCGTCGAGTTTCACAATTTTACTTTCCTGAAAGTAAATATATTCAACTCCAAGTCCGTTCTATGATGCTTAACAGATGTCACAATCTCTTTTCTACATGTAAAATGTTTGAAAAATACAACAGGAGCAAAACAAATGCAATATTTATGTCAAGTATCAAAATGTTATTTTCCAAACACACACACACACACACACACACACACACACAAGTTAATCTAAAGCAAAACAAACTGACCAAACACCATTTTACTAATGGAAGAAGGACGAAAGTATTTTGATAGGATGTTAATGGTGGTGTATCAATTATACTTTGTATTTTTGTAATATGTAGTGATGTAACATCGTAATGCTCTGAGTATGAAATATAAACACACAATGCAACCGAGACAGTGATATAACGTGTCCAAACGTAATGGTGCAACAAGACATAGATGAAAAGTCTATATTTCGAAGATGTAGTCTTTGCCATCAAAGTAATGTTACTTATCATAATAAGTCACGGCTTTGAGAACAAAACACATGTAGGTTGTTTATCACAATTTTGAAATATAATTACAGATCTCTGCTTGTGAACAAAGATTGATATAGCTACAAACTGAAGGTTAATACGTTTTCAGCCACCTAGTTTCAACTACTTTTTAAAGTCACCCAACTATGCACTTCTTTTATTTACTTTTCATCATCACCATCAAGGAGACGCACATAAGTCACTGTAAATAGGAACTTTTTAGAATTTTTGGCAAGGAAGAAGACAAATATTGTGGTAGAAAAACTTTATTAATTTTTGCATATATGTTTGTAAACATAAAAATACTCATTAATTTTTCTTTTCTCTCCGGGTGTTTAAGAATCTGTTCCCAAGTTTTAGAGTCAGCTACGCTGTGAGTGATGGCATCAGAAACCATTGTGTCACTGTAATATTTGCTACAGTAACACTTGAATTTACACTGTGAGGTCTTGCAGTTCAGTCATCTATTGACGTTATTCACTTCACTTACAACTTCCGGACTGATAGGCCGTGGTCGAAGTACAAAACTCTCCCCTGACGTTTCCTTTTCGACTGCGGGAGACATCCTCGGAGTTACAGCGGCGAACTGCGAAGAGAACTCGAGGAAGCGCTGATTATGCAGGCAGTAGAGAGGCCGCCACTGTCGCTCACGTGGCGTCGGCTATGAGATTGTCTCTGGTGATGCCAACATTCTCGATTGAAAGTAATCGATCGTCACGTTTGTGGTGCAACGCTAACACCAAATTTTATCCAGTTTAAGACCTTCGTCTTTCCTGTTAAAATTATTACGATGTTTATCAATCTCGATAGCCTCTCTATACATGCGTGCATAATAATGCGAGGTTTTTGATATGATGCACGTCTCGCTGAATTTTATTTCATTATCACCTTCCTGGTAAACATGTTCCTCTACGGCCGATTTATCCGTGTGACCCAGACGACAATTCCTCTTATGTTCAACAAGACGGGTGTTCACACTTCTCTTTGTGGTAGACGATATAAACCTGTTCACAACTACAGTGAATTTTATATACCCCCGGTGTAGCCAAAGGGTGTCGTGAATCTTTTTCCGATCTTAAATATTCTTTTATTTTCCTGGTGGGTCTGAAAATAGTTTCCACCTCGTACTTGCTTAAAACTTTCCCAATGCCATCTGTGACCTTACTAATGAACTGAAGTAAAACTTTGCCCTTGGGCGACTGTTGTTCGTCGTTGCTTCTGATTCTCTACCTAGAGGAAGTGCTCATCTATATCCTTGCTAGAATAGCCATTCTTCACGAAAGTTGACAGTAGATGCTCAATCTCTTCTTTTAAATAAACAGGTTCAGAAATTTTGTACGCCCAGTCTACCAAGCTTTTCATAACACCTCTTTTTTTGTCTACGGTGGTGGTTTGAATCTTTATGCAGATAACGACCAGTATGTGTGCCCTTTCTATACACCTTATGGCTATTGATAGTAATCGAGGTTGTTGGCATCACCAGAGACAGTCTCATAGCCGACGCCACATCATCGACAAGGGCGCCCTCTGTACTGCCTGTATAATCAGTGCTTCCTCGAGTTCTCTTCGCATTTCGCTGCTGTACCTTCGAGGATGTCTCCCGCAGTCGGAGACGAAACGTAAAGGGAGAGTTTTGTACTTCGTTCACGGCCTATCAGCCCGGAAGTTTTAAGTGACGACAATACCAGCCGTGAAAGCCTACAATGTATGATCGTGCTGACGGTATGTCTGTCCTTGTCGCGTACGCAGCCTAATGAATTTGTAAAGGGCACCCGCCGCTTGAACCCTGTCCTCATAATACTTTGCAAGTGCCTTCAATAGGTCCTCATATCGCAGTAGCTGAGGGCGCAAAATGGGAAAAATATTTGCTCAGAGTCTATAATAGCCACTCCCGCCTTGCCCAAGAAATAAGAATCTTTGTCAGAACTTTGATGCGCCGTGATCTTCGCATTCAACTGTGTGGGGTACTCTCTCCAGCTTTACATCGTCTCACCGAACACCAAATGGTGGCACGTACACAGGCGGTGTAGGCTGTGATGCTGCCAATAGGTCCGACATCTTGTGTGAACTTATCTGCACCATAGTGAAGCGATTCATCACTTCAAGCAGATGCGTCATTTCTCTGAAACTGAATAAGCTGACCTGAATCGACTGCAGGCGGCGCAACAGGCGACTGCGCCAGAGTAGCCATATTGACCAAGCAACGCGCGAAATAACAACACAAATGAGAACAGAGGAAGCAAGAAGGGGTGCAAAAGAAGCAACCGCAGAACCTAGAACATGAAGAGCACAATCGAGGTGAAACCTGGGATAATAAGATCAAAAATCAAGCAAAAAGAAAGGAAGAATAAACTTGACTTGACCACGTATAGGCGTAATGACTCGTCGTCAGTTACGTAGGACTTCGCACTCAACGGTAAGGATGGGTGGGCTGCAGATAGGTGATGCAGTTGTGTCGTAGGCAAGCTGGACAGGAGCTGAAATGATTAGAGAACAACTTAACACAGTAAAAGGAGATTAATGTTTCCCCAAGCACAAAAACG
Source organism: Schistocerca cancellata (assembly GCF_023864275.1). Taxonomy (NCBI): domain Eukaryota; kingdom Metazoa; phylum Arthropoda; class Insecta; order Orthoptera; family Acrididae; genus Schistocerca; species Schistocerca cancellata. The sequence continues at coordinate 806,720,274 of NC_064630.1, forward strand.
GCTGTGAGCAATATGGGACTTAACGTCTGAGGTCATCAGTCCCCTAGAATTTAGAACTACTTAAACCTAACTAACCTAAGGACATCACACACATCCATGCCCGAGGTCCCCAAGCACACACGAAGACTCATTAGACATAATGCAGCAAGAAAGAGAGTCCAGAATGTTGGCGTCCGAGACGCGGCTAAGCCGCCTCTGCTTAGCGCGAAGAGGCGCCAAGTGCGACTGGGCCGTATGGCTGCTTCCGGCCCTCCTATACAGCGCCGGCAGAGGGTACTTGCAGTCCAGAGCTGCACCAGGCGTGGCTCAGTGGACATGCAGCATTGGGTACGTTGGATCCCGTTCCACGGTTATCAGCGTCGGACGGAAATTTGTAGTTCCACAGCCAACTTTGTCGCCCGTTGGGTGGTATCGATATGTGATAGCATACATTCTGCACTGAAGTGCCAAAAAAACTATGTCTATTGAATGGTTCTCATGCTGACACTTGTTGATGACCCAGCATTGAAATCTGCAGCAATTTGCGGAAGGGTTGCGCTTCTGTCACGCTGAATGATTCTATTCAGTCGTCATTGGTCCCGTTGTTGCAGGATCTTTTTCCGACCGCAGGGATGTTTTACAGGAACGCCGATATTCATGGTACTCTCGAGAAATGTCTAGTGAAATACAGAGACACGTAAACAGGCAGAAGACGGCGCTGCGTTCGGCAACACCTTCATAAGAGACGGAGTGTCTGGCGCAGTTGTTACATCGGTTACTGCTGCTATCAAGGATTAACTGAGTTTGAACGTGGTGTTGTAGTCGGCCCACGAGCGACGCGACACAGCGATGAGACACACCATCTCGAAGGTAGCGATGAAGTGAGGATTTTCCGGCACAACCATTTCGCGAGAGTACCATGAATATCAGGGTTCCGGTAAAACATCGCCGCGGCCGGAAAAAAATCCTACAAGAACGGGACAAAAGACGACTGAAGACAATCATTCAACGTGACAGAAGTACAACCCTTCGGCATATTGCTGCAGATTTCACTGCTGGATCATCAACAAGTGTCAGCATCCGAACCATTCAACGAAACATCACCGATATTGGCTTTCGGAGCCGAAGGCCCACTCGTGTACCCTCGATGACTGCACGACACAAAGCTTGACGCCTCGCCTGCGCCCGTCAACACCGACATTGAACTGTTGATGACTGGAAACGTGTTGCCTGGTCGGGCGAGTCTCGTTTCGAATTGCATCAAGCGGATGGACGTGTACCGGTATGGAGACAGCCTCGTGAATCCATGGACCCTGCATGTCAGCAGGGGACTGCTCAAGCTGGTGGAGGCTCTGTAATGGTGTGGAGTGCGTGCAGTTGGAGTAATAAGGGACCCCTGATACGTCTAGACACGACTCTGACGGGTGACACGTGCGTAAGCATCTTGTCTGATCACCTGCATCCATCCATTTTCATTGTGTATTCCGACGGACTTGAGTAATGCAACAGGAAAATGTGACACCCCTCACGTCCACAATTGCTACAGAGAGGCTCTAGGAGCAGTCTTCTGAGTTTAAACGCTTCTGCTGCCCACCAAACTTCCCAGACATAAACATCACTGAGAATATCTGAGATGCCTTGCAACGTGCTGTTCTGGATAGATCTCCACCCCCTCGTACTCTTACGTACTTATGGACAGCCCTGCAGGATTCATGGTATCAGTTTCCTCTAGCACTACTTCAGACATTACTCGAGTCCATGCCACGTCGTGTTCCAGCATTTCTGTGTGCTACACGATATTAGGCAAGTGTACCAGTTTCTTTGGCTCTTCAGTGTATATTGTGAACAAATTTACAGGAGAAACATATTAATTCTACTGAATCTTAGACTAATCTCGCTATTAACAGCAAAATTATTAATTTTGTACAGTGATGTGGACAGTCTTCGTTTTTGCACACCATCTGCGTTTCCAACAGGTCGAAGGAAAAATTATTCTAGAACACTATGCACTATGCACTATGCGGACTTCCCGTGGACTAATACCAATGAAGCTTTTTTAATTTATTGATTTATTTATTATGGTAAGATTAGGATTATGAGGCCTCTCCCATATCTAACCTGCCATTCTATATATTATACATTACTTTTTAATTATATGTAAGTAGTCAGTTTATACAGGGTGTTTCAAAAATGACCGGTATATTTGAAACGGCAATAGAAACTAAACGAGCAGCGATAGAAATACACCGTTTGTTGCAATATGCTTGGGACAACAGTACATTTTCAGGCAGACAAACTTTCGAAATTACAGTAGTTACAATTTTCAACAACAGATGGCGCTGCGGCCTGGGAAACTCTATAGTACGATATTTTCCACATATCCACCATGCGTAGCAATAATATGGCGTAGTCTGTGAATGAAATTACCCGAAACATTTGACGTGTCTGGCGGAATGGCTTCACATGCAGATGAGATGTACTGCTTCAGCTGTTCAATTGTTTCTGGATTCTGGCGGTACACCTGGTCTTTCAAGTGTCCCCACAGAAAGAAGTCACAGGGGTTCATGTCTGGCGAATAGGGAGGCCAATCCACGCCGCCTCCTGTATGTTTCGGATAGCCCAAAGCAATCACACGATCATCGAAATATTCATTCAGGAAATTAAAGACGTCGGCCGTGCGATGTGGCCGGGCACCATCTTGCATAAACCACGAGGTGTTCGCAGTGTCGTCTAAGGCAGTTTGTACCGCCACAAATTCACGAAGAATGTCCAGATAGCGTGATGCAGTAATCGTTTCGGATCTGAAAAATGGGCCAATGATTCGTTTGGAAGAAATGGCGGCCCAGACCAGTACTTTTTGAGGATGCAGGGACGATGGGACTGCAACATGGGGCTTTTCGGTTCCCCATATGCGCCAGTTCTGTTTATTGACGAAGCCGTCCAGGTAAAAATAAGCTTCGTCAGTAAACCAAACGCTGCCCACACGCATATCGCCGTCATCAATCCTGTGCACTATATCGTTAGCGAATGTCACTCGTGCAGCAATGGTAGCGGCGCTGAGGGGTTGCCGCGTTTGAATTTTGTATGGATAGAGGTGTAAACTCTGGCGCATCAGACGATACGTGGACGTTGGCGTCATTTGGACCGCAGCTGCAACACGGCGAACGGAAACCCGAGGCCGCTGTTGGATCACCTGCTGCACTAGCTGCGCGTTGCCCTCTGTGGTTGCTGTACGCGGTCGCCCTACCTTTCCAGCACGTTCACCCGTCACGTTTCCAGTCCGTTGAAATTTTTCAAACAGATCCTTTATTGTATCGCTTTTCGGTCCTTTGGTTACATTAAACCTCCGTTGAAAACTTCGTCTTGTTGCAACAACACTGTGTTCTAGGCGGTGGAATTCCAACACCAGAAAAATCCTCTGTTCTAAGGAATAAACCATGTTGTCTACAGCACACTTGCACGTTGTGAACAGCACACGCTTACAGCAGAAAGACGACGTACAGAATGGCGCACCCACAGACTGCGTTGTCTTCTATATCTTTCACATCACTTGCAGCGCCATCTGTTGTTGAAAATTGTAACTACTGTAATTTCGAAAGTTTGTCCGCCTGAAAATGTACTGTTGCCCCAAGCATATTGCAACAAACGGTGTATTTCTATCGCTGCTCGTTTAGTTTTTATTGCCGTTTCAAATATACCGGTCATTTTTGAAACACCCTGTATGATATACATTTACAAATAACATGAATAGCAGAAACAGTAGTTGCTATTTTACTTCGAGAACAGTAACACGAGAAAAACACTTTACAGGGAGTTTGGTCTGAAACGTAGAAAGTGACAGTAATGGACGTGATACAACAGGGGGAGGAAGAGCAACAAGATCGTAATAGAACACAAATATTGAATGAAGCACAAATGAGTGTGACGCAGCAGAACGAAAAACTAAGACAGAAGGCACCGTAACAGGGTGAATGGAGGCTTTCACTTTGCTGTTCGACAGAGAGAAACTTCCCACTTACGTTGATTGTGAGTGAACCGTGGCAAATGGAAGCGCTAACGTAGGTGAGTGGTATACGTAAGCATGTATTAGCGAAGGCGATATTACTGAAACAGAAGGGTAAGTAAGTAATGAAGATGAGATGGGAAATATGATACTGAGAGGGGAATTTAATAGAGCACCGAAAAGAAATAAGACTCCAGACCGTCACTCCCGGTTGTAAGGACGAATGGCAGGTAAAAGTCAGAATGGTATCCCACTACTGCCCAGGGCGTTTACAGACACGTCTTCAGTGTGGAATCTCATTGACTAGAATACAATTGTCCTCAGTGGTGAGTCCCAATTGGAACTGATCCGCATGAGTAGGGAAGAGCTGTCTGGTATTCCGTGGGGAGCAAGTAATTCCTTTTCACAGTAGGACCGTTTTGGTTGTCATCCGCGGCACCGCTTACGACACAGCAGTACGTCGGCGATATTTTACGCCTCGCTTTGTTGCCCTTCATGGCAAGCCATCCTGGACTTAAACATTTTAGCAAAATAATACCCGTTGGCCCATGGCGAGAGTTTCTTCTGCTTGTCTTCGGGTTTGCAAACCCTGCGTCGGACAGCAAGGTCACCGGATGCTTCCCCAGTTGAAAACGTATGGAGAATTATAGGCTGGGCCCTCCAATTATCTGGGGATTTCGACAATCCAAAGCGCCGATTGCTCAGAATTTGGCACGATATCTCTTAGGAAAAAATACAACAGTCCTGTCAACAAGTGCCTAGGTAAATAATTGCTTGTATAACGGCCAGAGATAGATCAACACGTTATTGACTTGCTCAATTTGTGAAACTCTTTCTCATGAATTTTTCTAAAATTGTAATTATTTGTTTTGTCTGTATATGTATACCACATATACCGACTTCACTCGCATTGGGAGAATTCCTTCGTGGTGCGTCGTTTTTCCCTCAGACAAATCATTCTACTTTTGTTTGAGTTGACTGATGCATCAAACTGGCTAACCATATTATTATAAGAGTTGCGGCGGCTCGTAGATATACATTCTGGGTGTTCACAAATTTTTAAATTCAGATAAATATGAGACTGCGAAATTAATAGCATCTGCTTTATAACAGTTACGCCCATCAACATATTTAAACAACTTCAGCCGCTGTCAAAAATAATAATAATATGCCTAACTTGTCTGAAAAATGTAAGAATTGTTTTTGTAAATTTTTTTCATTCTGTACATAATTAAGTACAATTCGTGGCAAGAACGAAATAATATTGAAGCTTTCGCTACTCTCTGTTCCGCATTTTGGTGTAAGTGGGAGTTTTAGGTGCTTTCTTTTATTTTTTCTGACAAATGTACAAGTTCTTTAATTCATGTATTAGTTAACGAATTATCTTCTGGGCTGAAAATCAGGCGTTCTTAAGTTGCACGCGCATAACGACTTACGCTTATTATACACTTCTTTGTTAAATGTTCGCTTGTAGTCACACTTATTTGATTTCGTCACTTTCTCAGACAACGAATCTAGTCTGGAACGTCCTGATGCCTTTGCCGCAAACTTTTCCTCGTAATTTTTTTTTCTGTTAGCGCTTAATACAGGTTCAACAGAGGTCTTGTCGACACTCCACAGGGAAGCCGATTCCTGCACAGCGGATAAACAACTAAGTACTACTAACTAAGTCATTTGACTAGAATACAATAAGCACACCGTCTTCGACCTTCCCACTCCCATTTATGTGAATAACAGAGAAGCCAGTGAGACAGCATTTATTGCATGTTCGAATATGTGTACAATGTGGGCCTACAGTACAGATAAACCATAAAAATCAACAGATGTCAGAAGCACGAATAAATGCTACAGTTCCACAATCGACGATAATGTGCTTTATGGTTCTCAGCGTCTCAACTGGATCACTCTGTGATAAAATAAAAAACTTTATATACCATATCTCATTCAGAATCCCACACAATAGGTTTTACTCTCAGTATAACTACAACATATCCTAATGTCCGATCTAATTTTAGTATATAGTTCGTGAATTTGCATATCTGTGGAGTGTGCTACCACCTTGTGGCGTTTATGGCGAATGTACAGATGATAATAGTCTGCTGCGGTGTGGTACCGCCTGGTGGCACTGACATAAACTAGTAGGTGAGTGAAAAGGGCTAGCAGTGCACCTCATGAACCGTGAACACTAGTTATCAAATCCGAATGTACTTGGCGCGCAAGGCAATTACGTCACGCCAGTAGCGCATGCGCAGAAGCTACTTAAAAAGTCCACAAGTGAAGGTCTTCTCACGACCCTGGCGCCAAGTTTCACCGAGTGTAGTGGAGCAATATCTAACCCGCCAGGGTAGCCGAGAGCGCTAACGCGCTGCTTCCTGGACTCGCGTAGCCGCGCCGGCCCCGGATTGAACCCGCCTGGCGGATTCACGACGAGAGCCGGTGTGCCGGCCAACCTGGATGTGGTTTTTAGGCTGTTTTCCACATCCTGCTAGGTGAATACCCTGCTGGTCCCCACTGTCCGCCTCATTTACACAGCTCGCAGACATCAGAACACATTCGCACTATTTCATGGATTCCACTAGACACAGACAGCCGGGGTACACTGATTCCGTCCCGGGGGTGGGGGTGGGGGTGGGGGGGGGGGGGGGAAGCATCCTTAACATGCCAAAACCGATTCACCCGAGTCTAGTGGAGCAATATGTAGCACAGCGGGGTACATTTAATGCCATGTATTTCAGATTACCGCATCTACATTCCTGGAAATTGAAATAAGAACACCGTGAATTCATTGTCCCAGGAATGGGGAAACTTTATTGACACATTTCTGGGGTCAGATACATCACATGATCACACTGACAGAACCACAGGCACATAGACACAGGCAACAGAGCATGCACAATGTCGGCACTAGTACAGTGTATATCCACCTTTCGCAGCAATGCAGGCTGCTATTCTCCCATGGAGACGATCGTAGAGATGCTGGATGTAGTCCTGTGGAACGGCTTGCCATGCCATTTCCACCTGGCGCCTCAGTTGGACCAGCGTTCGTGCTGGACGTGCAGACCGCGTGAGACGACGCTTCATCCAGTCCCAAACATGCTCAATGGGGGACAGATCCGGAGATCTTGCTGGCCAGGGTAGTTGACTTACACCTTCTAGAGCACGTTGGGTGGCACGGGATACATGCGGACGTGCATTGTCCTGTTGGAACAGCAAGTTCCCTTGCCGGTCTAGGAATGGTAGAACGATGAGTTCGATGACGGTTTGGATGTACCGTGCACTATTGAGTGTCCCCTCGACGATCACCAGTGGTGTACGGCCAGTGTAGGAGATCGCTCCCCACACCATGATGCCGGGTGTTGGCCCTGTGTGCCTCGGTCGTATGCAGTCCTGATTGTGGCGCTCACCTGCACGGCGCCAAACACGCATACGACCATTATTGGCACCAAGGCAGAAGCGACTCTCATCGCTGAAGACGACACGTCTCCATTCGTCCCTCCATTCACGCCTGTCGCGACACCACTGGAGGCGGGCTGCACGATGTTGGGGCGTGAGCGGAAGACGGCCTAACGGTGTGCGGGACCGTAGCCCAGCTTCATGGAGACGGTTGCGAATGGTCCTCGCCGATACCCCAGGAGCAACAGTGTCCCTAATTTGCTGGGAAGTGGCGGTGCGGTCCCCTACGGCACTGCGTAGGATCCTACGGTCTTGGCGTGCATCCGTGCGTCGCTGCGGTCCGGTCCCAGGTCGACGGGCACGTGCACCTTCCGCCGACCACTGGCGACAACATCGATGTACTGTGGAGACCTCACGCCCCACGTGTTGAGCAATTCGGCGGTACGTCCACCCGGCCTCCCGCATGCCCACTATACGCCCTCGCTCAAAGTCCGTCAACTGCACATACGGTTCACGTCCACGCTGTCGCGGCATGCTACCAGTGTTAAAGACTGCGATGGAGCTCCGTATGCCACGGCAAACTGGCTGACACTGACGGCGGCGGTGCACAAATGGTGCGCAGCTAGCGCTATTCGACGGCCAACACCGCGGTTCCTGGTGTGTCCGCTGTGCCGTGCGTGTGATCATTGCTTGTACAGCGCTCTCGCAGTGTCCGGAGCAAGTATGGTGGGTCTGACACACCGGTGTCAATGTGTTCTTTTTCCCATTTCCATGAGTGTAGTTTGTGAATTTGCATATCTGTGGAGTGTGCTACCACCTTATGGCGTTTATGGCGAATGTACAGATGATAAAAGTCTGCTGCAGTGTGGTACCGCCTGGTGGCACTGACATAAACTAGTAGTTGAGTGGTAAGGGCTAGCAGTGCACGTCATGAACCGTGAACACTGGTTATCAAATCCGAATGTACTTGGCGCGCAAGGCAATTACGTCACGCCAGTTGCGCATGCGCAGGAGCTACTTAAAAAGTTCACAAGTGAAGGTGTTCTCACGACCCTGACGCCAAGTTTCACCGAGTGTAGTGGAGCAGTGTGTAACCCGCCAGGGTAGCCGAGAGCGCTAACGCGCTGCTTCCTGGACTCGCGTAGGTGCGCCGGCCCCGGATTGAACCCGCCTGGCGGATTCACGACGAGAGCTGGTGTGCCGGCCAACCTGGATGTGGTTTTTAGGCTGTTTTCCACATCCTGCTAGGCGAATACCCGGCTGGTCCCCACGTTCCGCCTCAGTTACACAGCTCGCTGACATCAGAACACATTCGCACTATTTCATGGATTCCACTAGACACAGACAGCCGGGGTACACTGATTCCGTCCCGGGGGGGGGGGGGGGGGGGAAGGGGGTGTAGGCATCCTTAACATGCCAAATCCGATTCACCCGAGTCTAGTGGAGCAATATGTAGCACAGCGGGGTACATTTAATGCCGTGTATTTCAGATTACCGCATCGATATTAAGTTTAACAGCATTCAAAGAATAATAACCAATAAGGATGCAAGGTGTCAAAAGTTTGAGTGTTCACGAGCTCTTGTGCTCTTACACAGCAGCCGCCACTGCACAAGAGCCGTAGCGAGCCCGGCAAACTGTTCTTAATGAAATTAGCGAGCCTGGATCGTCGAGCGGGGGGCCTTCGCCGCTGCTGCGGATTGCGAATGACCGGGGCCGGCAGCTGGCGCATCGGCGAACCAGGGGCTGCGCTGATGAGGACACGTGACGCAGCACTCGTGGCAGCGGCCGGCCGGTCCATTGTGCGCGGCGCTGGCTGCCCGCGCAACCGCCATTGTCGCGCGGCGACAACCCTTGGCTCCCCGGCCGGCCCGCTGCAGTGGCTGACACACATGTGCCAGATGAATATTGCAGCCGTTTCGAGAGCACAAGGTGCGGCCGCCTGCGATGGGCGTTAATGAATTCTCCTTCGAGGGCGCGCTTTGTAGCTGTCGCGTGCCCCGCTGGGCGGCAGCGCTCGACCGCCTTTGTGCGAGGCGTCAATAGCCGAGTCGTTACTTCTGACTGCGAATAACTCTCACTCCGCAGGGGACGGCGAGCCACGGGCGCCGCATTAGCCATTACTGCCCGCCGTGGAGCAGCTGTGTACTCGAAACAGGCGTTCCTGGCTTTTATAGTAGACCCCATGGCAACGGTCTGGTTGCGGTGGCCAAGTTTGACTAATGTGGTGCCTTCATACTGTACAAGCCCGTGATATCTTAAGTGTTCCGGAAAAGTCCCGTGCTCCTAGGTCAGGACAGTATATTTTATACTGGATATTGGAGTACTTAAATCTTTAAAATACGTGTATCGGCTGGATTTGTGTTTTATAGTCTTACATCTGAAATCTAAAGGTGGCAGGGGTAAAATACAGGAGCGAAAGGCTATTTAGAATTTGTACAGAAACCAGATCGCAGTTATAAGAGTCGAGGGGCATGAAAGGGAAGCAGTGGTTGGGAAGGGAGTGAGATAGGGTTGTAGCCTCTCCTCGATGTTATTCAATCCGTATATTGAGCAAGCAGTAAAGGAAACAAAAGAAAAATTCGGAGTAGGTATTAAAATCCACGGAGAAGAAATAAAAACTTCGAGGTTCGCCGATGACATTGTAATTCTGTCAGAGACAGCAAACGACTTGGAAGAGCAGTTGAACGGAATGGATGGTGTCTTGAAGGGAGAATATAAGATGAACATTAACAAAAGCAAAACGAGGATAATGGAATGTAGTCGAATTAAGACGGGTGATATTGAGGGTATTAGATTAGGAAATGAGACACTTAAAGTAGTAAAGGAGTTTTGCTATTTGGGGAGCAAAATAACTGATGACGGTCGAAGTAGAGAGGATATAAAATGTAGACTGGCAATGGCAAGGAAAACGTTTCTGAAGAAGAGAAATTTGTCGACATTGAGTATAGATTTAAGTGTCAGGAAGTCGTTTCTGAAAGTATTTGTATGGAGAGTAGCCATGTATGGAAGTGAAACATGGACGATAAATAGTTTGGACAAGCAGAGAATAGAAGCTTTCGAAATGTGGTGCTACAGAAGAATGCTGAAGATTAGATGGGTAGATGACATAACTAATGAGGAGGTATTGAATAGAATTGGGAGAAGAGGAGTTTGTGGCACAATTCGACAAGAATAAGGGACCGGTTGATAGGACATATTCTAAGGCATCAAGGGACCACCAGTTTAGTATTGGAGGGCAGCATGGAGGGTAAAAATTGTAGAGGGAGACCAAGAGTTGAATACACTAAGGAGATTCACAAGGATGTAGGTTGCAGTAGCTACTGGGAGATGAAGAAGCTTCCACAAGATAGAGTAGCATGGAGAGCTGCATCAAAGCAGATCTCAAGACCACAACAACAACAACAAATTAAACAGATATCCATGAGTCTCCATGTCTTCCTACATGTCTTGCGGAGCATCTCAGTTACGCTTTGCAAGACTCCCTCAACACGTCATGCTACGGTCGTCATAAGTGGCAAACTATAGTGCCGTGTAAAAGAGAACGAGAAAAGTAAATTTCGCGTGACGTGTCACTGACAACATACCTCGATGAAGATTGGACCATGCTCAGAAAGAACTACGACCGTATGGCAAAAAAGGTAACCAAAAAAGCACTTGACACATTTGCGTTGGCATTGTACTGGAACCCAGCAAGCCTAGATTTCCTTCTGGATGAAGTGGAGCAGATACTACAAAAATGGGTCAAATGGCTCTGAGCACTATGGGACGTAACTTCTTAGGTCATCAGCCCCCTAGAAATTAGAACTACTTAAACCTAACTAACCTAAGGACATCACACAAACATGCCCGAGGCAGGATTCGAACCTGCGACAGTAGCGGTCGCTCGGTTCCTGACTGTACTGCCTAGAACCGCTCGGCCACCCCGGCCGGCAGCAGATACTACAACACTCACAGATTATTATATCACCTTATTAAAACTTGAACACTATGAAATACAAACTGCCTATTGGCTTCTGTGTCGGGTTCTTCGGCCGACGTTCATATAATGATGTTTCTGACGTTTCGCCAGCACGAGTGGCTGGCACTGTCAAAGCTTCACCTTCCATTGCCGGTGGTGAAGAAACATCATTATATGAGCGTCGGCCGAAGAACCCGAGAGTGTGAACCCGAGAGTGTGAACGCAGATGACGAGACACGGAGTGTAACGACGGCCGATGGCAGCTTACTGTCCCCACTCTGGTATCCACCTTGCGAGTAACCGTAAAATCGGCCACAGGGCGCAAGCCTGCATCTAGTGACACAAACGCTGTGGTCGGGTTGTCTGCAGCCAGAACTCTAGGGGTGTCTGGGGACGGCGCCTCCACGTGCATTGGCTCGGGCTGGAGGACCGTCGACGACGTCGGTGAGGGCGACGGCTGCGGCGTCGCGATCACGATCTCCATTGGAACCACTGCAGACGGTGCTGACTGCGGGGGAGGAGAAGTTGATTTTTTTTTTGGTCATCAGTCTACTGACTGGTTTGATGCGGCCCGCCACGAATTCCTTTCCTGTGCTAACCTCTTCATCTCAGAGTAGCACTTGCAACCTACGTCCTCAATTATTTGCTTGACGTATTCCAATCTCTGTCTTCCTCTACAGTTTTTGCCCTCTACAGCTCCCTCTAGTACCATGGAAGTCATTCCCTCATGTCTTAGCAGATGTCCTATCATCCTGTCCCTTCTCCTTATAGTGTTTTCCACATATTTCTTTCCTCTCCGATTCTGCGTAGAACCTCCTCATTCCTTACCTTATCAGTCCACCTAATTTTCAACATTCGTCTGTAGCACCACATCTCAAATGCTTCGATTTTCTTCTTTTCCGCTTTTCCCACAGTCCATGTTTCACTACCATACAATGCTGTACTCCAGATGTACATCCTCAGAAATTTCTTCCTCAAGTTAACGCCGGTATTTGATATTAGTAGACTTCTCTTGGCCAGAAATGCCTTTTTTGCCATAGTGAGTCTGCTTTTGATGTCCTCCTTGCTCCGTCCGTCATTGGTTATTTTACTGCCTAGGTAGCAGAATTCCTTAACTTCATTGACTTCGTGACCATCAATCCTGATGTTAAGTTTCTCGCTGTTCTCATTTCTACTACTTCTCATTACCTTCGTCTTTCTCCGATTTACTCTCAAACCATACTCTGTACTCATTAGACTGTTCATTCCGTTCAGCAGATCATTTAATTCTTCTTCACTTTCACTCAGGATAGCAATGTCATCAGCGAATCGTATCATTGATATCCTTTCACCATGTATTTCAATTCCACTCCTGAACCTTTCTTTTATTTCCATCATTGCTTCCTCGATGTACAGATTGAAGAGTAGGGGCGAAAGGTTACAGCCTTGTCTTACACCCCTCTGAATACGAGCACTTCGTTCTCGATCGTCCACTCTTATTATTCCCTCTTGGTTGTTGTACATATTGTATATGACCCGTCTCTCCCTATAGCTTACCCCTACTTTTTTCAGAATCTCGAACACCTTGCACCATTTTATATTGTCGAACGCTTTTTCCAGGTCGACAAATCCTATGAAAGTGTCTTGATTTTTCTTTAGCCTTGCTTCCATTATTAGCCGTAACGTCACAATTGCCTCTCTCGTCCCTTTACTTTTCCTAAAGCCAAACTGATCGTCACCTAGTGCATTCTCAATTTTCTTTTCCATTCTTCTGTATATTATTCTTGTAAGCAACTTCTATGCATGAGCTGTTAAGCTGATTGTGCGATAATTCTCGCTCCTGTCAGCTCTTGCCGTCTTCGGAATTGTGTGGATGATGCTTTTCCGAAAGTCAGATTCTATATGGCCAGACTCATATATTCTACACACCGACGTGAATAGTCGCTTTGTTGCCACTTCCCCCAATGATTTTAGAAATTCTGATGGAATGTTATCTATCCCTTCTGCCTTATTTGACCGTAAGTCCTCCAAAGCTCTTTTAAATTCCGATTCTAATACTGGATCCCCTATCTCTTCTAAATCGACTCCTGTTTCTTCTTCTGTCACATCAGACAAATCTTCACCCTCATAGAGAGAAGTGGATATGACTGCTGTAAGACACCAGCGCTAGTGCTGGTCTCCGGCCAAACATTCTGCGGCACAGTTACTGACATACGAGCGCCGCGCTGGTTCACGTGATGCAGATGCAGCCCAGGGGAACCTTGAACGACTTAAGATGAACCACCCAAGACCTGTGTGCTGAAACCGTGTTTCCGACGTTCTTTCTCGCCAAAAACTTTAAAGAAACTTTTTCTGACGCAGCGGATCGAACTGTTTCCGTGTGGGAGGAACGGAGTATCTCCATATGAGTTTTGCGCGTTTGAACGAACCGTTCGGATTCACCGTTGGACTAAGGGTAACTGAAAGGATTCCCATCTTGGAGAGTCCCCTTTCTACACAAGGTCCGACAGCGTCCGACATGTGGAGCCACTCCTGAAGATTTTGACAAAGCAAAACTCTTCTCCACCCACACATTATTACTCTTCACTTCAACCAAAGATTCTAACAGGACTGTGAAGTAATTTTTAGCTAGATATGTGATATGTTTATCATTTTCGTAATATATACTGGTATATTTACATTCCAAATCCCCTTACCTCATTCGTGGAAGACTTTACTATTGACCAGACGTCTAACAAATATATCATTGCTGAAAAGGAAAAACGCTTTATGATTTTCCTGTGATTAAATCGATCTCAGCTGAATACTAGATATTTTTTAAATATTTTTCCGCATTGGCGATTCTAGTTTTCATCCTTTCATTTTGATCCCATGTTTCTGTCAGCCAGCGTCATAGGTATTTCCTTTTAGTCACTCTCAGAAGTTTGTTCCCATCCAGCTTGATGATCCCATTGTTTAACATCTTCTTGCTGATAAACATGGACATTGGTTTTGTGGAAATTGATATTGCCACATAATTCTACCGAGAAGGAACTTACCAGCAAGTATTACTCTATCATCTACACAGTGGACATCACTTAAACAGGCACCACTGATATTTGGCCCCTCATTGTTAGACAGTCGTATCACATATCTCTAGCGACGTTATTTTATTTTCTACCACAATTTTGTGTCTATTTTATTGCAAGGACTTGACATGTGTGGGCTTGGGAGGAAAGCTTTGCATGAGAACATGCAATCCCGGTGTCATCTCAGCCTCTTGTTGTTGGGAGAAGGCAGTTAGTGAATCTCACTTTGAAAGAAGTGCCTACCCTGGGAGATGGGCAGTTTTCACAGCATTGAGGAAGTGGTCAACTTCGTGCTTTTGTAGGCAGAGCCAGTGCCTTGCTTAGCTGAGGTCTGGGAAAATGTTGTGGCCACTACCGACCCCAGAGAATAATTGAGTATTTCATTTTTGCGTGTTCTGCAGGTACATCAAAGTTCGAGACGCTGCGGGCCACTCGGCTAGCGTGAGAAAAACAGATGCGTTCGCTCCAAAATGTAAGTCGTCCAATCGAATTGAGTCACTCCGCTACCATGTAGGCTCATCAATCGAGGAGACACTACTCTAGGCCAGTGCCAACCTCGAGTTTGTTAATGTGCACTTTGTAAGCAAAGTGTGGAAGCTTCTGTTGTATTCGGCAGTTTTTTTTTCATGAAGTAAGCAGTATTTTCACGTCACTTTGGCAACAGCATTGAGTCGTCTCCTCCATGTAGACTTTTTTTTCTTTTGTTTTAAGTAAAGAGTTGAGGAGGGGGAAGTAAGTTTCGTAAATTTGTGCTCTGGCCACCATGCGAATCGTCTCGTGGCTGCCATCTGGTGCTGATGAGCTCATGCTTTGCAGACAGGGGAAATGAAAGCTTCCCTGTCTGCAGTACTGCGATCTGTACTACGAGCAGCATACTACTTACTTGTTCTGACAAGCAACATGACTTACCCCTTTGATTACGATTTGCGATATTGTCCCATTAATGTTGAATATTCGTGCTGCCCAGATTAAGTATAACTTGTTCCGTTTTCTTATGCAGTCTTCCATATAATTACGTACATCCCCACAGTGTTAGCATGACTTTGTGTGAATTCAGTCCAGATTTTCAGATAACCTTGCTCTCTGTTAACTACTTGTGTATTTTGTCCAATAATTAGATCAACTAAAAATCTATAATACTCAGACTTGATTTAAATTACGAGATCTTTTGAACTGTCCTACAACTTTTCCATCGACAGCCGTTCCACTAAAAATAATCGTAACTTGCTAAACCCCTAAGCTTGTTGTTCTCACCGCAACTGTGTTGTCGTTGTGTACAATGACAAAACTCAGCTATAATTCTCTTATCATTTGTTAAAGGCAGAGAGTGTTACACTCGGTTATCTTGTTTGATTATTAGTGTGTTTATTGACTACTAAGAGCTGTATCGATTTCCCTTAGGATAATAAGTTAGCTGTGTGCTTTTTTCACGATTATTTGGTCAACTAATTTGCAGTATTGAGACATAATAAGGAACAATTTATAGGAATGCCATACCATAACACAGCGACATTCTCTATGTACGGTTTAAAGTTTCAGATGATGCCATCGAAGTGTTTCAAAAACCTTATGTCTTTCATGCTGGATAGCTGTGTGGAAACAGCGACTGCTTATGAGAGACAAGACGGATTACAACAGTAATCAGTGTCAATCACTTTTATTTTCTTCCACACGCATTTCAAGGGCTCACACTCTCATCTTTATGTGGCGTAGTGGATTAAGTTACAGTTTCATATACTGGATGTAACTAGTCGTCTATTTTGAGCTTCATCTGATACAGCTAAGGTAAAATTTGTCTCTTGCTATGGTAATATTGGAATATGGCTTATTGAAAATTTGAAGCAATAATAAATTTAATTATGAGATATTAACGCAAGCCCTGAGTGTGGTTGCAAATACAAAGGTTCATTTATAAATGGTACCAAGACAATGCTTCAAACTGAAATCGGGAACATGAAACAAATGTCGACTGGAAATGGCTTTCAGTCTGCACTCATAGGCAATGTGCCCAAGAAACTTAGTGAAGGAATAGATACAAACAAAAATAAGAACAACAATCAAACAGACAGCGTACATTACCTACATTGGTACCATTTTTCAGAAAATTTTTATTGTGTTGAGACCATAGGGTGTAAAAGTTGTTTTTTCCAGAACAACAAATTATGTGATAAGGTGCGACACAACATACAAACCAACAAAGACAAATTTTCCAACTCGAGGCCAAGAAGACAAAATGCAATGCATGACTAATACAGCACTGTGTCAGAGTAGATGAAGTTTCCGAACTAGGTTTAAGATCCAAATTAATGAATTGAGGAACACTACTCACATCAATGACACAGGACATGCTTTCGACAACATAGTTGATATTGTAGTAAAAAATCATAAACTGAACAGGAACCATAAAACCTTTTTAAGAAACAGATATTTTTATTGACTACAGAAAATATTGGCGGATCATACCCTGTCATAAAACTGAAACAATGGCAATCAGCTGTTTTAGATGGTTCTGATGTATATTAAACTATACACAGTAATCTTTACTGCCATCTGTTCCTTAGTGATTTAAGTCATTAGAACATGAAGCCAACACCCAAATTACCAAAACGGTTCGTTAATAAATAAATATGCTGAAATATATGCTTATAAGTTTTTTGTAATACTAATATGTTTGAGCAAAAGATTTGTGAATATTTAAACGTTTGTATAAATCTCACCTGTGTATTTGATATGCAATAAAAGCTGTAAGGCACTATAGTTTTACATACACTATGTGATCAAAAGTATCAGGACACCCGACTGAAAATGACTTACAAGTTGGTGGCGCCCTCCATCGGTAATGCAGGAATTCAATATGGTGTTGGCCTACACATAGCCTTGATGACAGCTCCCACTCTCGCAGGCATGTTCAGTCAGGTGCTGGAAGTTCTCTTGGGGGTGGCAGCCCATTGTTCAGGGAGTGCTGCAGTGAGAAGAGGTATCGATGTCCATCGGTGAGGCCTGGCACGAAGTCGGCGTTCCAGAACATCCCAAAAGTGTTCTATACGATTCAGGCCAGGACATTGTGCAGGCCAGTCCATTACATGGATGTTACTGTCGTGTAACCACTCCGCCAAAGGCCGTGCATTATGAACGGGTGCTGTATCGTGTTGAAAGATGCAGTAGCCATCCCCGAATTGCTCTTCAGCAGTGGGAAGCAAGGAGGTAAGCATCAATGTCGGCCTGAGCAACGCAAAACAAGAAGGGGTGCAAGCCCCTTCCGTGAAAACACGACCGCACCATAACACCACCGGCTCCTAATTTTACTTTTGGCAGTACACACACTGGCAGATGACATTTACCGGGCATTCGCCATACCTACACCCTCCCATTGGATCGACACATTGTCTACCGCGATTCGTCACTCCACACAACTATTTTCCACTGTTCAGTCGTCCAATGTTTACTTTTCTTACACCAAGCGAGGCGTAGTTTGGCATTTACCGACGCGATGTGTGACTTACGAGCAGCCACTCGATTATGAAATCCAAGTTTTCTCACCTCCCGCCTAACTGTCATAGTTATTTGCAGTGGATCCTGATGCAGTTTGGAAGTCCTGTGTGATCGTCTGGATAGATGTCTGCCTATTACACATAACGACCCTCTTCAACTGTCGGCGGTCTCTGTCAGTCAACAGACGAGGTCGGCCTGTACGCTTTTGTGCTGTACGTGTACCTTCATGATTCCACTTTACTATCACAGTGGGCCTATGGATGTTTAGGAGTGTGGAAATCTCGAGTACAGACGTACTACACAAGTGACATCCAATCAGCTGACCACGTTCGAAGTCTTTGAGTTCCGCGGAGCACCCCATTCTACTCTCTCGCTATGTCTAATGACTACTGAGGCCGCAGATATGGAGTACCTGGCAGTAGGCAGCAGCTCAATGCACCTAATACGAAAACGTATGTTTTGAGGGTGTCCGGATACTTTTGAAACAGTGTATGTATAGTCTCTGAACTGTTTGTGTTGCTGTTTCGTGCCCGGGTTTCGTTTAACTAGAAAAATATATATAACGATCCTCAGGTTTCTTTCTGCTGGAAATTTATAAGCAAACGTATAACTGTTCAAATTTCTAATTTCTGTGCCACATTACGATGCCAAGTGACAAATTGCCGTTCACTTGTAGCGATACGAACTTCAAAACAGGCAACTACACGGTGTTTCAAAAATGACCGGTATATTTGAAACGGCAATAAAAACTAAACGAGCAGCGATAGAAATACACCGTTTGTTGCAATATGCTTGGGACAACAGTACATTTTCAGGCAGACAAACTTTCGAAATTACAGTAGTTACAATTTTCAACAACAGATGGCGCTGCGGTCTGGGAAACTCTATAGTACGATATTTTCCACATATCCACCATGCGTAGCAATAATATGGCGTAGTGTCTGAATGAAATTACCCGAAACCTTTGACAACGTGTCTGGCGGAATAGCTTCACATGCAGATGAGATGTACTGCTTCAGCTGTTCAATTGTTTCTGGATTCTGGCGGTACACCTGGTCTTTCAAGTGTCCCCACAGAAAGAAGTCACAAGGGTTCATGTCTGGCGAATACGGAGGCCAACCCACGACGCCTCCTGTATGTTTCGGATAGCCCAAAGCAATCACACGATCATCGAAATATTCATTCAGGAAATTAAAGACGTCGGCCGTGCGATGTGGCCGGGCACCATCTTGCATAAACCACGAGGTGTTCGTAGTGTCGTCTAAGGCAGTTTGTACCGCCACATATTCACGAAGAATGTCCAGATAGCGTGATGCAGTAATCGTTTCGGATCTGAAAAATGGGCCAATGATTCCTTTGGAAGAAATGGCGGCCCAGACCAGTACTTTTTGAGGATGCAGGGACGATGGGACTGCAACATGGGGCTTTTCGGTTCCCCATATGCGCCAGTTCTGTTTATTGACGAAGCCGTCCAGGTAAAAATAAGCTTCGTCAGTAAACCAAATGCTGCCCACATGCATATCGCCGTCATCAGTCCTGTGCACTATATCGTTAGCGAATGTCTCTCGTGCAGCAATGGTAGCGGCGCTGAGGGGTTGCCGCGTTTGAATTTTGTATGGATAGAGGTGTAAACTCTGGCGCATGAGACGATACGTGGACATTGGCATCATTTGGACCGCAGCTGCAACATGGCGAACGAAAACCCGAGGCGGCTGTCGGATCACCTGCTGCACTAGCTGTGCGTTGCCCTCTGTGGTTGCCGTACGCGGTCGCCCTACCTTTCCAGCACGTTCATCCGTCACGTTCCCAGTCCGTTGAAATTTTTCAAACAGATCCTTTATTGTATCGCTTTTCGGTCCTTGGTTACATTAAACCTCCGTTGAAAACTTCGTCTTGTTGCAACAACACTGTGTTCTAGGTGGTGGAATTCCAACATCAGAAAAATCCTCTGTTCTAAGGAATAAACCATGTTGTCCACAGCACACTTGCACGTTGTGAACAGCACACGCTTACAGCAGAAAGACGACGTACAGAATGGCGCACCCACAGACTGCGTTGTCTTCTATATCTTTCACATCACTTGCAGCGCCATCTGTTGTTGAAACTGTAACTACTGTAATTTCGAAAGTTTGTCCGCCTGAAAATGTACTGTTGTCCCAAGCATATTACAACAAACGGTGTATTTCTATCGCTGCTCGTTTCGTTTTTATTGCCGTTTCAAATATACCGGTCATTTTTGAAACACCCTGTAGCTACATCCAGCAAATGAAATTGTAATGTAATCCACTAGAAGATGAGAGTGTAAATCCTAGAAACGAGTCGTAGTGAAAAAAAATAGTGTCTGATTCTGATAATGGTTATGTATCATCTTCATGCATTTCTAAAAATTATTTCACCGTACAGGTGCCAAATTATGAAGGGAAATCTGCCATGTTAGCAATGAGTGAAACAACTGAAGACAGACTAGGATCCACACGCAGTGCCGGGTCGGTGGCCCAGCACGACGCTCTCCTCCTCCTGGAAGGCAGGCAGCCAGCGCGGCACGAGCGGCGCCGACGGAGGCCACGTTTGCTGACAAGGCTCTGTTTTCACCTCCGCCGTCAGATCCCGCGCTGGAACAACGAAAACCTCTCTCGCCTTCTGCACGCGAGCATGTGAAAAGGGCGGTTTGAATAAAATATTAGCTTAAAGCGATTTCGCGCCTCAAAATTTAAGCAGCCGGGCGACGTCTCGCACGAGCAGAAATGCTTTTACCGTGTTCGCTTCTCTGATCTTGATATTCTGTTTTTCCTTCTTCGGTGATCAATCTTGGCAATTCTGTTCGCCTCGGAGGAAACTCGTGCGTAACGCACCTGACGGGGAAATGTTCGCTGGGGGAACTCGGCTTTACGACTTTTCACTGAGCTGTAACTGGCAGCCTGTTTCAGAAAAGATTTCGACTAAATACGTTATGAAGCGAATCACGCAATTTGATCACTGCGAAAGTATGTTATCTTTGTTCTTCTCATACCCTTATGTTGCAACGGCTGCATTCTCTATAAGTCTTTACGTTTTTCTGAGGGAGGACACGTGTATTTAACAAACCTGACAATGGTTATTACTGTGTCAATTACCTGGGGGACAGTGTGAGGTTTCCTCCACGGAAACCTCGGGAGTTTCGGAAAGTAAATACCCAGAATATTCAAGACATGAATGAAACGAGAAATGGCTGTGTATGACTACTTCAGCGAACATACGCTAACCAGGAACCAAAAGACAGCATATGGAGGAAGATGACTAGCATAACAACACGTACCAAGTCGATCAACGTCAGACATCGATAGTAAAATATTAGCGCTAAACCTGTCCTTGTGTTGTTTAATTATGGACAGAGCGAGGTACCCGGCAGTGTTTATGAGAAAACCTTCGTCTCTGTTTGGCTAACATGAAGGTTTCTTTTTTTCTGATTTTTCCCTTGTCTTACAAAATCCAAAATTCACATAGCTCCTTTTGCATGTAACAGAACAAAATTGGGAGGATTTCTCAAGGAAAATTGGCAAAAAGCGTCATATAAGAGCTACCCTGTTATCATATATTACACATTATATATATTTCTCTGTCAATGAAGAAGTTACTATGAAATTTCAAGTTTAATTTACATACTTACATGCATTTTTATAGTGTTCGCAGCGTATAGATAATCCTTCCATAGGCAATTCTGTTTTTGGTATAACACCGTATCGCAGCAAATATCTTAACTCCCTTCTTTTTAGGCATGACATGAAGGGAGCTAATACATTTGCTGCAATACGGGATTATACTAAAAACAGATGAAATTATGGAAGGATAACCCATATGTTGTGAACGCTAAAAATGCATGTAAGTATGAAAATTACACTTGAAATTTAAAGGTAACTTTTTCATTTGACAGAGAAATACCGGCCTTTTTCAAGTTACGAAGTACCTTGATCCCTTTTAATTTGGATTGCGACTGTGTAACACAAGAATGTAGACAAAGTACTGAATACGCATGTAATGAAATAAGGTACACGGTGCTGCGTTTCGCTGTTTGTGCTTTTCTTCTAACATGCTCATAACCCAGAGCACCAAGGACATCGTTGGTGCTGCTCACATTTCACTTTTTGCAGACGTGATCATAAATTCCTGCGACAGATATATTTGTAACTTGGCTGTTTGAAAATTGAGTGAAAGTTGTCCTGGGACGCTTCACATAAATCACAGTAGCGTACTGCAGCAGATAAATTATTGTAAGTATTGTCAGAACTGTGCTGGACACATTTCACATGTGTAAATAATTCCTTTCTGATTATCGTAATGAAAGAAATTTACATATCCAGAAATAATTCTGCAGCGGAGTGAGCGCTGATTTAAAACATCCTGGCAGATTAAAACTGTGTGCCACATCGGGATTCGAGCCTGGGACCTTTGTCTTTCGCTGGCTAGTGCTCTACCAGCAACCCAAGCACGATTCACGAGGTTCCCGCATAGCTATCTTCCGTCAGTTTCTCATCTCCCACCTTCAAAAAGTCACAGAAGCTCTCCTGTCAAACTTGCGATGTTAGCGGTCCAGGTAGAAAAGATATACCGGAGAAATGGCTTAGCCACAGCATTGATCCAGAATGCATTTTTCACGCTGTGGTTGACTGTTCGCCGACACGAAACTTCTTGTCTCGTTAATATTATGTGCCGGACCGAGACTCGAACTTGGGGACAATGCGTGCTTGAGCAATGACGCATTTCATATCTTTGGAGACCTGTTACCCCATCGGCCATTGAGAAACGAATGGAACCACGCGGCCATATAGTATCGATGGAGATTTCGACATTTTGTTCCTGGTTTTCGGTTAGGATGCAGCCAAGTGTATTCCGCTTCTTGCTTTGGCTTCGATGCGAGCTGCGTCGCAGTTTCGGCAATGGCGGAGAATACAGGTGACGTCTTTTCGATTACTTGTCGTGATGTCTAGTAGGCGAAGTCTAGGTTATTTCAGACGTGAATTCTAAATATGTGCACTGTTACCTCGCGATCATTTGGCTTACAGAACTTGCAATGGTATCTCTCCACGCGTTGAAATGAAGTTTCATGGTTCGCTTTTCGTGGAATGAAAATTAACTACAAGATCGAAAAATCTCTTTTCAATTCGTCGTATTGTAGATTCAAAGTTAGCATCCTTTCTAACATAATAAGTGATTTATTGTCTTGCTAGAAAGCGTTTAATAAAAATATGCGATTCCATTTGTCTTTTCGAGAAACCTGCTTTGTGTCAGCTACAGTGCGCACCCATTTGGGCTTTGTGAATCATCAGCACTGTTTTGAATACAATGTATGTATATGTAAAACTTTCAGTTTCGCAGAGGACAGCTGTGTATTTCTTAGACTTTTAGCGAGAGGAACTTATCTGCATCTAGCAGTCAAATCGAAATTTGCATTATGAAATCGAACCAGCATCTCTTCCATAAGGTCTGGTCGATCTCGTTCAGTTTCCCTTAGCTTATTAACAGTTCGAGCATCGAGATCTAATGTCCCCATTAAGTTTTAGCAGCCAATATTGGATTACTGTGTGAGCTATCAAACTGTTCAATAATACCCTACAAACTATTCGGTTTATTTTCTTCGTTACTGAATCACGTATGCGTAATACATAATCCTTTATTTTCATTGTATACTCATAGCCCTCTATTATCCCAGTTGTTATCATGAAATGCTAGTTAATTTCTTAACAATATCGTTTAAAATAATTCTTTATCCTTATGAGTTAAACCTGCAGACTCTGCACACTTTTCCTTAATCTGCGTTTCCCAATCTGCCACATTATTATCGTTATTCTTTTCCTTTAAATCTTCTTCTTCCTTTACTTCAACACTTTTTTCTATTGAAACTACCAACGTTTTCCTTTCGATCCCCATTGGCACTACTTTAATCTTATCCACAGTTGATGGTTGACAACACTGATACGCACTCTTTTATTTGGTAAATCCAATAACACTCAATGAATAACCAACCAATACATTCCTAGAAGGATAGTGAAACCAATTTTGGCTACCGCCAACACTGATTGCTGTAAAATTATCCCTGAAGTTGTGGAACGTATCGGAACCTCCTCTTCTGCCTCCTTGCCCTCAGTTTCTGTTAAACCTACGACTTGGTACTGGGAATACTGGACACTGCTATCTATTTTTAATCTTCTCACATGTTACTTTGGACCGACTTCACTATCACTATCTTATACAAAATCCACAGACTGATTTTCCATGAAGCCTTGAACAGTAAGTATAGAGGGGATGTCCTCCAAAAGCAATTCCTCCTATAAGGTTGTTTACCTTGATACCTCGAAAAACGCATTTTCTAGCCCACCATAATTGTGATAGCTTTATTACTGTTTAATGTCTGGTATAACAACTATGTCATGAATTTCACTAAATGTACTTTTATTACTTTGAACTTGGCTAATATCTTTACTCTATGATAATGTTTAGTCTGAGCCATGTTATTATGGTTTTGACTTGGTTATATTGCATATAGATGTTATTAGAATTTTTCTCATTCCTCCTCCAATGGTTCATTATGTTTTTATTTCTTGGTTTACACTAATTTTGATTATTATGGCGTACGGGATTAGCCGAGTGGTCCAAGGCGCTGCTGTCATGGACTATGCAGCTGGTCCCGGCGGAGGTTCGAGTCCTCCCTCGGGCATGGGTGTGTGTGTTTGTCCTTAGGATAATTTAGGTTAAGTAATGTGTTAGCTTAGGGACTGATGACCTTAGCAGTTAAGTCCCATAAGATTTCACACACATTTGAATATTTTTTTTGTTATTATTGGTCCTGAGCTCACCTTGACAAATTCTATTTTCCTTTCAGAACCTTCACTCGCTTTTATTTAATCCTCAGTTTTTATCATTAACTTCCAACCAGTTGCATGTCCTAGTTCCTGTTTTATACTTGGTTCTATTAAGATAGTATAATTGATCCTATCAGTTGTAACAGAGGTTGGTATTGAGCCCACCTTTCACCAACCAGTCTGTCCATTACTTTATCCAGTAAACGTCTTATAAGTAATTCAATGTGGTGTAGTTCATTTACTCGGTCTTGTAAGTATAAGGCTTGATTGAGGTGGTATTCCACAAAGTTCCTATATCGACCCCCATTTTCATTGTATTTCTGAGGTCCTATAAGCTCAGTCCTCACTTTTCGCAATGCATTTGCAAATTATTTAGCTTTAAAAGATCAGGTAAATCTCTCCAAGATTAAATAATGATCCTCCATTATGAATGGAAAGTTCATGAGAGACAGGTCCATATAGATACCTTATAAACGTTAAATATATGATCAGGGATACAATATTTAAGACCAAGATACAAAAGATGGAGTATTATAAGGTGTTTTACAAATAAGACGTTAAAGTAACAAGCAATAGTGTCCTAGTAATTTTTGTCAATAATGAAAAACAATTGTACTAAAAATTATCTATAAATTACATTAGACAGAGGAAAAACAATGACACGTGGACGGCTGCCGCAAATTGACTGAAATGTAAAATGTGGACAGTTTTGTTCTGTAAAAATTATCACGGGTGATAAGACTTCATAACGGGTTAGAGACAGGTGTTTCACTTTAGTTGCCGTCGCGATAGTTTTTTTCCGCCTCAACATATTGGTTCAATTGGCAGAATTACTTAGAGCGTCTTAAATATTCATCTTTTGTACTTATATGTTGCTTATAAGTGTGTGTTTAAAAAAAATTGTAGCGTAAAAATGCAGAATGATGATCGGCATTCAGAGTTTGAGCAGTAGAGATGTTATCTACAGTGGCGGCGTACGGCATTAGTAGTTCGATCGGCAAAAATGTAAAGTTGCAGCCGGCTGCAAGACGAATGATCGACGGCTACCTGTAATAATGACTTGATTCTTAAATCGCTTCACGTTCGTTTATGTAAATGATTCCAAAGCGGTTTACCGTGTGTTTTGTAGCCAGTCCAAATTGGGTGGTTCATAGGGAGTGTCATAGTGGGACAGGCGAGCTGAACTGGTTGTTCTGAGTGTAGGCGATGTGCTGACAGTTACAGTAAGCGGTAGGGCGAATAGTCACAGAGGGATAGTAGAACTTGCAGTAATAGCAGAATTTGGTCACTTAATGCTCCGAGTAATTACTGGCTCGAGATATTAATTTGTTAGTTCTTCGAGTTTCTGCTAGTGAGCACTGGCTAGTGGTTCCCATTGCGAGAGATATATTAATAATGAGGGTGATCTGGCTATGTAATGATAAAGTGTGGTCTTAAATATTTTATTGGAGGAAGAAGTATTTTATTGCAGTGTCTGTATGGAGAGCAAGTAATTGTTGCGGAGTCGTAATCGAATTTGTGGTCACATTCTCACCAGGATTGTTTGTTCTGATTTCTTTTAGGGCTCAAAAAAAACTGAAACCATCATTACCCATGTCGTACAACCCTACAACACTAATTTAAAAAAGAATGAGTGCTAAGAACGAGGAGTTGCTCTTGCAGAAAAGTCCACAAAACACGCCGTAGACACAAGGTCTCAAACTAAAGATTAAGTGTTCAAAAAGATTTCGGGCTTCCAGCCGGTCGTCGTAAACTTCATTGCACAATATTTCGGCTGGACAACTGCCAGCCATCTTCAGTCCTCATTCGGCTCACCTGAAGATGGCTGGCAGTTGTCCAGCCGAAATATCATGCAATGAAGTTTACGACTACCGGCTGAAAGCCCGAAATCTTTTTGAACAGTTGAGTCGCCGGGAAAATTTCCAATTTTACATAAAGGTTAAGTGTCCTCCTCCGTATTATTACGACACATAAAAAGTAAAACGCGGACGACAGCCCGCGCGTCTTTCGCTAAAACGGCCAATAAGTGAGATGTTAAACAGACATTAAAACGTAAGTGGTTGAAAAAAAGAAGCATTCTGGCAGGAAACGCCCAGTCGTCAAAAGTTGACTACAATGAGCACACAGTGGTGGGGGATCACCACCTAAAAAATGACGATGGCTAAAACGGCAGTGACCATTACGCAAACTACCTAAAATGACCTTAGCGAGAAGACCGAATGGAAGTCGGCCAACTCGTTGGGGAAGGTTTAATTCGCCGGAGCTTGTTACCGTGAAGAAAAGACCAGTTTTGATGCCAAAATGACACCACCTGCGACAGACGGCAAGATGAGAGATTATGTGAAGGAGTGGAAGAGCTATCGGGCCGAAGTAGAAGGACTGCAGCTTTGGCAGCAGTATCAGCAGCAGCGTCAGCGGTACCATTTCCCGTCAGACCCACGTAAACATCGCTGTGGCTCCCTTAAGAGCGAGCAAGATGAAGCTTTCTTGGATCCATTGCACTAAGGGATGTACTGTGTACAGCACACAGAGGCTCTGATGGGCACTGAGAGAATCAGAGTATATGACAAAAAATAAAAAGCCTACGTCGCCAGATGTACTGCGTGGCCTGAAAGAGGGCGAAGAGCTCTGCTGCAAATATTAATCAGTCTTCTCGAAACCAATACTGAAAATCATCGGTACCAACGATGAAGGCGCACCCGACACCATGGTCAGTCTTAGAGTCATCAACGTACACGAAGGTGCTGTCACTAAGTAGCGTGCTGCGGGCTTTCAAATAAAATGTTGGTGATGGTGTGGTGTCGGCCCTCAACTACGCACCCGAAGACTCAGAGTTGAAATATTACTCGTTTTGGCTGGTTTCGTTGTCTAGAGGCTGGGATACGTAGTTGCCGCATTACAAGCCAAATACTGCTGACTACAGTATACAATATGAATACACACACGAATCGAATTGTCGAAGGTTCCTATCACACGGCAATTCCGAATTTTTAATGCAACATAGTAATTTATAAATGAAAGTTTGCAATTAAATAAATTCTGCAGGTACTATTTTAACGCCTTTAAATGATGGGTTCTATAGTAGAAGTACTTTTGAGAATGCGGTATATTTCTGCAAAACACTTATTGGTGTCGATGATCCAGCAATTAAATAAAGTATAAGTTGAACAACAGGGAAACAATAGATTAATGATTAGTAATGAACAACAACTTAGCTCGCTAGATATTCACTTCCAAACGTGTACTACGTCTTCACTGCAGAAGCCACGGAAATCTCACAAGTACACAATTCGGCAGTACGAAATGTTTCTATCTCCCGCGACCACGAACAAACTGCTCCACTCCAAGTCTTTCCCGCGACTCTGCGTCCGTTTCCGTACTGTTCCGCGCATCCCGTGTCCCGTGCCGTACTCCCTGTGTCCTGTACGACTGTCCCCACGCCGCCCTGTTCAGAACCCTCCTGTCCTCCCTCGAAACGATGCTCTTCTCCCACTGCCATTCAGTCTCCCCATTCATGAGCGCTGTTATTGGCTAGAGCGCTCCCTCCATGTCTCCAAGCAAACGCAAACTCACAAACGTATTGAAACACTTTCGAAATACTGGATTTACATTTAAATAACTTGAAATTAAATAAATATTCCTACGGCTGGACCATAAGCACCCTCAAACACAATGTTATACCGGAGCCAAGGTAGCCCCTGAGAGCCAGCAACCCTTATTACACCACAGAGGACGCGGTTGTCTATGGCCAAGGCGTACCAAAGGTACCATGGTAAACACCGGCTGTTTACATACCAGATAATTGAAACAGACATCTTTAGCACTTCTTCCTGCAGGGGGAGCTCGAGCAACGGCATGCAGGAAGTATCACTGCGCCAAAACCTGATTAACTGGAGACAGCTATTTATGGGCTAGAACCAGCCCCAAATTTCAGTGCACTCCGGATGCCGATCTCTTGTACTTCGGCCGTTGAAGATTACGTCTTCATCTCTGAATTGGACTGTTACTAGTGTGTGTGTGTGTGTGTGTGTGTGTGTGTGTGTGTGTGTGTGTTTCCACGAACCTTTGTGGAAAATCATAAGTGAACTTTTGTTTGCCTCAGTTAGGAGACTCACTGGCATCGTTACTGTTACCTTCCGTTTGTTGTTCAGTCATCAACCTTGTGAACTTACATCAATAAAAGTTGTGTATGTGAAAAATTGCGAATTGTCAGTCACAACATACACATTATTAAATACATAAACAAATTAAATAGACATATATCAAAGGAATAGCAAGCAAAATTAGCCAGTAGTGTAACGTGTCTGTGCTTTCTTAAACCACAGTAAATATTTAACCAATTTCTTCATCAGTAGTATATATCGGATATGAACAGAGACGTCGATGAATAAACATATTTATAAGCATGCTGCTACCGTTTTTTTGTTTAACTGTGGAGTACTTATGGCCTCACGCGATCGATAGTAATCACCCACTTTGACCTCCAATAACTGATGTACTATTCAAGTTACATGCCTGTAATTCATACCAATTTAGGTTTACACTAATAGCTTTCTAAATACACGTCGATAGACGAAATCGGATGAACCGCTTAAATTTTCGAAATTCGTTGATGGGTGTTACTTGTATAAATTACCGTCAGATACTGATCTTTAAACTAATAAAGACATTGAAAATCTGATTACACCATCAGAATCGTCGCGCAAATAATAGTAAAGTACATGTTTCTTTTTGAGGTATCATAATTCATCTGGCTACTATTAATTTATATACAAACTGTGAAATGTCTGTCATGATGGTTTCACAAAGTCCACCATCCTTGGCACTCACTGCATACAAGTCTCTTTCATCGACACAACGTCACCAAGGAATCCCCAACCACGCACTCGGCCTGGACCATGTGCTGAGGCTACCCCTCTTGTCCCGCTAACGTTCGGCATCACTTGTTTGCTGTCGGGCCCCGGCTTGCCCAGCGGCCCGTGCGGCCACGCCAACTCCGAACTTTGAATATTTCCAGCGCGCCACAACTCGCCCATTACCTCACAGTCCGAAGAACGAGAA
Organism: Schistocerca cancellata; assembly: GCF_023864275.1. Lineage (NCBI taxonomy): Eukaryota > Metazoa > Arthropoda > Insecta > Orthoptera > Acrididae > Schistocerca > Schistocerca cancellata. The sequence continues at coordinate 806,750,044 of NC_064630.1, forward strand.
ACTTATAGCAATGGATCAAATCTGAAGAAGTTTCTTTAGGAAGCGAGTGAAGTCCAAGACCAATATGGGCAGTAGCATGAAGCCAAGATGGTGAAGGTTTTACACCCATTGGGAATGTGGCAGGTAGCATGAAATTAAACTTCCAGACCAATAGCCGAAAGTGACCCCTGGGGGGTAACAGAAAAGGACACACCCCATACTGGCGGGGAGTCATCAAAGAAGGAGGCATGATATGGGTGGCTGGACATGGCAGACAGACAGTATGCATATCCCCTGAGCAGAGCAGCACGCTCGTATCACAGCAGTAGTTCTACAGCTTCTGCATAGTCCCTCTCAACTGGGCTAGCGTAAAAGGCGCCAGTGGCCAAAGGGAACAGGGAGTGAAACTGTTAAAAGAACTAGTAAACTAAATCCAGCAAACTTTTTTGCTACCCTGAAGAATGTGACGACACTACACACGCAACTGTTTATAACGAATACAGTTCGCCATCGTAGGATGACGGTTAAAAACGCGGAGAGCACGACTCCGCGCGCGCAAATTGCGTTGCGGCGTGCCTCAGTCCTCCAGGTGTGGAACGTTCTGCAGCGATAAGGAGAACTTTGTAAGGTATTCTACCTGGTCACCATAGCTGCGAAAATGCTGTTCGTTGAAGATCGCCGGTCGGTCTTAGAAAGCTGCCAGTTGGGCTTACACTTAGGCGGAGTAGGAGTCAGCAAATGGATTGCACACGGGAAGTGGTCGCTCGAATATGGGTCAGAGACAATGGACCATTCAACAGGACGGACAAACTGGGCGGTTGAGAACGACAGATCCAAATGGGAACTGATGTGCTTGGAATCGTAAAGGAACAAGGGTGCTCCAATGTTAAGACAAATGAGGTTGAGTTGATTGAGGAGACCGGTCAAGAAGACACCTCTAGGACAGATTCTGCAAGAGCCCCAAGTGGGACAATGTGCATTAAAGTCACTGATCAGCAGGAAGGGGTGACGGAGTTGACCAATAAGGTGGAGGAAGTCTGGTGGAGGAAGTCTGTCCTGGTGACACCAAATGACAGAGGGATGTAGATGCTGCGAAGAGGAAAGATAACGCAGACTGCAACAGCTTGCAGCTGAGTGTTCAGTGCCAAGGTGTGCCTATGAACATCATCCCAGATGAGCAGTATGCCTTCCCCTTGACATGGAATGCCGTCCTCGGAGGAGAGATCGACGCGGACCAGAGTGAAATGTGAGAAGTCAAAGTGGTCGCGAGGGCGCTATTTTGTTTCTTGACGGCAGAAAAAAACGGATGCTGCAACTCCAAGAGCAGCCGTCATTATTCCTTGTTGGATCTAATGCTGCGAACGTTCTATTGGAGGAGAGCTAAAGGGCTAAAGGGAAGGAGGGAAGAAATGAATGGTTGTCACCTCGGCGGCTGCCCATCTCAGCCTACAAAGACTTACTGCTATATGGCGCAGAGACTGGAGGCTCCCGTTCGATGAGATCTACAGAGAGGTCGGCATACTCTCTTGGTCAGCCTGCAGATTCCAGTTCAGAAAAACGTGGGTCGTGCGCACCAGTAAAATGGAGGTCGACCAGATTGTATAACACGGCGGCACCGCTGAATAGGATATCTGAGTTTGTTCTTGTTTGATTTCTTATTGCCTTTGCGGTTGGGAGATGATGTTTGTTGGCTGGAGGGACGTGAGAAATCTTCGCGGGAATGTTCCTTTTGTCCTTTCTGTACTGCCGGTTGTGTAGCAGCCGATTTCGGCGACGGAGGCGAATATTTGGTGGCCTGTTGCACAGCTGGAGGAGAAGGAGACGGGGATGCTGCAGTCACGCTGGGCGAATTTACAACTGCAGTGCTCAATTTTAGGTCGGAACTCTGCATGGCCATGTCCTCCGTGGAGCGAGGTGTAGCAAGAATGATACTGTAAGTTCTAGATGATAAAATGCAGGGTTTCGACTAGCCAATAAGTTGCGAGCGATAGGGTAAGGTACTTTTTCCTTCACCCAGATCTCCTGCATGGCCTGTTCATCGAGATACATGGGACGTTCTCGGGATGAGGCTGCATGGTTGCCATAGCAACTGATACAGTGGGGCGAAGGATGCAGGCAATCGCTCTCGTGAGCATCCCTACCACAAGTAACACATTTGACCATGTTTTGACAGGACATGTGAGTGTGGTTGTAATGTATACGCAGGCCGGTGTTGCCTAGCGGTTCTAGGCGCTTCATTCTGGAACCGCGCGACCGCTATGGTCGCAGGTTCGAATCCTGCCTCGGGCATGGATGTGTGTGATGTTCTAAGTTCTAGGGGACTGGTGACCTTACATGTTAAGGCCCATAGTGCAGAGCCATTTGAACCATTCTGATTTGTAATGTATGCGCTGGTAGCAACGCGTCGTGTTTGAAATGTACGGTTCGACTGTGATGACTTCATAGCCTGCTTTGATCTTTGATGGAAGCACTAGTCTATCAAACGTGAGAAAAGGAGTGCAAGTAGACATTTGCAAGTAGACATTAAGATTGAATCAATCTTTTTCACTACCTAACAGATTACAATGAGCCCCTGATCAGAGAGGTAAGTTTGGATTTTTCCCTCGGTCTGACCATCAAGCATCCAAGTGTAAATAATACTATCGATGGGCCCCTACTCAAAGAGGATAGCCGAGGAGAAGCAGTGCTGTAAAAAATTGTAGAACTTGAAAATTACAATTGGTCTTCAGAAGCAAAGTTCCATTACGTAAACAAGAGCAGGATTTCACAGGGCCTGGAACTGCATCAACACCTTTCTGAATAATAAACGGATTAACCATACAAAAGAACTAACCTTCACAAGGAACCTATGTACGGCTGACAGACTATTTTAATCTTTAGCCTCGTTCCGTTTACGTTATGTAGACATAGCCTGAGATGGTGATTGGCTCATTACGAAATAATTCCCCATGATTGCCACTGTCTCGATGGCGTTCTCCCTACAACGGTGGGCCTCCTTGGAGGGGGCCTCACCCATCTTTGGTAACTGTTCACACCTCCCGTACTCCTGATAGAGGGATTAACTGGCAATTGGAAAGGTAACAGCTCAGGCAATCACCTCGCTTCCTCTCCTCCTGAGCCTGGCCTATTCCAGGGGAGATAAGTGCGAACTTTTATCTGTCGACCCAGGGCTGGAAATTACGCGCTACCCACTCACCTGTTACGCATCGAACACATGGGCTGGTCTTCATGAGAGCACAAGGAGGAAGAAGAAACGTAGAGGAACCTCACACACCGAAGCGGAGGAATGGTAGGATATGGGAAACGATGATAGAAGAAAAAACAACAGATGAGGGGTGTTCTGATTTCAGGCTATTGAAACTCAGAACACATGACCAAAATTATCCCAGACATGTTCCCTAATATTTGGAGAAAAGGATAGCAGAAGAACAGACATGCAGTATGCAGCGGTGCTGCAAATGTTTGGACCCATGGTAGCCAAGCACAAAATCAACAAAGAGAGCAGAGACCCCAGGGGGCATAACTTGGATTATTGTGGCAGCTCTGAATTAATTATTACAATGGCCATTTTGGGTGTCGGTGGTTAGTGCTCTCTGACAGAGGTGAGAGTTCGTCGTGGTGATTTGTAGGATTTGTACATACTGAGAGTATTGTTGTAAAGAAGTGCACTGTTATTTTACTTTGAGCAGCAGAGACTGCATTTGCGATATTTGATATTGAAGTGTCACTGGAGAACTGTGGAATGGAATTATTTATTGGTCATATAAAGTTAATTACCTGTAAATTGCTAGGATCCTTCCTGTAATTATAACATTATAAACCGTTGGAACAACTTACGTAAGCACATCATAGCACTGTAATTACTCTCACTTTTTTCAGTGACGAGAATTCATAAAATTAAGTGAAGATGGTGGTTTGCGATTGGCCAACACTGGAAGAGGCATAAATTTTGCTTTGACTATGTAAATTCATGGCCCAAAGTCGTGGTGGCATGTAAGTCTAGTTTTGTGAATATTAAATCGATTTACTAGGGGATGAATTTTGATAGCATTCGTTTGTCAACTATCGACTACTTCTTATGTATGAGAAATCCAAATGAACTCCAGTGCACCTAAATAAAAGAAAGAAGTTTTAACTTATTTAAAGAAAGATCGAAGTTCATCCCAAACCGTACTATTTTAGTATACAAAGTATAAAGACTGAATTATATGCAATTATATTACATGAAATTATATGAAATTTACAAAACTGCTAAAGGGAAAAAATGGCACTACAAAGATATTATTTGTTGCTATTGTAAGGTGTCCGGATTTTATGGACCTTACGTGAGCTTGATCCATAACGACAGTATGATACAGTATGAGACCCTCAGAAAAAATAATTATATCAACAAAAGTTAATTGCAGTAATCTCATGTACCAAAAACTAACAAAACAATATCTACCAATATACGGACAGGGGCATGAATAAACAAGTTAAAGTGGAACACCTTTTGGAGACGAACCGAGCAGATGGTTAATGGCATCGGAAAACCCCACATAACAAGAGAATGGCGAGCTCCAGTGCAGAAAGGGGTAAGACCAGAACAATACATTATTCCTTTTAACATAAATATGCCCAAGACCGAGGGTAAGTGGCTGCATGGCATTAACAGGGCTAGGCGGCGACCCAGCAAGAAAAATAAAATTCACCTTAGCGAGACTGTGATTGGCTGAAGCCATACTGGGCGATGCAGACGTGACACGGTGAGGAGATCCCCATTATATAAAAGCATTTTGAGAACTAAAATAGCTAGATATCTCTCTCGTCTCATGGCTAAACGCACAAGTGTGTGGAAGACAGCAAGGATGTTGAGAGCTTTGCTTTCTGCGAAGTGTCGACGATACGCTCCACGTATCGTGGCAAAGTGGTAGTTAATTATTCCTGCAGGAACTTTTGCGGGCAAAGAAATTGTGCACATGACTCCAACCCTTAGCGAGTGTGGAACAGCCATTATATTGACTAGGGAAAGATTAATGTTGTACGGAACGCAGGAAAGTAGAGACTGAGTGAATACATTCAAGGCCAGATAGGGAATTAGTGTTTCAGATCCAGCACTGAGACAACGACGTTGCAGATGCTGCTTGGTATAGTACCATCACACATTAGGTCACAGTAAATGTTGAGTTTTTGCTCACTCCAACTTGCGTATGCTTTGACCATTGAACATCAAAAGCTTGGATACTAACATACACTCACATTGATTACATGTGAGTTTTTTACATTGGTTCAAAAGGTAAATTTATTCTCCACCAAGTCAGTGCATTGACCAGCTACAATAACATAGATTTAAATGAGCTGATGAAGATTTTTAATCATTGTTTCCCATAATAATTTTTTATATGTAGAGGTAACGATTTTAATAATCGTCAGTTCAATAAGTCCAAGAGTTAAATATTTTGTTATTGGATGTCAAAAGTAACTGAACATCATTGATATGTAGTACTTGATCCCTGAAACCACAGATGATCAATTATATGTAGAATAAAAAAGGGAATAGCTCTTTGTAGAATAGATCCGAAACTTTCACTTTTATTAGTTCATGCATTCTAGTTAAGTGACAGTAGCATTTCTAATGATTTTTGTAACGATCCACACCTAATATTAGCTCCCTTACTGGGACAGGTTCATATTTATTTAGAATGTCTGTTTAACACCCTGGGATTGAGCAGACAGTTCAGATGTTTTGTCCATTTGCGCGCTAACTGGTAAGCTAAGTTTGCACAAATTACTACACTCAGCGTGCAGACATAAAAAGTGCGGACGCTGACACTATTAGTAAAGTAGTAAGATGCAGTTTCAGCAATACGTCTAGCTTGTGATATTATCCGAGCGGAAAAGACGTTTATCTTAACAGATAATTAATATCGAAAGAACTAGTTTATAGTAAAATATTTTAGGAAAAATAAATAATAGGAAAGAAATATTTATTTTATACCAAAACAAAAAAAGAGACGAACAATATCGAATAAAATTGCATCACTGACTTTTCAGTCAGTTATACGTCCGGTTTATAATTGTTGACATGCACAAATTCATCAGGAACTTGTCATTTAAGTTTTAGGAAAATATCTTATAAACTGCACATGTCTACAGGAAGCGATCTGTCATTGGGAATAGGAAATCTTCTGCAGCCAAGCTCGCTCGTTGTTCATATTGTATATCACAATGAACAGTTTCGACAGAAGTTTACTGTTATCATAGGATCTTTGGATGCCACCAATACAATGAGAGCACTTTCCACTCGTACGAAACGACACAGCGTTCATTTGTCAAACATGTATAAAAGAACTTACAAATATCCGTTGGACTAAAGTTTTGCCCAGGAGTGGAGCTAAATAAATACAAAGTGCAGTCGTAGCCCAAGTACATGACAGGCGATACCAAGCGATCTTCAATGCAGAAACATCGTAAGTAAAGAAAGGCAGATCATAAGTAGAGTTAACCTTCCTGAGCGAGCTGATTTACCAGAGGCAGCCCATACAAGTGCGTCAACAACAGAACTGTAACGGGCAAGACTACACTAAGTAGGCGGTATAAGTAAACGAAAAGTGCTGACATACTTATTATTTTAACTGATTACTGTGTTCTGTCATAATTGGCGCTAGACTTTGTGAAAACTGCTTTCTAGGTAGTCCATTAGTAATTCCAAGGATCGTGAGAGTTTTTTGTGATATTTATTGGAAGATTGAAATTCGATTAGTTGGTCATTTGAGTGAATATTGGTTCAAATGCTTCAAATGGCTCTGAGCACTATGGGACTTAACATCTATGGTCATCAGTCTCCTAGAACTTAGAACTACTTAAACCTAACTAACCTAAGGACGTCACAAAACACCCAGTCATCACGAGGCAGAGAAAATCCCTGACCCCGCCGGGAATCGAACCCGGGAACCCGGGCGTGGGAAGTGAATATTGGTAAGAGCGCATTTGGAAACTGGGAATATCAGTAATCGCGATATATAGTCTCTACTGGATGGCAGGCGCCCGACACCAGCTGGGTGATGGGAAGATGGAAGGTGACCTCCCGATCCTCCTGGTGGAATTCTGAATCTCTGTCGACTCTCAGGGTGGCATTCCGCGGGACCAGCTGGTGAGACTTGACCCCGGCCGAAAACGCAACACGTTGCGGCAAGGCCCTTGAAACTACCACCTCAATTACTACTTTCGTCCTGCAAGTGACTTACCACAGACTAAATATCTTGTGCTAATAACGACGACGATAACAGCAACAACAACAAAACTTTAAGTTCCTTTGACAGAAACATAAGGGATTAAAGTTCAATAAACGTAGATATTTTTGAACATGTCCTCCTTTACATAGTACGCCCCTTAAGTCCCCTGGTGTGCAATTCCAACGCCAGTAACCCAACAACGTAACCATACTACGTGGTTATGAATCGTAGACCTCAAGGGCGGCAGGATGCTTAAATAGAAATGCTTAATTTTATCAATCAAATGACTTAAATGGCAGGAGAAGCAGAGCTAAGGCTTTAGGAACAAAATTTTTAAAATTTATTATAGTTTAAAAAATACTTAAGGGTGGCCAAGCTCGTAACAATTCTGTTCAAACACAAATAAGTTACTGCCACATAGCTAACCAGTACAGAATCACAAACTCAGCTACAGGAACCGATAAACTTAACCACAACTGGACGTGACTGCGTAAACAAGTGCAAACGCGGGACAGGCTTTAACATAGCTGACCCCAGGGAGCTGTGCAGGTCACGTCAAGTAAGACAGTGCGACCGTACCCAGAACTGCACCTATGGTCAGGCACCCTTCATTAAAATGACAACTGTGGTGCACCATTTGACTATTCAACGTAAGCGAAGTGCACTACTTAACACAAAAGTGCTCTCCAGTAACAACAGCCAAAAAAGCTGAAAAAACTGTCTAAAAACCTTGAAGGGGCTCCGGAAAGGCTCAAAATCATGAAAAGTTAAATTTTTACTTTTTTGCGTTTTCTGAATCTTCAGACTATTACCTTTTAATAGATATATAATTTATTCAATTCCGAAGACTACAACTATTTTTAAATTTTTTTTGAAATGTGTTCTACATGGGCGTGACCCACTGTGGCGCTGTTAAACTGCTATCAAATGGTGTTATTATTAACGTCCGTGTTCATCAGGTACATTTTAGTGATGTGAGATAAAGTATGTGTTGTGGCTAACCTGTGGTGGTTCAATATATATCGCTGGTGTGATTGTCGATTGTTTCATGTTTATTTACTCTGTCGTTATCTCGAAAATATTCGTAATTAATTCTGTTTCTTGAGTCTCTGTTTTGTTGAAGTATAATAATGAGTAAAAGTAAAGTTATTAGAAATCCTCTGAAGGCTTTTAAGAAAAGGAGAAATGTTGGAAAGCCAAAGGTATGTGTTATTACTGAAAATAATAACATTCTAACATGGTACGAGCGATGCTTGCTTTAGACAAGGAACGCCTTCGGGCTGCAGACAGGGCTGTAAAGAGTCTAGAAATACAAGCAAGAGTAAACAGGAGTAGGAACAAGAGGAAGCTGGAGGAGGAGTTTGCAGAGGATGGAGATAATCCATCCTATGGACCTGGAATGCACTAAAAAGTTAATCCAATCTTTGTCGCTCGATTCCCAAAACTTTTATTTTCTCATACTAATTACATGTTTTCTAAGGATCTTCCAAACATATTTGTTTCAAACTTTCAGTAAATGTTACACTGTACCTTCTGCATAATTTAACATAGCCTTTTTTCCAAAAAACTGTATATTTTTGAATATATAAATAAAAAATTGCAAAAAAATGTTGTGAATTTTCATTACAATTGAAAAAAAAATCATCTTTAATAACTGAACTAAAATTTTGTAAAATCCTTGTGTTAAGTTGTAGCCCATATTCCAATAAATAATCTGTAAAAAGTTCAACTTCCTACCTCAAATATTTTGTGAGGAAAGACGTAATTTATAAGCGTTATTTTAACATTGCAAGTATAGGGCGTTCCGGAGCCCCTTAAAAACAATGCAAAAATCAATTCCAATCACAGATAAGACAACTGTCCTCACAACACCCTGCATCGTTGGGAACAGTGTGACTATGTGTGCGACGACACACCACAGGGACGCGTCAGCGTTCCACACTACAAGTTTCACGGTTTTGGTTGCACAGCAACGACAAGAACACAGAGAAAATCGACGTGTACCAAACTCTTAAGAGGCGATCACTAACTCAATAACGGAAGTTCCCGTCACATTTTGACGGCAGGTACTCGCTGCAACATACCTTTGCAAATAATAGACTTAAACAACCCACGTTGCTATCGTAGCCAGTCCTTGCATTTATCCACAAGGGCAGCGCCCTACAACTTCTTGACGTCGGCTTGCTATATCGGTGTTTCCTTTCTTACGACGTGAAGTAAAAGTTTTCAAGTCGTCTATCACCGCTTTAGGGCCTGAAGCTGTACAACACTCAGCGCCAAATTACGCAAGCCTATTTCTTGACGGTGGCCAACGCAACAATCAGAAACAGCGAGCAACAACGTTAGCACTCTACACAAAACGACGTGCTTAGTAACACCAGACTGCAGAGCTTACCAACAAACTACATCCGAGTTGTTGAGACCCTCAACCCTGGCCAACACCAACTCTCCCTCGTTGCAGCAGTGCCCCTGTCCAGTGCTGTGATCGTACACACTGGAGGTCAGGAAGTCAGAGCCAGCCCAAGCGTGTTTCACACCTCACGGCCACCGCGGACGCTGCTAGCGCCTAACAAGGGAACCTCCCCATCGCACCCCCCCTCAGATTTAGTTATAAATTGACACAGTGGATAGGCCTTGAAAAACTGAACGCAGATCAATCGAGAAAACAGGAAGAAGTTGTGTGGAACTATGAAAAAATAAGAAAAATATACAAACTGAGTAGTCCATGCCGAACATACGCTACATCAAG